>NC_133120.1:126379846-126985282 GCF_033568475.1 Henckelia pumila | reverse complement strand
CATATCCTCTACAATCCTCGTAAGACCTCGCTAGTGCCAGACCCTCGAGAAAATGGCTGAAAACACTGTACCAAACCAAAACACCTAAAAACACACTAAAATTGAGAAACTCGCGACCTATTTATAGATGGATTTTGGACTGCCTGAACCCTACTTCAGACATTCCGAACTATGCATGCTTGCCACGTCTCAGACTGCTACTGATTGGAAGTTCCGATATGAACTTCGGAAGCTCCGATCAGCATAAAATCCCACGTGTCAGTACATGCTTGATACGTCAATTGTGCGCATGTCCTAACTAAGTTCGGACCTTCCGAACTGTCCCCTTGAATCCGAACTCAACCCTTGCCATCCGAACTCATTCAAACCTTCCAAACTCCGTTGGCTTGAGTTTGGACCTTTCGAACTACTTGTGCCACTTTTGTCATACGGACCATTTTCGGAACTTTCTGCTGGAATACTTTGATTTATACAATCTTTTCATACATACTCATTCCAACAGAAGTCACATAATTTTCAGTTATAACTCACAGTAAACTCATTCAGTCCAGATGACAAGTCTTTAACTTCCCCTCTATTAATCAACCAAACGACAAACATAATGATCAAATATAACTTAAAAAATTGTTACCCATGGTTCTACCTATAAAGTTCTCACCAAAATAATTTTTGGGCTTGAAAAATTTCAGTTGAGCTAACTGTAGAGACCCGTTCCAGGATCACCTACTTCTTAGACTAAAGCATGCAATAACTCAATATTAAAATAAACCAATATTCAGCAGAAACTAACAACCAAAATAATAGTGCAAATAGCAGGATACAACATGAATAAAAACTCTAGAAATAAGATTATACAAACATATCAAAAATGTATGAAATATCCTCAAATAAACCAAGAAATAACCACGATCCTCGAACAACTGCAAACCTCATCTCAGTGACCGCTCCCACTGGGTCCATCCATCTTAAGCCCTGCCCCGTGGAATGGGGTGTCCAAAACAAAACCGAGGACGTGAGCGATAACAATTCTCAACATGAAAATATGATTATAAGAATTCTATGAGTGCGTGAATGCAAATGTACAAGGTATCGGAAACCTATAACAATAGAAATCTGCTCAATCTGGAAGGAATCGTGGTATGTAGCACTCTGAGCCTTTGCATCACGAGGTGTCTCACACACCAGAAGGAAATATGTAGGTATAGGTGATTTGATTCCGTACTAACGGTCCAACAATCCACTAAAGAAATAGGGGCTAAGCGACCTAACTACATGCTATAACAAGGTATACACTCAACATGATAATGTGCAGCATAATAACCATGAAATGATATATATAAGAACATAAAACATGGTAGATAACATGCAACACATAAGACATGCATACTCAACCAGGGTATCTTGGATAGTACATCTGTACCTCTAAACAGCAATCTGGAAATCTGGCTCATAAGTCCAAGCCTATATTCAAATAAGTACCATATCACTTATTGCTTATTAAAAGCCTTAACTAGACTAATAGTTATTCCCAAAAGCTATTAAGAGTCTAGACTTATATCTGCGTCTATCGTCAGCCCTTTGAAGTCGAAGGCCCCGTCTCTTGGACATAGCTCCGTCGCTACTCCGAAAGCACTCTGCCAGTTCTTGGGCCCTGATCAGATGGTTAGAAAGCCCAAGAACACACAAAAAATTGAGAGAAGAGGTTGGAAATGGGAAAAGAAAATTGATCTCGGATGGCCTATTTATAAGCATCAATCGGAAGCTTCGATCCCTGCATGAAAGCCACGTTCCGAACTGGCCACTTCGGAAGCTCCGATCTCCACTTCAAATTCTGGAACCTAGTTCAAACCTTCCAAACTCCCACGCGTCTGTGTGTAGTACCTGAAAATTTTCATGGCCTAACACACTTCGGATGTTCCGATACTAGTTTAGATCTTTCGAACTCTACTGCTACCTCTGTTCTTGCTTTTGATCAGTTCGGTCCCTTCAGATCTTTCGAACTCTTTGGAGGGTCCAAAGCCTAGAATTTGTCTCTTAATTTTCTTAAGCCATATATTTGTTATAATTAATAACCCTTGATCTTGTTTAGCTTTTAATCACCTTGAAATGGGAATCGGGTTACTACACTAACAATTGTTCTTCTCCACTCATGTGCCTAAAGCAGCCACTATCAAGATACCAAACTGATTACTTAAGTTCTTCTGATCTCGTCACCTGTATACACAAGATTTAATAAATTGGTCCCCACATCTATTTGGGTCCATAAAAGATTAAAACTTTAGGAACCTATACTTTGATCACATTGACTAACCGACCATTGTGTGAACCCCATAGGGTATGTGCTCGTGCAGATGCAGTTTAGTGATGTGTGTGGTGTGTGATAAAAACCATGTGATGTTTGACCTTCCCCAGTTCCTTGAGTTGTCTGTATCTTTTTTTGAAAAGACTTGGATTTGTGGTAATGTCTACGCTAGCCATTCATTAAGCCATTCCTACCTTGACCGGACTATGGAGGTTTTCAGTCATTCTTTGCACTACAGCTCTCGAGCACGTATCCAATATAACACCTCCTTCCTGAAGAAAAAACTTCTATGGCTACTCAGTTTTAGGTGCAGGAATCACTGTGTTCATGTCTCATACTATATTTAACAAATGAATGTATTTCTATTTGCACATGCCTAGTTTTGTGTGAGTACTCTGTTGTGTAGTCATTATTGCTAAAAACAAGACCACTTTTGTCTCCTGCTGGTTTTTGCAACTCTTTCATCTCAGTTAATAGAACTAAAGACTTATTCCAAGTTTTGATCAGCTCGTTTAGCTTCATATTTTCTGCTTTTGACCTCTGACTCTCAGCTTGTATCTTATCATTCTCAGCCTTGAGCTTAGAAATCTCTGCCTCAAGACTGATCTTCTTGACTGAATGTTCCCAATTGGTCTCAATTGAGGTGTTCAGAGGTTCATTTTACTTTTCTTTGGCTTCCTCAAACGATAGGAACATTCTATGGTACTCATCAACCATCTCATGTAATGCAGTGACTAGTTCATCTCGTGTAAAATAATTGGAGCCAAAATAAAATACTTGAGCACTAGTTCATGGTTGATCATCATCTGCCATGCGACACTTCACCTCTTTATCTTCATTGGAACTGGTAGAACAGTCTAATTATGAGGATTCCCTTTCGCTTTCTGCCCACTTGGCCTTGTTATCCTTAACTACCAGTGCTTCATGTTTCTTCTTATATGATTTTCTTTCATCCATGGAACATCTCCTTTTCTTGACTGGTTTCTTGCCTTTCTCATTTGTTCTCTTATCATCTTTCTTAGGCTTTGTGCAGTCGGATATAAAGTATCTAGCATTGCCATAGTTGTAGCAAGTGTTTGAGTCCTCTGTTGAATCTTTCTTCTGGTACTGTCTCTTGGAGTATTTTTTTGAGCAATTGCCTTGATTATTTCCTAAGAACTTTTCGTATTTATTCACAAAAAGTGACATAGCATCACTTCTTAGTTGTTCAATGGTCTTATCAACTGAATTTTATGGTTCCAGTTCACAGCTGCAAGTGTTTTAGACAATTTGGGGGTCAACTGATCATTCTCCCTGGTCTAGAGTTCAAACTCGTATGCCTTGAGATCTGCAAAGAGATCATGAAATTCTAGCTTTTTGAGGTACTTATATTCATGCATTCTCATTGTCTTTACATCCCACTCCTTGGGAAGACCTCTAATTACTTTCAGTACTACTTCACGGCTAGAGTAGACTTTACCCAATTCATTCAATTCGATGACTATGCTGCTTACTTGTTCATCGAATTCATTCATCGTTTATCCAGGTTTCATCTTGATGTTATCAAATTTTTGGGTGACCACAAAAAACTTATTCTCTTTTCTCTGTTCATTTTCTTCACACAGCTGGATGAGCTTCTCCCGTATCTCCTTCGTTGTCTTACACATCTTGATCTTGCTGAATGTGTTTTTTTCAAGGGTCTTGTAGAGAATATCTTTAGCAACATTTTCTAGATTTTCCATCTTTTTATCTTCAGTTGTCTATTTGATCCTATGTTTCTCAATCATTTGAGGAGCTCTATTGCTAATGGCAACTTTTGTATTTTATTTGGTGATTGTAATAGGTCCATCCGTGATGAAATATCACATTTCATCGTTTTGAGCAACCAGATGAGCTTACATCCATATCTTCCAATCATAGAAATCTTCCTTTGAAGACATTGGTATCTTGATGAAGGAAGTCATCTTTAAATATGCGTTCAAAACAAGAAATATCATCGCTCTGATACCACTTTTTGGATCGATTAATTTGTATAGAGGGGTGGGAATACACACTTCAAACTTTTCTGCTTAAAAAATCAATCCAGTTGAGTTGTCAATTGAACCACTTGTTCTTTCTTGGCTGTCAATGTCAATCAACCAACAGTGTTTGTGCGAAAAAAGCTAACTTACAGATAAGAACACTAAAAATATGGCTCGGCTAAAAAATTAGGAACATTTAAGGAATTGTTTCTGGATGTTTGGAGACTTAACAACTCCTACGTCACCCCTTCTTCCTTTTGGGAAGATATATACTAGAAGATTTTAGAATTACAAAAAATTTGCATGACCCTAGTTCAGTCAGGACTTATACAATGTCACGACTGAAACTCCTAGCACTCAAATAAATACAAATAAAGTCCTCAACTAATTGAAAAGTACAAAGGTTTACACTTGAAAACTTAGCACAAATTGATCCTCACTTGATCAGATATAATACTTGTGAGTGTGCTATTGAGTATGTAAGTTGTTGTATGAAAAATTGTAAAATTAAATGTGCGACTTGTTGGAAACGCGGCTCTCAGATCAATCACGATTGATACCCGGTGCAGCGGAAGTTTAAAATTTTATTATGGAACAATTCCATAGTGTGGGTATCAACCGTTCAACGATTAAATTATAAGTGTGTGTAAAATTAAATAACAATTATTAAATTTTACCTTCAATCTCGAAGCGAGATTATTGGACACCACACAGATTTCTCTGCGCTTCTTGTATCTCCCAGGAACTGATGAACTCCTTCTATCAGGTCCACGAATAGAGGTTTAATCCCTCTGATAGATTGCACTAGAAAATCTATCAGAAGTTTTCTGCGAAGAGAATAAACGAATTTGATTCGCTATTCCTGACTGCAATTCAAAATTACAGACCGGAAAATTCTCTGACAGAGAGGGAGGGGTTGGCCGAATAGTTATGAGAGAGAGCTAGGGTTTTTCGATTTCTGTCTCTCAAATTAATGACCAGTTGTGTTTAATTTCTGTACTGCAATAACTTATTTATAATGCAGGCCACTAACCCCTTAGGGCCCATTAGTCATAAGTTGAGGCCCGACAAGCAAAGCCCACATGTTCAGAAATTAATATAAAATTCATCGTGACTCTGATTGATGAACCGATTTCACCAATGTGCACAGAAACCATTTCTGCACATTATAAAGTCAAGATAAATTTTCCTGAATCCGAATTCAGTGGTTTCCAAAAATGTCCATCCCTATGTCATTTTAGGAAATCCTACTCCCTTACTCTTATTTAAGAAGTCCAACTTCTTTATTCATTAAATTTAACTCTTTAAATTTAACTATCTCAACGGGGATTAAAACTCCATTAACTGTGTGACCCTCAATGGTTCAGGGATACAGCTAGCCGTGGGCTCACAACTCCTTGTGACTCGGAACAACGATTTCCGACTTGCCCAACGAATCATGGTAAAGCGCCTAGCAACATCGCCCCATGATTCCCTAGGTATCACTGATAGTGCCTACAAGAACCAGTAGATTTTGGTTAGCGTACAGTACGGTCCCTTCATCCATATATCCCGATCGAATCAACAACCATTGGTATATCGAGAGTCGCTCAAGATTCGATAACTATGCAATACATCTTGAAGATCAAATTAGTGACATCGCATGTGCTACTAAGAAACCATTTCTTAAATCACATCAAGTACTCTGGCCAGAGATTCGTCACACTAATATCTCCTCAGATCGCATAGGATATCCACACTCGCAAGTATGTGGTAAATCCTTGACAACAATACATCGACTCCTATATGTGTTGTAACTGTACCCAATCCCGACACCTGATGACCCCCATAGAGTCGGTAAACGAGTCAAAGCACAGTACTAGCATATAGAGTCTCCATGATGTTTCAAGTAGTAAGGACTAATGGTGTACAACCAAAACCGCGGACTTTATCCACTCGATAAGTGATAACCACTTGGAAAGTCCGGATAGGGTAGTTCGATTATTCATCCTATGAATATCCATTTGCATGCTTCGAACATCTCCATGTTCCCTACCAATGAAACGTGGTACTCCGCATCGCAAATGCTAGTCTCAAACTCGAGCGATCCTTATCCTTATTCTCGAACGGCTCAATCGACTAGGAACAGTTTAGAATATACAGTGACTATAAGATGTATTTCATGATAGACATCCCCATGTTCTACCACATCTTACATACACTATAGTATATTCAAGGTCTTTATCAAAACAACAATAGTATATCACAATATAACAATATGAAGAAAGATAAAGTCATTGCCATTAATAAAAGTGTAAATTATATTAAACAAAAGATTGTTTGTACAAAGAGTCATCAAAGCCCATAGCCACAAGTTGGCTCACTGGGCACCCACTCTTTCAATCTCCCACTTGCCCTATAGCCAACTAGTCATACTACGTAGACCCATTGCTTCGCGATGTTTGTCAAACAATGGTCCTGGCAAGGGCTTAGTAAGCGGATCAGCGATATTGTCTGCAGAGGCCACTCGTTCGACAGTGATGTCTCCTCTTTCCACAATCTCCCGGATGATGTGGTATTTCCTCAGTACGTGTTTGGATCTTTGATGAGACCTTGGTTCCTTTGCTTGAGCAACGGAACCCGTGTTGTCACAGTACACCGGGACTGGACCAACAAATTCAGGAATGACGCCCAACTCTTGGACGAACTTCCTCATCCAAACGGCCTCTTTAGCAGCAGCTGATGCTGCAATGTATTCAGCCTCAGTGGTGGAATCCGCTGTGGTGTCCTTCTTGGAACTTTTCCAAGAGACAGCACCGCCATTGAGCATGAACACAAATCCAGAGGTTGACTTCGAGTCATCCACGTCACTTTGGAAGCTAGAGTCGGTATAGCCTTCCAATTTCAGATCTCGTCCTCCATATACCATGAACATATTCTTAGTCCTTCGTAAGTACTTAAGAATGTCCTTCACGGCTTTCCAATGCATTTGACCAGGATTAGACTGATATCTGCTCGTGACACTCAGAGCAAATGCTACATCCGGTCTGGTAGATATCATCCCATACATGATACTACCTATAGCTGACGCATATGGTACATGTGTCATATTCTCTATCTCTGCATCAGTCTTGGGACACATAGACTTGGATAAAGAAACTCCATGACACATGGGTAGATGTCCTCTCTTGGACCCATCCATTGAAAACCGTTTCAATATGGTGTCGATGTAGGTTGATTGAGTGAGTCCTATCATTCTCTTAGATCTATCTCTATAGATCTGTATCCCAAGAATGTAGGATGCCTCACCCAAATCCTTCATCGAGAATCTACCTGATAACCATATCTTTGTTGACTGCAACATCCCTACATCATTCCCAATGAGTAGGATGTCATCAACATAAAGTACTAAGAATGTCACAGCATCCTTAACTACTTTCTTGTACACGCACGGTTCCTCCGGGTTCTTGATGAAACCAAAATCTTTTATTGTTTCATCAAATTTCTGGTTCCAACTTCTTGATGCTTGTTTTAGACCATAAATTGATCTCTGAAGCTTGCATACCTTATGCTCGCTTCCCATGGATGTGAACCCCTCAGGCTGCTTCATATAGATTTCTTCCTTAATGTCTCCATTAAGAAAGGCAGTCTTCACATCCATTTGCCATATCTCATAGTCATACCATGCAGCTATGGCAATAAGGATTCTTATGGACTTGAACATTGCAACTGGTGAAAAGGTTTCATCATAGTCAACTCCTTGTCTTTGAGTATAACCTTTTGCCACCAATCGTGCCTTGTAGGTCAATACCTTACCATCAGGCCCAAGCTTTCTCTTGTAGATCCATTTACACCCTATTGGAACAATTCCATCAGGAGGATCTACTAAAGACCAAACTTGGTTTGTATGCATCGAATCCAATTCAGACTGCATAGCTTCAAGCCATAAATTTGAATCCGCATCAGAAATTGCTTCCTTGAAGTTTCTTGGATCACATCCAATGTCGGGTTCATCTTGATCCCCTTCAAGAAGAAGACCATATCGAACAGGAGGTCTAGAAGTCCTTTCGGATCTTCTAGGTTCAGGCGTGTCCGGTAATGGTTCCTGAGGCGTAGGATCGTTATTTTGTATTTCGGGTTCTTCTCGAACTTCTTCGAGTTCCATCATCTCGCCTTTCTTATCCAATAAGAACTCCTTCTCCAAGAAGGTGGCATTCCTAGAAACAAACACCTTTGTTTCAGCAGGATAATAGAAATAATATCCGATTGAATTCTTCGGATACCCTACAAAATAACATAAGCTGGATCGACTATCCAACTTATCTCCCACTGTCCGCTTCACGTAAGCAGGACATCCCCAAATCCTCAAGTACGAATACTTAGGAGCTTTGCCATTCCATAACTCGTATGGTGTTTTGTCCACTGCTTTAGTGTGGACGTTGTTTAACAACAATACCGCCGTTTCAAGCGCATAGCCCCAAAACGAAGGTGGAAGTTCAGTGAAGCTCATCATGGATCGAACCATGTCCAACAAAGTTCGATTACGACGCTCCGATACACCATTAAGCTGTGGTGTCATAGGAGGAGTCCACTGAGAGAGAATCCCATTCTCTTTTAGATAGTCCAAAAACTCGGTACTTAAGTATTCTCCACCTCGATCCGATCGAAGTGCTTTAATACTTTTACCTAGCTTGTTTTCTATTTCAGCCTTGAATTCTTTGAACTTTTCAAATGCTTCAGACTTATATTTCATTAAATATAAATACCCATACCTTGAATAATCGTCAGTAAAGGTAATGAAGTAGGTGTGGCCATATTGAGTCCCAACTCTAAATGGTCCACAAACATCTGTATGGATCAAATCCAACAGATTTTGACTACGCTCAGGTTTCCCCTTAAAAGGAGATTTAGTCATTTTTCCTTTTAGGCAGGATTCACAAGTAGGTAGAGAGTTAATATCAGACATATCAAACATGCCCTCTCCCACTAGCTTGTTCATCCTCCTTGAGGAAATATGACCTAGTCTAGCGTGCCAAAGGTTTGCTGGGTTTTGACTATCGATTTTCCTTTTGTTTGTTGTCTCCGGTTTATCAATATAATTTATTGGAACGTCTTTTAGTTTTAAGTTGTATAGATCGTTTTCAAGTTGTCCATTTCCAATCAAACATTCATTCTTGTAAATATTGCAAATCCCATTCACAAAATTGCAAGAATAACCATCTCTATCTAGCATAGAAACAGAAATAATGTTTTTAATTAAATCCGGAACAAATAAAACATCTCTTAAAAATAACTTAAAACCATTCTGCAAAGTTAAACAAACATCTCCAATGGCCGTAGCTTCAACTCTGGAACCATTCCCGAGCCTCAGCTGGGTCTCACCCATTCTAAGCCTGCGACTTCTTGTCATCACCTGCAAATCATTGCAAATGTGAGATCCACATCCGGTATCCAATACCCAAGAAGTTGTATTAAGTGAAATGTTTATTTCAATATAGAACATACCCTTTGCAGTTCCCAACTGCTCTAGATATTCCTTGCAGTTGCGCTTCCAATGACCGGGCTTCTTGCAGTAATGGCAAACATCCTTGGATTTTGCATTGTTTGAAGCCTTTGTCTTGTGCTTCTTCTCGGGCTCGACTTTCTTGGGTGGGGCAGAACGTTTCTTGCCCTTCATACTTGGCCCCTTCTTTGCAGAAGATGAGGAGCCCACCAAGAAAGCTGGCTTATCCTTCTTAAGTGTGGATTCATATGTCACAAGCATATTGACCATCTCTTCAAGGGTGGCCTCTATCTTGTTCATATTAAAATTTACCACAAATCCGTCAAACGAAGAAGGAAGAGACAGAAGCAGTAAATCCACGTTGAGTTCATGCTCCAACACCAAATCAAGGGTCGCTAACTTTTGTATGAGCCAAATCACTCGTACCCCATGATCACGGACCGAAGTCCCTTCACGCATGCGACACGTCATTAGCTCCTTAACAGTAGCGAACCTTTCAGCCCTCGATTAAGCCCCAAAAAGTTCCTTGAGTTGAGCGTGAATGTCAGCAGCATTCACGGTGTCCTCAAATCGCCTCTGGAGTTCATCAGACATCGAGGCTTGCATATAGCATTTGGTCTTGATGTCATGGTCCCACCATGTATCAAGTTTGGCCAATTCCTCCGGACTTACGTCAGCTGGTGCTTCCTTCGGAGGTGATTTCTCTAACACGTAGAGCATCTTCTCCGAAGTCAAGACAATCTTCAACTTCCGGAACCATTCCGTATAGTTTGCGCCAGTTAACTTGTTTTGTTCGAGGATCGAGAATAATGGATTACGCGAATTCATTGTATGAAATACTGAAAAGAAAAACAGACATATATCAATGATTGTTTAAGCAATTTACTAAGACATAAAATAGGCGAATTTAATTTTATGAATCTCACTCCCACTATTTTAACGATTTCACTACTCTCTAGTGAAAACGGGAAACTTTTTCCTTAGTGAGAACATGGAGTCCAATTGACAAACTTATGGTCCCGAATAATATCAGCCAACCATAATTCTCAAAAGGTAGAGCCCAATTGCTTCCAAAGCAACCCCCATGTTTTTACCTCATGTCCAATAAGGGCCCAATAATATGACGCCGTTTATAGTGACATGTCAAGATGACCCATCAATATTAAGTTGTGATGGACGGTCGCCATGTGGATCCCCCAATAATATGAGCCGATCCCATGGGAGTTCCACCCAACTTACAACATTTGTCGATCCAATGTACAGCTTTCCGACGGACGGGCCCCCCCAATAATATGAGCCGGACCGTATCCGCGGGTAGCATCACATACATTGACCGTTGATGGAAGGTAGGAACATTTAAACAAATTTAAATTTCCTTTATTTATCTTGATATCAATTTTAAATCATATTTAAAATGAGGGATTTTTAATTATAAAAATTTGTCTCATCAATTTCAAATTATTGCATGCTTGCCGGATTCACGCAATTATGTCTAAAACATGCATACAATCATAATATCATATATTATATAGGATGATCGATTCCATTTCTAATTGACCCGTGGTTGCCAATCACGAGTCTTAGTCCAATCCTAGGTAATATGCAGTATGCAATGCAATCCTATTACATTAGCTTCCAATTTACATTTCTTCGTCTTTATTGTCTGCTGGGCCCACCATCTTCAAATCTTGATCTCCCACTAAATCTAATGTATTTACAATAAATAACAATGACAAGCAGGGGATACATTTTTAGGGGTGGGAACGGGCCATAAACCATGCCCACTTTTATTACATATGACATTCATATCGGGCCATAAACCAGGCCCATTAATAAAACCAACAACAATAAAAACAAATGTAAATTCCTAACATACACCTACAAAATTGGTCATGGCAATCGATCATCCTTATCCAATAACATTTAATTCAAAATTAATTTATTGGATAACATGCAGTGGCATTTCAAATTTAAACAGGATAAAATCATATTTTATATATAAAATCTCATTTTACATATAAAATCATATTTTATCTCTTTATCAAATAAAATCATATTTTATCTACAAAATCCAATTTTATAGATAAAATCATATTTTACTTAATATATTCATAAGATCAAATCTTATCATCAATTGTACCAAAAATAATTGATTTCAAAATTCAATTTAAGGATAAAATATTAAAATTTTCCAAAAATTCAAATTTATCCAAAAATCAATTTTAAAGTTTACGGACTCGAACAATTCGATCCGAAATCTCGTGAACCAATCAAAAACAATTTTTGACCGGACCAAAAATAAAATTTTAACACATTAAAATTAATTTTAAAATAAAAAATTTAATTTTTCCCGCGGGCCGCCCGGGACACTCCCGGGCCGGCCCGCACCCGTGGGCGCGGGCCGGGGCAGCCCGGCTGCCCCTTTAGGGCAGCAACAGTTGCTGCCCTGGTGGCGCCTGGCGCCGCCCCTGGGCGGCGCCGAGCGTCGCCCCTGGGCGGCGCCGTGCGCCGCCCTGGGCAGCGCCCAGCGCTGCCCTGCGCTGCCCTGGCGACGCACGTGCGCCGCCCGGGGCAGCAACAATTGCTGCCCCACCGGGCAGCGATCCAATCGCTGCCCGGGTTTTGCCCCGAAAATTTTTTTTTTTATTTAAAAATATTTATTTTGTTTCAAAAACCGAGACTCAAAAATTTTTTTGTACAATCGATTAATTTAATCGTTTGATCTGAGCAACCTGGCTCTGATACCACTGTTGGAAATGCGGCTCTCAGATCAATCACGATTGATACCCGGTGCAGCGAAAGTTTAAAATTTTATTATGGAACAATTCCATAGTGTGGGTATCAACCGTTCAACGATTAAATTATAAGTGTGTGTAAAATTAAATAACAATTATTAAATTTTACCTTCAATCTCGAAGCGAGATTATTGGACACCACACAGATTTCTCTGCGCTTCTTGTATCTCCCAGGAACTGATGAACTCCTTCTATCAGGTCCACGAATAGAGGTTTAATCCCTCTGATAGATTGCACTAGAAAATCTATCAGAAGTTTTCTGCGAAGAGAATAAACGAATTTGATTCGCTATTCCTGACTGCAATTCAAAATTACAGACCGGAAAATTCTCTGACAGAGAGGGAGGGGTCGGCCGAATAGTTATGAGAGAGAGCTAGGGTTTTTCGATTTCTGTCTCTCAAATTAATGACCAGTTGTGTGTAATTTCTGTACTGCAATAACTTATTTATAATGCAGTCCACTAACCCCTTAGGGCCCATTAGTCATAAGTTGAGGCCCGACAAGCAAAGCCCACATGTTCAGAAATTAATATAAAATTCATCGTGACTCTGATTGATGAACCGATTTCACCAATGTGCACAGAAACCATTTCTGCACATTATAAAGTCAAGATAAATTTTCCTGAATCCGAATTCAGTGGTTTCCAAAAATGTCCATCCCTATGTCATTTTAGGAAATCCTACTCCCTTACTCTTATTTAAGAAGTCCAACTTCTTTATTCATTAAATTTAACTCTTTAAATTTAACTATCTCAACGGGGATTAAAACTCCATTAACTGTGTGACCCTCAATGGTTCAGGGATACAGCTAGCCGTGGGCTCACAACTCCTTGTGACTCGGAACAACGATTTCCGACTTGCCCAACGAATCATGGTAAAGCGCCTAGCAACATCGCCCCATGATTCCCTAGGTATCACTGATAGTGCCTACAAGAACCAGTAGATTTTGGTTAGCGTACAGTACGGTCCCTTCATCCATATATCCCGATCGAATCAACAACCATTGGTATATCGAGAGTCGCTCAAGATTCGATAACTATGCAATACATCTTGAAGATCAAATTAGTGACATCGCATGTGCTACTAAGAAACCATTTCTTAAATCACATCAAGTACTCTGGCCAGAGATTCGTCACACTAATATCTCCTCAGATCGCATAGGATATCCACACTCGCAAGTATGTGGTGAATCCTTGACAACAATACATCGACTCCTATATGTGTTATAACTGTACCCAATCCCGACACCTGATGACCCCCATAGAGTCGGTAAACGAGTCAAAGCACAGTACTAGCATATAGAGTCTCCATGATGTTTCAAGTAGTAAGGACTAATGGTGTACAACCAAAACCGCGGACTTTATCCACTCGATAAGTGATAACCACTTGGAAAGTCCGGATAGGGTAGTTCGATTATTCATCCTATGAATATACATTTGCATGCTTCGAACATCTCCATGTTCCCTACCAATGAAACGTGGTACTCCGCATCGCAAATGCTAGTCTCAAACTCGAGCGATCCTTATCCTTATTCTCGGACGGCTCAATCGACTAGGAACAGTTTAGAATATACAGTGACTATAAGATGTATTTCATGATAGACATCCCCATGTTCTACCACATCTTACATACACTATAGTATATTCAAGGTCTTTATCAAAACAACAATAGTATATCACAATATAACAATATGAAGAAAGATAAAGTCATTGCCATTAATAAAAGTGTAAATTATATTAAACAAAAGATTGTTTGTACAAAGAGTCATCAAAGCCCATAGCCACAAGTTGGCTCACTGGGCACCCACTCTTTCACGACTGAATGCTTGAGAATTCAAAGATTGTGAAATTCAGAGGGATTTCTTCAACTGATCTTCAATACTATTTATAGGTATCGGATGCAACAGTCATAAATTAATTCAAAAGTAAATGTTCCTCACGAAAATATATTTTGCCTTGTTTGTTAGTCCATGTAGACGATTTCTGACAAATAGTTCAATTCTGAGCACGAATACTATTGCGGCATCTACAATGTACGGAGAACTTTATCCAAAAATAGCTAAATGTCAACTCTGAAGTGATTTGAATTGTTGGGAATGTTTATGGACACAACCGAAATTTTTTTGAATATCATTTAAAATGTGTCAGCCGTTTTTACTTCAATTGCAATCTTTCCAGTTGTGCATCATTGATTGGTCGAGTAAAGCCTCCAGTTACGGTTCAGTCAAGGTGCTTAGTTCAGTCATAGATTCCAATCGTCAAATACTCAACTATATTCAGTCTTGGTCTCTTGAGTATTTCAGTCTTCTAGTACAGTTGTGTATGTTCAGTTAAGCTTGTGGACTGTTGACTTTACTTATATTTTCCAATTTTGCCTTAATACTAGTTTTGTCGTAGATTAGCTTAACACCAAAACTTAGATTTTCCAAAAACTTATCTGGTAAGCTTTTTCTTTCTTCTTTGACATCTTCAAATTGATGATATATTCTTTTATACTCTATTATCATGTCACTAAGTGCAGTGATAAGATTATCTCGTGTAAACTCATAAGAGTTGAAATCAAATACCTCTCCATCTTCAATGGTTTTCAGTTCAGCATCAGCCATCAGACATTTAGTTTTATCTTCATCACTTTCACAAGATAAACTTTTTGAGCTGGAGGTGTCAGTATCTGTTTCAGCCCATTTGCTCTTGATGTCTTTTTCCATTAAGGCTTTATGTTCTTTCTTCTTCGAAATGATCTTATATTTCTTCTCTAGAACTTCTCTTTTCAAAGGATTTCTTCTCATCCTTTTTTGGCCTGGTGCAGTCAGCTATAAACTTCTCACACTTTTTTCACAAACAGTGACATTGAATTACTACTTAATTGTTATGTTGATTTTGATGATGAAGTTTCCTATGTTGTTTTTAGTGCTTTGTTGTTTTTAGAACAATTGGTTCTTCTTCAATTCGAGCTCCAAGCTCAAATTCATAAGTCTTAAGGTCTGCAAACAGATCATGTAATTTAATTTTTTTGAGATCTTTTGACTCTCTCATGGAAATAGTAGTTTTCACATTCCATTCTCTTGGTAAGACTCTCATGACTTTCAAAGCAGCTTCTCTATAGTTATAGCTTTTTCCCAAAGCAGTTAGTTCAATAATAATGCTACGAAACCTTTCATCGAATTTATTAATTGTTTTTAGCTTTCATTTTGATGCGCTCTAACTTTTGTATGGCCACAGTCAGTTTGATTTCTTTGGTCTGGTCATTTTCTTTACATAAGAGTGTTTTTTTCCCAGATTTCTTTTGCAGTACTACATGTTTTGATCTTACTAAACATGTTTTTTTCTAGAGTTTTGTATAATATATCTTTAGAAAAATTGTCCAGATTTTTTTTTTTTTTTGTCTTCAATAGTCCATTTTGAGTTTTTCGATCATTTGAGGAACACCTTTTGTAATGGCTACAATCGTATTAGCTTTTAGAATCTTCAATGGTCCATCAATGATGATATACCACATGCCATCATCTTGAGCTGACAAGTGTGTCTGCATTCAAATTTTTCAGTCATCATACTCTTCCTTATAGAAAACATGTGTATTTTGTTGAAGAAAGCCATAGTAATCAAATATGCAGATCAATTTAAGCAAAAACCCCTCTCTGATACGGATCAAAATTGTGTGTAGAGGAGGAGTGAATACACACTATAAAAATATTTGAACTTTGCGATCATTAAGCTGACTTACCATCCCAATTATCAATTTTCTTAACAGATAAGTGGTGCAAGAAATGACTTGGTCAATGCGAAAAATTTTTGCAACACAAAATTGAGCTTATTACTATTGAGAGAGAAGAAATGCAATAAACTAATGAACAAAGAAATTTTTTTATGAAAGTTCAAAGGCTAAGCCCTCTAGATCTCCCCTTGTTCTGTTTTCATAAAGATTTTAACTAGAAGACTTTGATTTATACAACAACTTGCGCAAACCCAATCCAATCGACTCTCGATTAAAACTCCTAGTAACTCAGTCTTAGGAAGACTCTTTCACAATCATTATACTTTCTGATATTGTTACAACAATTAACACTTTAAATTCTTGAGTTTTGTAAGATGTAAGTCTAGCACAGTTTGATCACAAGATTGATCTAATATCTCAATGAATGAGTGTTGATAGCTTGAAAATTTTGAGTTGGATTCTTTTGAGTGTTTAGCACGCTAGTTTTTCAGAGAATTATTTATTATTATTTGTCCTTCTTGATATTCAAGAATTTATAAGCAAAGAATCCAAAGTTCCAAAAAAATAATCGGTGCATCTTTGTTCTAAAAATAGTCAACATTGAAGGAGAGAGTGACACGTGTATTTGTCTTCTTTTAAAAAATGGTGCAACGGGGCGGAGCTCTTTGGACGGTAGCTAATTACGGAATCCAATTGCACTTTTCAAGTTTTTTATCGTCTCTAACTAATCAGATCACTTTCGAATGCTTGAAACATTAAACTATTCTGCTTTTGACAGTGAGTTAATCGAACTGATCTAGATTGATTTAGTTTTTATGTACTGATCAGATTGTTTGAAAGTGTCTAGATCGATTTTTTCATCCGGATCAGTTTTCTTAACTGATCATCAAATCCAAATACGTTTTATGTAGTGTTTGATCTTTTTAAGTTCATTTTGGTCTAATATTTTTGTCCAAATCATTCTAATCTTGTTAATCAGTCTGATCTGTTTGTACGTCCAGACATCTTTTGTCATCACCAAAACTTAATATATTTGGATTTTTTAGGCAATTTAATATATTTCGATTAACACATTGGTTATTAATAATATTTATTTAAATAATTATCTATTGTTCAACAAAACATAGAAGAAAAAATCTTTAAAAATAAAAAGAAAACCCATATTTTTATTTTAAAAAATTATAAGAAATGAAAAGATCATAAAGTTTACCATGAGGAAATTGAAATTAAAAAAAAAAAAAAAAAGTTTCCGAAGTTTGATAAATTAGGCTTTCGGTATTAAAAACAATCGAGGTTTTTAAAAGAAAGAAATAATCTATACTAATTAATTTCAAATATAAACATATTTTTAATTTTTTTAAAAAATAACTTCATCAAAATTCAAAATATATAATATATTATATTGTATATAATAAAGTGTATGAGAATCAATATTATAGATTATGGAAAAATATATATATATATAACTTTATGAAGAGAACTAGACTATATACTCCCTCCGTCCCAATTATATTGTCCACGTTTCCTTTTTTTTTGTCCCAAATATATAGTCATATATCATATTTAGTAATTTTTTTTACACTTCTTTACTTATAATATACCCCTATTAACTAGACCTTGAAAATTGTGCACTCATTTTTTAATACATTAAATAGGGATAAAATATGAAGTTTATATAAATTTTGTTTTCCCAATAAATTTTTCTTAATTTGTGTGAAAAACAAAATAGAACAATGTAATTAGGACGGTGAGAAAGTCATATAAATTCTATATATAATATGTATGTATGCAAGCAAATGCTTATATATGACACAACATACATGAAGAGGAGATGTGAATCAGGAGGTGAAGAAATGGATTTAAGCAGTCTTTATATGCAAGTGGAGAAGACTGAACATATGCAACGCTTTTGAAGCTGCAGCCTTTTCTTGATATGAAATGGAAATCTACACATCTGTCGTCAGTTTCGAATTTAACGTGAAATCTTATATATGTACACCTAGCTCCATTGATTCTCTTTGCTGCTTTTGGAATATGCAGGTCTCAACTTTCCAGTGACAGTACGCAGCCCCAATCCATGTAAGAATTCTTCACCGAAAAAAGGGTTCCATGAATTCCAACAATTGGCTCTCGTTTCCTCTTTCTCCCGCCCATTCTTCGTTGCCTCCAGTTGATGATGCTCATGAGAACCAAGGTATGTAAAGTTCGATTATCATGTTTATATTCATTCATCTCCCAATCAAGAAAACCCACAAGTCAAATGAAACAAAAAGTAAATTCTTGAATATATATGGGACGTTTGGTATTCTCTTGAATTAATTGTTTTTCTTTTCTTTTCTTTTTGATGACATGTTGCATACGCAGAGTGGAGTTTCATTAACGCCGATCAAGGCGGGATCCGCAGAGGGCCAAAGGTTGCTGATTTCCTCGGAGTGAGCCGACCCGAAGACCAACCCGGATTCGTCTGTTACGACGATATCCACACCGATTACTTGCTCTCGACCAACAGCCTGCAGGTGCAACAAACTAGTTCTGCTTCTTTCGCAATCGCCACCACACATAATCTCCAAGAAAATGGGTGTAAAATGCAGCAACTGACACTCTCCATGGGAAGTTGCAAGGATTCAACGAGTGAAATTACCAGCAATACTAGCATTGATGAGGTTGCCAGGTCCAAGAGGACTTTAGAAACTTTCGGCCAAAGAACATCCATATATCGCGGCGTAACCAGGCCAGTCATGAGATACTAGTTATATTTCACTATTTTTACAGCTAAAACTTTTAGATATATATATGAGCATGTTTTTAGCTAGGGTTTCCAATTACTTGAGTCATTTAAGATTTATATATATATATGTTCGTTTTCGTGGAAGAATCCTTTTCCTGGAGATTATCATGTCATAGAATGGAATTTTTCCAAAAAATAATGAATTTTTATGGCTTGGATTTTTTGAATTCAGGCATAGGTGGACAGGAAGGTATGAAGCCCACTTATGGGATAATAGTTGCAGAAGGGAAGGTCAATCTAGAAAAGGGCGTCAAGGTAACAAAAAGTATTCAATTTCAAGAAAAATATTTCAAGTGCCTATAATTATATAAGTTTAAGAGAACTGATTTATTTCTCTCTTCTTTTTTTTTATGGCAATAATAATTACCACTACAACTGTCCCTTCCTTTCAGTGTATCTTGGTAAGTGAATTAATCTCTTCATCAATTTATGGGTTCTTGTACATATTTCTTTGTAACTTGGAAACTATTTTAACTTCATTATATTATATAAATTTTCTTGAATAGGTGGTTATGACAAAGAAGAGAGAGCAGCTAGGGCCTATGATTTAGCTGCACTAAAATACTGGGGTTCATCTACTACTACTAATTTTCATGTAAGTTGAACAGTGAAATAATTCGAGGGGCCGATTTAATTTATTTTACAACTTAAATCATATTGAATTTCCAGAAAGTTTTGAAAACAAATCTGTTTTCTCCTTGAGTTTAGACAATGGAATGTGTAGATAGTACTGGTTCATTAGCAAGAATTATAAACAAAGTTGATATATTTTGGATTTCAGCTCGGTCATGTCAATTTTGGTCTTTTTTTATTACAAAGGGGGACGGAGGGGGAGAGGAAGACTCGAACTCGAGTCTCCATCAATTGGCGGATAGGTTAGACCAATTAGGCTACAAGCCCGGTCTCGTAATTTTTGGTCTTATTGTAACAGGATAGTGTATTTTTACAACTACAGGGGTGTTGGCATGGTCAGACATTTGCATATCAGTAATATATGGTGTTATATAAAAATGTTGTGGCCGTATATATATGTTAGCACCTAGTTAATAAAGAAACAAAATGTGCATAAAATAATTTTGTTTTGAGCAATAAGATTTCCAAAGATTTTACAGCACCAAGTTACAGAACGATTTACATAATTTTCAAACAATTAGATTTTCTTCTTTGCATTTGCGAAATATATATGACTCCATGTGATACTGATATTTGAGTAATTTGCAGATCAGCAACTATGAAAAAGAGGTTGAGGAGATGAAACTCATGACAAGGCAAGAATTTGTGGCCTCCATCAGAAGGTAATTAAAACTAAGATGGTCCCAAACAAGGGTTAAACAAGGCTGCAAGTGATATATTCCATTTTTGTGTGTAGTTAAAGATGCTTTAGACTAGTAACAAATATTTTTTAAATAAATAAATAAATAAATATATATATATATATATATTAATTTTGTACAAATAAGATGACAGAAAGATTTGTCAGAACAATAACAAATTTGCATCTCCAAGATCAATGCCTGGCTTCATAAAAAATGATCATGCAATTCCTGACTGCACCAGAGTTTCTACTATCTAGATTCTAGTCTGACGTTCTAAATGCATATCTTTTTGACGTTCTAAATGCTTATTAACTTA
The DNA here is from genome assembly GCF_033568475.1 of Henckelia pumila. Taxonomy (NCBI): domain Eukaryota; kingdom Viridiplantae; phylum Streptophyta; class Magnoliopsida; order Lamiales; family Gesneriaceae; genus Henckelia; species Henckelia pumila. The sequence goes on along the minus strand of NC_133120.1, from coordinate 126,964,570 downwards.
TATCCTTTTTTCAAAATTTGATACGTCTGTTGTTGGGCACCTCATGAGTATCACGCAAAATGTTAATGTTAACATCTTGGAAGCATTTAAAGCATTCCACAAGATGTGAACGTCTTGCGATATCCATGAATTATTATAATCCAACAACATACCCAGGAATATATATATATATATATATATATATAGATAAAGTTGATCTAAATTATATTAGTATAAATATTCATCCTATTTTATTGAACTGCAGGAAAAGCAGTGGGTTCTCCAGGGGAGCCTCAATGTACCGTGGGGTAACAAGGTATTCAAATCTTTACTTTTATATGAAAAAAATATGCAGATGATAATTAAAATATGATTTAATTGATATGTATAGTTTGAAAAATTAGCAAAATTGCTCTATAAGTTTGTCAGTTTTAACTTTAATTTGTTCTTATATATCGAGCTTTTTCCCCCCTTCTCTCCATAGTGCTACGCAACATCTCATATTGGTAATGTGAAATCAGCAATTGCGCGCTAAGATCTTTGTGGAGTGGCATGGAACATTGTGCATGCACATATATATCATTATTTGACATGTACGATAACATATGAGTAATACTTTGACACAAATGACTAACAAAAAATAGCTAAGATCAAACTTCAACATTTAGATGACCAATGCCAAAACAACACAACTTTTAGATAGCATGCATCAATTTTGGTGCTTTTATTTTACTTTGAATTTTGAATTCTCAACTTAATAATTAATATACTTGTAAATATATGCAGACATCACCAGCATGGAAGATGGCAAGCAAGAATAGGAAGAGTTGCTGGTAACAAAGATCTCTACTTGGGGACTTTCAGTAAGCCATCAGCACTCTATTTTTAGAAAAACAAATCCAAAAATTCACTTCCTTAATTTAATAAGTTATCATAAGAAATTAAAATAATTAAATTGTTTAATTTAAACTTAATTCTCTCCAAATAATCACCAATATTAATGCTGTAGATACTATAATCTGATCCAATCACATGCATGGCACTACTCTTCACAGGCACGGAGGAAGAAGCCGCCGAAGCATACGACGTTGCAGCCATAAAATTCAGAGGTCTAAACGCAGTCACAAACTTCGACATGAACCGGTACGACGTAAATGCCATTCTCGACAGCACCACCCTTCCCATCGGCGGTGGCGCGGCCAAACGCCTCAAGGAAGCGCAGGCGATAGAGTTATCGAGAAAACGCGAAGATATCATGCACTTAACCTCAAGTTTCCCCTATCCTCTCCTGCACGAAACTCAACCCTTGCTCGCTCTGGAGAACCCTAGCTTTTCGCTTTACGATCGTTTGATCATGCATCAGAATGCTCAGCTTTACAGCCAATGTCTGCAGAATAATCCTCTTCTGTTGATGAACAATATGGGGTGTTCTGCTTCTTCTTCATCATCATCATCAATATCCGTAGTGGATAATAATGGAGGGTTTTTCGGAAACGGGTTCGGGTTGTGTTTGAGTAGTTCGGGGTCGGGTAACGAAGAGAATGCTGTGGTGAAATTGGATTATGATCGTTTCCCTTCTTCTTCTGCTGCTGCTGCTACTTATACCGGATGGTCTGGGGAAACTATTAATCAGGCATCGAATGCTAGTGTTTTCAATATGTGGAATCTTTGATAAATTTTTGCTTTGTTTTTTGTTCCCATCACGTACAATATGGAATTGAATCAACGTGTAATATGAATGTGATGATTAACATTTTTCATGATGTTAAAATTAACAGAAATACTTCAACTTTGACTAAATTATTGGTTCTATCATGACACATACTATTTTCGATCATGACACATTCTATTATTTTTGACTAAATTATTGGTTCTATCATGACACATTCTATTATTTGATATAAATGTATATCAACTTTGACACATCACACAAGAAGATAATACAATTTTTTTATTATTATTATTCAACTAATCAATTGGTGGTGTCTCAGACTCAGTTCCCCCAGACCTCAGACCCTAGTCCTCACTCCACTTATAAGTGGCGCGAATACTTCCGACGATTTTGATATGAATTTTTTACTCTTCGTTGTAATGTTTGCTACGTGCGTTGCACGTGATATACGATATTGTAAGATAGAGTTTATAAGAAGTTAAAAAACATAAAATATTTTTTTTCAAATATATATATATATATGGGAATCAAAAGATCTAGATATATATATAAATGAGAATATCAACCATAGACACGAAAAGCAAAACAAAAATTTAATTTAACACAAATTGAAAATTACTATATATAACACATAATATTGAAAATAAAAGATTAGTCATAACAAATACGTCGATATTTTACTGTCCAACAAATTCTCCATTCTTGAACCTCGAAATATATTGATGTCATCCATTTTCGTCATTTGGAGAAATAAATTAAACATTTAAACAAAAATTTAACATACACAATAAATCAAATGCAAAATAAAAAATAATTTAAAGAAATAAAATAAACTCAATCACAATATAAACAATACACAATTAAACTTTTACTTTTTAAGATATATTCTAAAATTATTATATATAACACATAATATTGAGAATAAAATATTAGTAATAACAAATACGTCGACATTTCGCTGTCCAACAAAATCTCCATTCTTGAACCTCGAAATATGTTGATGTCATCCATTTTCGCCATTTGGAGAAAACAAATTAAACACTTAAATAAAAATTTAACACACATGTACAATAATTCAAATGCAAATTGAAGACTAATTTAAGAAAATAAACTAAACCCAAGGACAATATCGACAATACACAATTAAACTCTTCTTTTTTAAGATATATATTAGAAAATTAATAAATATAACACATTTATTGAGAATAAAATATAATTTATAACAAATACATCGACATTTTATTGTCCAAAAAATTCTCCATTCTTGAACCTCGAAATATGTTGATGTCATCCATTTTCGCCATTTGGAGAAAAAAAATTAAACACTTAAATAAAAATTTAACACACACAATAAATCAAATGCAAATCGAAGATTACTAATTTAAAGCAATAAAATAAAACCAAGGAGAATATAGACAATAGTAACAATACACAATTAAACTCTCTCATTTTAAGATATATTAGAAGACTAATTTAAGGCAATAAATTAAACCCAATGACAATATAAAAATACACAATTAAACTCTTCATTTGTAAGATATTTTGTAAAATTATTATATATAACGCATAATATTGAGAATAAAAGATTAGTCATAACAAATATATCGACGTTTTACTATCCAACAAATTCTCCATTCTTGAACCTCGAAATATGTTGATGTCATCCATTTTAACCATTTGGAAAAAAACAAATTAAACACTTTAAGAAAAATATAACACACACAATAAATCAAATGCAAATTGAAGACTAATTTAAAGCAATGAAATAAACTCAAGGACAATATAGACAATACATAATTAAACTCTTTCTTTTTAAGACATATTTGATTAGATAAATAAAAATTTAACATAAACAATAAATCAAAGGAGTGTGTTATTATACTCCAAAAAATGTCAATAACACTCACATTCCTTACTTAACTTAATATTAGACAAAATTGATTTTATAATATCATTTCTTAAATAATAAAATATTGCCTTTAAGAAATTTCACTTACAAAAATTTTGTTTTATATTTCAATTTTCAACAACTAAAATTTTCAAAAATTTAAATATTTTAAAATATCATCACAATATTTTACTATATAATATATATAATATTGGAATTTTAAAATATTTTATTACCAAAATTTTATTAAATTTTGGAATAAAAGAAATAATTTCTTAAAATTTAGTATTAAAAAAGATTTTTATAATTTTATATTTTATGATATATCCTCCTGTGATTAATAAAATAATTTTTTAATATAATAAATATTAAAATTAATTTTATCTAATTTTTTTTTATTTTAAGAAATTTTAATACACGGCAAACTAACTTTGATTTGAAAATAATATTTTAATATTAATTTTTTTTTGTAGCAGTTACCTATGTTATAAGATATATTATAATTAATTTATAATTTTAATTTTTTAAGTAATAATAAGAAAAGAAATTAAGAAGAGAAAATTAAAATAATAGATACAAAGCAAAACATAACTATTTCAAAAAATTGAAACACAAAAACTAAATAGAAACAAAAAAGTAACGATTTCTTGTGTGTGCTTTTTAAATTTTATGAAAAATTGAAACATAAAAACTAAGTTGAAAATAAAAGTAACGATTCTTGTGTGTGCCTTTTAAATTTTATGAACAAATTTAACAATATTTTTGGACAATTAATTTTTAAGATCATTTAAAATTGAAACAATGAGTTTGCCAAAAAAATTTTTGGACAATTAATTTTTAAGATCATTTAAAATTGAAACAATGAGTTTACCAAAAATAAAAACAATCAATTAAAGGACATCATTGTCAATATAACACACAATAAATGCAAACTAATTTAAGAAATATTAAATAAACCTAAGGACAATATAAACAATACACAATTAAACTCTCCCTTTTGCCAAAAATATTTTTGAACAATTACTTTAAGATCATTTAAAATTGAAACAATAAGTTTGCCAAAAATAAAAACAATCAATTAAAGGACATCATTGTCAATATAACACACAATAAATGAAAACTAATTTAATGCAATAAAAAAATCTAAGGACAATATAGACAATTCACAATTAAACTCTCCCTTTTTAAATTGATTTTATAATATCATTTCTTAAATAATAAAATATTGCCTTTAAGAAATTTCACTTACAAAAATTTTGTTTTATATTTCAATTTTCAACAACTAAAATTTTCAAAATTTTAAATATTTTAAAATATCGTCACAATATTTTACTATATAATATTGGAATTTTAAAATATTTTATTACCAAAATTTTATTAAATTTTGGAATAAAAGAAAAAAATTCTTAAAATTTAGTATTAAAAAAGATTTTTATAATTTTATATTTTATGATATATCCTCATGTGATTAATAAAATAATTTTTATAATATAATAAATATTAAAATTAATTTTATCTAATTTGTTTTTTTTTTATTTTGAGAAATTTTAATACACGACAAACTAAATTTGATTTGATAACAATATTTTAAAATTAATTTTTTTAGCAGTTACCTATGTTATAAGATATATTATAATTAATTTATAATTTTAATTTTTAAGTAATAATAAGAAAAGAAATTAATAAGAGAAAATTAAAATAATAGATACAAGAAAAACATAACTATTTCAAAAAATTGAAACATAAAAACTAAATTCAAAAAAAAAAAGTAACAATTTCTTGTGTGTGCCTTTTAAATTTTATGAAAAATTGGAACATAAAAACTAAGTTGAAAATAAAATTAACGATTATTGTGTGTGCCTTTTAAATTTTATGAACAAATTTAACAATATTTTTGGGACAATTAATTTTTAAGATCATTTAAAATTGAAACAATGAGTTTGCCAAAAATATTTTTGGACAATTAATTTTTAAGATCATTTAAAATTGAAACAATGATTTTGCCGAAAATAAAAATAATCAATTAAAGGACATCATTGTCAATATAACACACAATAAATAAAAACTAATTTAAAGCAATAAATAAACGTAAGGACAATATAAAAAATACACAATTAAATTCTCTCTTTTGCCAAAAATATTTTTGGACAATTACTTTAAGATCATTTAAAATTGATACAATGAGTTTTTCAAAAATAAAAACAATCAATTAAAGGACATCATTGTCAATATAACACACAATAAATGAAAACTAATTTAAAGCAATAAATAAACTTAAGGACAATATAGATAATACACAATTAAATTCTCCATTTTTAATATATATTAGATTGATATGAAAAATATGAGGTACTATGTTGGGATCGGTTCAGAGGGTAGAGGGGAGGTGAATACACTCTGAAACTTATTTTCTTTCTTTTCAAAATGATAAAGTGAAGTTTAGTTCACTTAATCTGTTTTCTCAACTTCTAAAACGGTTTGAACAACTTAAATAGTGCGGAAATAGTTCAGAGGTTTTAGTGATGCAAAAGCAAGTTATAACACGATGTATGAGCAATATATAAGATGAATATGCAGTAAAGACTAAGGCACGATTTATGGAAGTTCGAAGGCTTAATCCTTCTACGTCTCCCCTTCTTCCACTTAGGAAGAAATTCACTAGAAGACTTTGGTTATTACAACGTCTTGCAATACACCCACTTCAGACTTAGGACTTATCCAATGCCTAATCCGAAACTCCTAGATTTACACAGATAAGATTCTCAGTTCTTATCAGACTGGTGGAAGCTTTCAGAGTAGCTTCAAGTCTCTTCAATAATGAATACAGTCCGGTTGAGCTTCTCAAACTGCAGAGCGGTCGAGAGGCTTGGAAACCCTAGGATGATCCTTGAAGATCAGATATTTAAACTGTAGGCGAGGGTTTATTTGAGCAGCAAGTGAATGATCTTGTAAGTGTGCTCAAGTATTGCTTCAGTATATCAGATGAGGACTTCTGATAGTATTCAAGTGATTGAGTTGATTGAGATTTTTCGTGTTGCTTGTCTTCTTGTCACTTCTTGAGCAATCTTCCCTTTATATAGGTCAATCATCAACGTCTTTATTTTGAACGTTCTGATGCTGCATTGAATGCACATTTAATGCTTCATAAATGCATTGATGATTCTGCATGAAGATCGTACACTTCTTTATATGCAGACAACTTTCAGGGTCCAAAACTGGTATAAACGGTCGAATGCTTTATCTGTAGCCATTCTGCGTTTTTGCCATTTTAGTGCAACCTGTTGTCTCGATGCAAGAGTCAACAGCTCTTCTGATACGCCGGTTTATCTCTCGATGCAAGAGTCAACAGATCTTCTGATACGCCGGTTCTGCTTTTGATGAAAGATCTTGCAATGAACGTCTTGTCTCAAGTATTTGTCTTGAGATATCTTGATAAGCAGTTGGCATTCTACCGGTAGATAGATTTATCCTCTGCTGGTTTGAATAACCAGTCGATAGGCTTGTGACTGCAACCGGTCGAGAGACAAAGGTGGTTGACAAGCTTCCGGTAGATAACTTGAAGGGTTTAGACGGTTGCGGTAGGAGTTGTAGTAGATTCCTGAAATACAAAAGATTGGCAGCACATTCCTATACAATGAGTTGTTGTTTGTTATCACCAAAATGTCGGATTCAACAATTTCCCCCTTTTTGGTGATGACAAAACTTAAGTGCTCCGAAAACAATATGAAAGCATTAAAATGAACTTCATTGAGAGAATGAATTTCATTAATTACAATAAGCATTCTTATTACACCTACTGAAGAAAAACAAAATGAGATACAGCTGCGATAAGTAAAGAAGAGACAAGTTGTTCATCTTTTGAACCAACTGGCTCCTCCTGACCTATCGCCTTCTCTTCTTCTTCTGTCGGCTTCTTCCTTTCTTCTGGATTCTTCTTCACGTCTTCTTGCCTCTGCTGCTCTTCGTTGCTCTTCTTCCCCCTTTTTGGCATCACCTTGGTTGAGTCGAAGAATGATCTCAGTGAGTTGAGTGCCAAGGCAGGCTTGCATAGTATCAATTTTTGCATCTAGTTGAGCAATTAGAGTAGCTTGCATAGTGTCCATCCGATCATTCAACTGCCTATGAAGGCGGTTTTCGGATCTGACAACTTGTTCGGAGACGGTAGAGAGCGTTTGGATTTGAGTGCGATGATGGGCAGTGATCTCTTTGGACAGATGAGCAAGGTCTCTAGACACGGTCTCAAAATGCCGAATCATCGTCGTGCGTGAATTTTCAACCCATGAGGATGTGGTTGTGATGGCTTGTGAAAAGGATCGAACTGTTTGCATGAGCTCATGAAGCCTATTTATCAATATGTGATCCAGAGCTGCTGCCATGACTTCAATATATGAGTCATCAGTCTGAAGCATTTGACTCTGTGTGTCATTCCTTGGTGAAGCCGGGCCAGACTCAAGATGATGTGATGCTGGTGATCTGGCTGGTGAGCTAGCTGATGGACCTTCCAATAGTGGTACAGTTGGAGATGTAGGGGTCTCGACTGCAGCCAAGATGGTTGGTGGAGTAGCAGGATCAGCACTCGGTTCATCCATTAGGAGATCTTCCACAAACTTTTCAGTAGATGGAGACGGTTGAAGTGCTGGGTCAGCATCAGTCACTGGCTATTCTGGAGGTGCAAGTGATACAATAGTGCTTGGTATCTCTGTTGGGGGCACTACTGCTTCACTGCTGCAAGGAGCCTCTGTCACAGAGGTCACAGGAATTTCTTGTTCAATCACTTCTAAAAAATCTTGTAGACGACTGGGAGAGGTGTGAGCGGTCGCCGATGGAGATGAGTGAGCAGTCACAGCTGCTTCCGGTTGAATTACTGCTGGGACTACGGTTGAGGCGGGGTCGACCGATGAAGATGCTGCCACACTCGATCTTAGAGCGGATGACTGAAACAGGTCAGCAGTGATGAGACCGGTCAGAATCCCATCTGAAAGAGTAATAGCAGAGACGTCTTCTTCACCCTGATCTTGGGTAAGAAAAGTCTTCATCATCACCTGTGCTTCCAGTCCATAAGCCTGTATACAAGCTGCTGAAGCTGTCGTCTTTACGTTGTTAAGAGCTTGGAAGTGCTGAAGTAGTTGAGTGATTTGACGTAGACTATTCTGTAGTCCAGTCAAAATCACAAAGTCATCGGTGGCGGTAGGACTCTTGGATTTGAAGTTATTGACATGCTCAGTAATCAACAGAGATATCAGGCTTCCTCGAAGCTTCAAGTCGATGAGCAGTCTTCTTCCCAGAGCCTCCACGATGTCTTTAGTGTCAGCAAAAAGAAGCATCTTCTGCTCAATAACGTTCAGAGCTTTCCACTTAGGAAATATTTGAGCAAGCGTCAGGTGAGTACGGGAATGATTCCATCTGTCAAAGCGCTGTAGGTGACGCTTGACAGTGCGGAGAACGTGAGAGATGATCAAGTTGAGCTCTACAGTAGCTGCTGGTTGAGCCTTAGGTGAGTAGATCATCACACCTTTCCCTTTGTCCTTGGGATCGAGAGTGACCTTTGGAGTTGATGAGGCACCTTCCATGATTATCACACCCTTGGTAGGACATGGAGCAGTAGTAGCAGTAGTGGTAGTAGTCTCGACCGTTGGCAGAATTGGTGTTGGAACGGTAGGAGCAAGTCCAGAAAGGGACTTTAACTTCTTGTGCTGCCTCTTCTTCTCGCCTGCAGGCGTGGATGGCACAGCTGCTTTGGAGACAGAAGGAGATGACTTGCTGAAGGCTTGAATCAGTGGAACGTTCTCACGTGATTCTTCTTCAGAGTCAGACTCTATGATAAGTTGACGCTTGGCAGATTTCTTGGTATGGGCTGGTTTGGCCGCTACCGGGACTGTTGAAAGCGGTTGAGTGACAGCAACAACACTTGCGGTTGAAGGCAGAGTGTCGACCGCAACCTCTTTGTTGTTCAGAAACTTGAAGATTGTAGACTTGTTGAGCCATTTGGTGGGATGCAGAGGCTCAGTCTTGGAGAAGTCTACTCCAAGGACGCTTAAGGTGTGGCAAATTTGCAGAGCAAATCCCTCGGATTGCCCTTTTCCCCTGATCATTTCACATAAAGTAGTGAACAATATGTCTGACCAGTTGATGTTGATTTTGGAGGCGATACAAGCCATGTATTGGAATTTCTCCATCGTCACCTTGTCGTACGATCCAGCCTTGGCAAGAAGATTCTTGGCCACGATGTTGGTCAATAGCCTGAATGGAGCTTTAAGAGATGTCTTCTGAGCCGGCAGTTTGATCGGAGCATCAGTGGTTGAGAATTCCTTCAACCAGTATGAGCAGTTACCATCGAGAAGATCCGCGCATTTTGTCAAACCCCTGGAGGGCAGATCAAATGTGCTGGCGAAGAACTTTTGATTGAAGGAGTAGGATTCTGTCCGGATCAAGCATTTGACAGTCTCATGCTCGATTTGAGCGGTTGCAAAGAACTCCTTCAAGACAGGAAGATCGCAGATGGCGCTGCTTCCCAAAAACTTCTTCAGTCCAGAGGCTTCAAGCATGGTGAAGACCTCAGTGATTCCTGCATTGTTTGCCTCAATAACGGAATCAAAGTTGATTGCAAGGCAAGTCTTCTGGATCGACATGATAGCTGTAGATAAGAACTCGAGCAGAGAGTAAGCAAAAGCTTGATGGTAATACGATAGAACTTTTAATGCAATATGAAAGCTTTAGCAACGGTGAAAGGTTGATATACGAGTGTAAAGAAGTATATATAGGAACCTATGGGCCATATGGTGATGTCATGAAAAGTATTTTTGAAATTCAAAAAGTTTTGAAGAGTATAATCACCGCGCCCAATTAATGTCATTTGGTTCAGAGCACAAAGCTGCTAGTACGGAGCCTGTCAGAGACTAGCTAAAGGCGGATGATATGCCAACATTTATGGCAATGTAACAGCTAAGCTATTAATGTCATACTAGCAATCATTTCCCCCTAAAACCATGCATACTAACTTAGATCTACTAAGCCAAGAATATTTCGAAAATATGAAAACTTAGCGTCCGGTAAAGGTTTGGTGAATATGTTTGCTGCTTGCTGATCGGTAGAGATGTATTCCAGCCTGATTTCCTTCTTTAAGACATGATCTCGGATAAAGTGATGCCTGACATCAATGTGCTTTGTCCTAGAGTGCATCACTGGATTGTGAGTGATGGCTATGGCACTTGTATTGTCACAGTAGATTGGAGCTTCACTCGACCGGATTCCATAATCATTAAGCTGCTGTTGAATCCAGAGTATTTGAGCACAACAGCTGCCAGCAGCAAGGTATTCTGCTTCGGCGGTCGAGGTAGCAATTGATGTCTGCTTCTTACTTTACCACGAAATTAGTCTATCTCCAAGGAATTGACATGTGCCACTTGTACTTTTGCGATCAATTCTACAACCTGCATAATCTGCATCTGAATAGCCAATAAGATTAAGATTTGAATCTTTGGAATACCAAAGACCCAAATTAGTAGTTCCTTTAATATATTTAATTATTCGTTTGACGGCAATGAAATGAGATTGCTTAGGTGCTGCTTGAAATCTAGCACATAAACAAACTGAATACATGATATCCGGTCGACTGGCAGACAAATAAAGCAATGAGCCAATAAGGTCTCGATACATTGTTACCTCGACCGGGATTCCCCCTTCATCTTTATCAAGCTTGATTGATGTACTCATGGGGGTAGATACAGTTGAGCACTGTTCCATTCAAACTTCTTTACCAATTCCTTGGCATACTTGGATTGATTGATAAATATTCCAGTTTCAAGTTGCTTCACTTTCAATCCAAGAAAGAAATTTAGTTCGCCCATCATGCTCATTTCAAATTTCTCCTGCATCATCTTAGAGAACTTTGAGCACAACTTGGGGTTAGTTGACCCAAATATAATGTCATCAACATAAATTTGTACTAGTAACACATGATCACCTTTTACAAATTTAAACAAGGTCTTATCGACCGTTCCAATTTGGAAATCATGTTCCAGTAAAAATTTTAGTAATGTATCATACCATGCACGCGGTGCTTGTTTTAATCCATAGAGGACTTTGTCAAGTTTATAGATATATTGAGGATGAGTAGGATTGACAAAACCTGGTGGTTGTTCAACGTACACCTCTTCTTGAAGTAGACCATTGAGGAATGCAGACTTGACATCCATTTGATAAACTTTAAAGTCCTTGAAAGCTGCATAGGCAAGAAAGATGCGGATTGCTTCTAGTCTTGCAACTGGCGCGAAGGATTCCTCAAAGTCTATGCCTTCTTCTTGTCTGAATCCTTGTGCAACAAGCCGAGCTTTGTTACGCACAACAGTGCCATGTTCATCGAGCTTGTTACGAAACACCCATCTAGTTCCAATCACATTTTGATTTTCCGGTCGAGGAACTAGATGCCAAACATTGTTACGAGTGAATTGATTCAACTCTTCTTGCATAGCTTCAATCCAGCTGGCATCTGATAGAGCTTCATCTATCTTCTTGGGCTCTACCTGAGATATGAAAGCTGCATGCAAGAATTCATTAATCATTTGACCACGTGTTTTTCGAGGAGCAGAAGGGTCACCTATGACCAACCCAGGTGGATGATCTTTGTTCCACCTAAAATAATTCCCTAAAGGGTTGTCATCAATTGGTTGACGAATGTCCTCGTTTACTGGATCATCATTGGCAGGAGGATCGTTATCAACCGATGGATCCTCTTCTGGCCTTGTTTGATCACACACGGTAGAGGGAACTGGATCATCCTTCTTTGGAGGATATGGATCACTGTCACTCTCTTCCTGTAGATTTGTGTTTTCCAGTCTATGACTCAGATCATTTATGCTCCCTTGAGTTTGTTCTGTACAAAGAGTAGATTCATCAAAAACAACATGAATGGTTTCCTCGACCGTTAGTGATCTTTGATTGAACACTCGATAAGCTCTGCTAACGGCTGAGTAACCAATAAAAGTTTCTTCGTCTGCTTTGGCATCGAAGGCTGTCAAATGATTTTTGCCATTGTTGTGAATAAAACATTTGCACCCAAAAATTTTGAAGTATGAAATATCAGGTTTTGTGCCATTCCAGATCTCATATGGAGTTTTGTTAAATCGTTTATTAATCATAGATCTGTTTTGAGTATAGCAAGCTGTGTTAACTGCTTCTGCCCAAAGCCTTTGAGAAACATTTGAATCAGCAATCATAGTTCTGGCTGCTTCTTTTAAAGTACGGTTCCTTATTTCAGCCACCCCATTTTGTTGTGGGGATCTAGCAGCTGACAACTCATGCTTGATTCCCTGATCATCTAGATAAGTCATAAGAGTGGTGTTTAAAAATTCAGTCCCTCTATCACTCCTGATTCTATCTATCACAGTAGATTGTTCATTTTGCAAGCGTTTAAAAAGCTTAATCAGGTGAGGTGCAGTTTGATCTTTTGAAGAGAGAAAGATGACCCAAGTAAATCGAGAAAAGTCATCTATAACAACAAGAGCATATCTCATTCCCCCTATGCTTCTTACTGGTATAGGACCAAATAGGTCCATGTGAAGTAAATCTAAGCATTTGGAAGAAGACATACACCCTTTATTTTTAAAGGTTGCTCTCACCTGCTTTCCTAGTTGACAAGCAGGACAAACTTTGTCTTTTATAAAATCTCCTTCAGGCAGACCAGAAACCAAATCATGCTTCCTCAAGTTAGAGATGGACTTAAAATTTAGATGATTTAACCGCTTATGCCACAACCAATGTTTATCATGATAAGCAGTAAGACAAGTAGGTTAAGAAATATGTGAGCAAGACCAGTTTACCTTGTAGGTGTTTAGGTCTCTTACATCGATCATAAGAGTCTCACCTTTGTCATTTTTGATGATGCAAGTGTGTTTGTGAAACTCGACCGAATGATCATTGTCACATAGTTGACTAATACTTATCAAATTATAGCACAGTTTGTCAACAAGCAACACATCTTTAATAATGATGTTACCATGGATAATCTTACCCTTACCCACGGCTTTACCTTTGGAGTTGTCTCCAAAGCTGATCTTTGGTCCTTTGCACAGCACAACTTCTGTTAGAAGTTCTGGATTCCCTGTCATGTGCCGTGAGCAACCACTATCTAAGTACCAGGTAGTGTCCTTGATAGAAGTGGTCTTCTCGCCCGTTTGGACTTTTAGTACCTGCAAAAAGTGAAGAACTTTTGGTACCCATATCTAGTAGGGTCCAGGTCGGATTAGCCCTTTTGGGACCCACACCTGGAACACCCTTACAGGTTTGCCCGTGTGTGTGTCCAGAAATCTGTGCGGTCGATAAGCAGTAAATGTGTGTGCTTGTGAGGTTGCTGTGTGCTGCTTGCCTTTTTGATCTTTATCGGTTAGCCTGTACCTCTTTTGAACTGGCCTGCAATTAAAGTACTGGTAAGGCTTCTCCTTTGACCATCTTCTCTTAGAGTAGTTAGACTCATTCCATGGCCTTTTGAAATTAGATTGGTTTCCCTTTCTTCTTTCATTAGGTTTTGGTTTAATCCAAGTTCCACTTTGATTAGAGATCTGGGGATCCACATATCCCAGCCCTCTATGCTTAGAGCTTCGTTCGTTAGATACTTTCTGATTTTTGTGAAAGCTGCACTCATCATGTTCATATATCGTGTTGGACCTGACAAATCTTATTTTGTTAAGATTGCCTTTGTCCAGGCTTGACTGAATACAAGATTCCATAGACTGTTCATTTGTTCCAAACCCTAGACCGGTTTTGTCATGTGCCGGTCTTTGGATTTCTTGAATCTTGTCAATGGTTACAGAAGATTTATTCCAAGCCTTAATTGTTTCAAGTAGTTTTTTGTTCTCAGTCACGGTTGCTTGGAACACTCTTTTCAAGGTGTCATTCTCAGTAGCCAGCAGACTTAGCTTGACCTTAAGACCATCAAGCTCTTTTCGCTGCATGCAGCTTGATTCGCTTGACTTATCTTTTAGGTCAGCTCTTTCTGCCTTTACCTCCTCGAATTCCTTGGATAATGCTTTGTATTCATTAGCCATTTCGTGTAAAGCAGTAACTAGGTCACTGTGAGTAAATTCAGGTGAACCAAAGTCAAATACCTCCTCAGCTTCTTCTTCGATGTCAGCCATAAGGCATTCCACCTTTTCATCATCGCTGTCATCTGAAGAGCTTCCGGTATTGGGGTTGTCAGAGTCAGACTCAGCCCACTTGCTTTTGCTTTCGTCTGCTACTAGAACCCTTTGGTCTCTTCCTTTTCTAAACGTCCTCTTGTCCTCCTTGCCCCTTCTTCTTTCGAAGAATTGCTTCTGATCATTGCTCTTAGGCTTGGTGCAATCTGCAATGAAGTGGCCTGGCTTGCCACAGTTAAAACAAGTAGGACCATCGTCTGTATGGTCCGATTTATGATAATTTTTAAATTTAGAATTGTTTTTACGCATAAATCTACCAAATTTCTTGACAAAGAGTGTCATGGCTTCGTTGCTGATTTGCTCAGCTAATCTCTTTGGAGCTTCCTCGACCGGTGGACGCATCACCGTTGAGGTTAAGGCCTTGGTTGGTTGAGAGGTAGATGGTTCATCTTCTGCCCTCATGTTGAGCTCGAACTCGTAGGCTTTGAGATCTGCAAAGAGATCATGCAGTTCAACCTTGCTTAAGTCTTTTGACTCCCTCATGGCCACTGTCTTGATCTCCCATTCTTTGGGCAAAGCTCTCATAACCTTCACAGCAATTTCACGGTTAGTATAAGTTTTTCCTAAAGCAATAAGATCACAAATGATACTACTGAACCGTTCATCAAATTCAGCCATGGTTTCCCCTGGCTTCATTTTGGCATTGTCATATTTTTGAATGGCCATGGTGAGCTTGTTTTCCTTGGTCTGGTCATTTCCTTCACACAGCTGAGTGAGCTTCTCCCAAATCTCCTTTGCTGTGGAGCATGACTTGATTTTGCTGAACATGTTCTTGTCCAGTGTTTTGTATAGGATGTCCCGGGCCACATTGTCAAGATTGGCCTTCTTTTTGTCCTCAGTAGTCCACTCAGCTCTTGGTTTCTCAATCATTTGTCCTGCACCATCGGTTAGAGCTGGGTTGACCTTCATGATTTTGATAGGACCGTCTGTTATGACATATAGCATGTCATCGTCCTGTGCTGCAAGATGTGCCTGCATGCGAATTTTCCAGTCATCATAATCTTCTTTAGAAAACATAGGAATTTTGTTGAAAGAAGTCATGATTTTAAAACTTTAGATCAGCAGTTGAGAAAAGAACCCGCTCTGATACCACTTGTTGGGATCGGTTCAGAGGGTAGAGGGGGGGTGAATACACTCTGAAACTTATTTTCTTTCTTTTCAAAATGATCAAGTGAAGTTTAGTTCACTTAATCTGTTTTCTCAACTTCTAAAACGGTTTGAACAACTTAAATAGTGTGGAAATAGTTCAGAGGTGAAAGAGTGGGTGCCCGGTGAGCCAACTTGTGGCTAAGGGCTTTGATGACTCTTTGTATAAACAATCTTTTGTTTAATATAATTTACACTTTTATTAATGGCAATGACTTTATCTTTCTTCATATTGTTATATTATGATATACTATTGTTGTTTTGATAAAGACCTTGAATATACTATAGTGTATGTAAGATGTGGTAGAACATGGGGATGTCTATCATGAAACACATCTTATAGTCACTGTATATTCTAAACTGTTCCTAGTCGATTGAGCCGTCCGATAATAAGGATAAGGATCGCTCGAGTTTGAGACTAGCATTTGCGATGCAGAGTACCACGTTTCATTGGTAAGGAACATAGAGATGTTCGAAGCATGCAAATGGATATTCATACGATGAATGATCGAACTACCCTATCCGGACTTTCCAAGTGGTTATCACTTATTGAGTGGATAAAGTCCGCGGTTTTGGTTGTACACCATTAGTCCTTACTACTTGAAACATCATTGAGACTCTATATGCTAGTACTGTGCTTTGACTCGTTTACCGACTCTATTGGGGTCATCAGGTGTCGGGATTGGGTACAGTTACAACACATATAGGAGTCGATGCTTTGTTGTCAAGGATTCACCACATACTTGCGAGTGTGGATATCCTATGCGATCTGAGGAGATATTAGTGTGACGAATCTCTGGCCAGAGTACATGATGTGTTTTAAGAAATGGTTTCTTAGTAGCACATGCGATGTCACTATTTGATCTTCAAGATGTATTGCATAGTTATCGAATCTCGAACGACTCTCGATATACCAATGGTTGTTGATTCGATCGGGATATATGGATGAAGGGACCGTACTGTACGCTAACCAAAATCTATTGGTTCTTGTAGGCACTATCAGTGATACCTAGGGAATCATGGGGCGATGTTGCTAGGCACTCTTACCATGATTCGATGGGCAAGTCGGAAATTGTTGTTCCGAGTCACAAGGAGTTGTGAGCCCACGACTAGCTGTATTCTTGAACCATTGAGGGTCACACAGTGTAATGGGTTTTTAATCCCCGTTGAGATAGTTAAATTTAAAGAGTTAAATTTAATGAACAAAGAAGTTGGACTTCTTAATTAAGAGTAGAGGAGTAAGATTTCCTAAAATGACATAGGGATGGGCATTTTTGGAAATCACTGAATTCGGATTCAGAAAAATTTATCTTGACTTTAAAAGGTGCAGAAATGGTTTCTGTGCACATTGGTGAAATCGGTTTATCAATCGGAGTCATGATGAATTTTATATTAATTTCTGAACATGCGGGCTTTGCTTGTCGGGCTTGAACTTATGACTAATGGGCCCTAAGCTGTTAGTGGCCTACATTATAAATAATTTATTGCAGTACAGAAATTAGATACAACAGGTCACAAATTTTCGAAAAACCCTAAGTATTTTTTCTGATAGTGGCCGACCCCCTCCCCTCTGCTCGGAAAATCCAGTCTATGAATTTTGAATTACAGTTTGGTTTAACGGATCAAATTCGTTAATTATCTTCGTAGAAACTTCTGATAGATTTTCTAGTGCAATCTATCAGAGGGATTAAATATCCGTTCGTGGACCTGATTGAAGAACAGTTCGTCCATCAGTTCCAGGGATATACAACAAGAGTAGAGCAATCTGTTGGTGTCCATAATCTCGATTCGAGATTGGAGGTAAAAATTTATAATTGTTATTTAATTTTTACACACACAATTTAATCGTAAAAGTTTTGATACCCAATATGAAATTGTTCCATATAAAATTTTTAAACTTCCGCTGCACCGGATATCAATACTGATTGATCTGATCGCCGCGTTCTCCAACAAGAGGTTTTAGTGATGCAAAAGCAAGTTATAACACGATGTATGAGCAATATATAAGATGAATATGCAGTAAAGACTAAGGCACGATTTATGGAAGTTCGAAGGCTTAATCCTTCTACGTCTCCCCTTCTTCCACTTAGGAAGAAATTCACTAGAAGACTTTGGTTATTACAACGTCTTGCAATACACCCACTTCAGACTTAGGACTTATCCAATGCCTAATCCGAAACTCCTAGATTTACACAGATAAGATTCTCAGTTCTTATCAGACTGGTGGAAGCTTTCAGAGTAGCTTCAAGTCTCTTCAATAATGAATACAGTCCGGTTGAGCTTCTCAAACTGCAGAGCGGTCGAGAGGCTTGGAAACCCTAGGATGATCCTTGAAGATCAGATATTTAAACTGTAGGCGAGGGTTTATTTGAGCAGCAAGTGAATGATCTTGTAAGTGTGCTCAAGTATTGCTTCAGTATATCAGATGAGGACTTCTGATAGTATTCAAGTGATTGAGTTGATTGAGATTTTTCGTGTTGCTTGTCTTCTTGTCACTTCTTGAGCAATCTTCCCTTTATATAGGTCAATCATCAACGTCTTTATTTTGAACGTTCTGATGCTGCATTGAATGCACATTTAATGCTTCATAAATGCATTGATGATTCTGCATGAAGATCGTACACTTCTTTATATGCAGACAACTTTCAGGGTCCAAAACTGGTATAAACGGTCGAATGCTTTATCTGTAGCCATTCTGCGTTTTTGCCATTTTAGTGCAACCTGTTGTCTCGATGCAAGAGTCAACAGCTCTTCTGATACGCCGGTTTATCTCTCGATGCAAGAGTCAACAGATCTTCTGATACGCCGGTTCTGCTTTTGATGAAAGATCTTGCAATGAACGTCTTGTCTCAAGTATTTGTCTTGAGATATCTTGATAAGCAGTTGGCATTCTACCGATAGATAGATTTATCCTCTGCTAGTTTGAATAACCAGTCGATAGGCTTGTGACTGCAACCGATCGAGAGACAAAGGTGGTTGACAAGCTTTCGGTAGATAACTTGAAGGGTTTAGACGGTTGCGGTAGGAGTTGTAGTAGATTCCTGAAATACAAAAGATTGGCAGCACATTCCTATACAATGAGTTGTTGTTTGTTATCACCAAAATGTCGGATTCAACATACTATGAGGTCATTTATTCCGCATAAGTTAGTTTGTTCAAGTTTGCTAACTATATAATAACCCAAAAAATTAATTGAGAAACTCGAAATATATGTATTTAAAATATAATTTATAAATTGTCACGATTCATTGAGTGCCGTGTAGGTACCGAAGAAGACGTTTCACAGCCCCCCAATGTAGTTCAGATGGAGAGTGCATAAACTGAGATAAGCGATTAACAGCAAAGGAAACATCAGGTCTAGTGAGCAGAAGATATTGGAGACTGCCAATTGCTTGATGATACCTGGTGGGGTCAGTAGGAGAAGCCCCATCATGCAGAGTTAAGGAACCAGTGGTGGCAAGAGGCGTGCTTACAGGCTTGGAGGATTTCATATTAAACTTCTGCAGAATATCAAGAATATAGCGCCGTTGAGAAAGCACAATACCACGCGAGGAAGGAAGAACTTCAACACCCAGAAAAAAAGATAAACAACCCATATCTTTTACAGAGAAACGGACGGCCAGTTGCTGGACAATGGAATCAACAAGAGACAAGTGACTCCCAGTGATAATCAAGTCATCCACATAAACCAAGAAATACACAGTACAACTCTCATGGCGATAAATGAAGAGATATGAGTCAGCTCGAGAGGCAATAAAGCCTAGGCGCAGTAGGAACGAACGCAGCTCCTGAAACCAGGCGCGAGGAGCCTGCTTGAGGCCATAGATAGCCTTATTTAACTTACAAACATATGACGGAAAATTCTTATCAATGAAACCCGGAGGCTGAGCCATAAAGACTTCTTCAGTGAGAGAGCCCTGCAGAAAAGCGTTATTCACATCAAGCTGACGCAAGGGCCA
Source organism: Henckelia pumila (assembly GCF_033568475.1). Classification (NCBI taxonomy): domain Eukaryota; kingdom Viridiplantae; phylum Streptophyta; class Magnoliopsida; order Lamiales; family Gesneriaceae; genus Henckelia; species Henckelia pumila. Next base: position 126,944,734 of record NC_133120.1, on the reverse strand, counting down.
ACCATGTTGAACTGCCAGAGATAAAGCAAGACGAATAGTAACCGGCTTAACAACAGGACTGAATGTTTCAAAGAAATCAATGCCAGGGCGTTGATGAAAACCCTTGGCAACTAGACGAGCTTTATGACAATGAATAGAACCATCAGACTTCCGTTTTAAACGAAAGACCCACTTACAGCCAACCAAGTTCTGAGAAGAATGAGCAATAACGAGATCCCAAGTGTCGTTCCTCAGAAGGGAATCAAATTCAGTGGACATGGCAGAGCGCCACTGAGGGTCCTTAAGAGCCGTGGAAACACATGTGGGTTCGGCCAAAGCATCCTGTTTAGTGGCAGCAAGAGAAAACTGAGGGTTAGGTTTAGAAATATTATTTTTGGAGCGGGTGGTCATGGAGTGCAGATTCTGAGACGAAGCAGTGGGCGCGGTAGGAGCCAGTGGGACGGTTGGCGCCGGTGAAGGAACTCGAACAGGGGTTGTACCAGAACACGGAGCCATTTTCGGAGGAGGTCGGGTTGAAGGTGCAGAAGCGATGGGGATGGGAGGGGATGGAGGGTGGTCGGTTGCAGGGGCAGGAGAAATAGAGGCTGGGGAAGTGAGATAAGGAAAGACCGATTCAACAAAGCGAACATGAAGGGAGATAAAGACTTTAGAAGAGGAGACATCAAAACAAATATAAGCACTTTGAGTGAGAGAGTAGCCAAGGAATATGCAGGCAAAGGAACGAGGATCAAGTTTGTGATGGGTTTACGGACGTAACCATGGGTAACAAAGACACCCAAACACTCGAAGTTTGGTAAGATTTGGAGGTTGATTGAAAAGTTTTTCAAAATAGGATAGGTAGGAAAGGTTGACTTTTGGTAGGCGATTGATGAGGTAAGTGGCAGTGGCAAAAGCATAGGGCCAAAAGATGGTTGGCATAGAGTCTTGGTGAAGAAGGGTGAGACCAGTTTCAACAATATGGAGATGACGACGTTCAGCATAGCCATTGTGTTGCGGAGTGTGGGGAGGAGTGGTAAGATGGGTAATGCCGGATTGCTCTAAAAATGGTTTGAGAGCAAGGAATTCACCACCATTGTCAGTGTAGAGGGAGATAATTTTTCGATGGAAGTAATTTTCGACCAAGGCTTTGTAAGTGGGGAAAATATTTAAGACATCTGATTTACGTTTTAAGGGATAGAACCATATGTATTTGGTGAAGTGATCCACGAAAATGATGTAATATTTGTAACCATTAATGGAGAGAACAGGTGAAGTCCAGACATCCGAAAAAATTAATTCAAGGGGAAAGGAAGATGTAAGAGTAGAAGTAAAAAATGGTAATCTATTACTTTTATTAATGTGACAAGAATTACAATCAAAGTGCGAAACTGAAGGAGACGAAAGCGGTAAAGTAAGGGAAGATGCAAGATGGTGGATAATTTCTGGGGAGGGATGACCAAGACGAGAGTGCCACAAAGCCAAAGAGGATGCAGTGGCGAGGGCAGCCGAGGGCGGTGGATAAGGGTTCGGTGGGTACGGTCAGGTATAGATTCCATCCTTACAAGGCCCCGTGCAGAGGATGGCCCCCGTTAGAAGATCCTTCACCTGAAAAAAAAAAGAGGAGAAAAAGGTAACAGAGACATGGTTAGTGCGACATAATTGAGAAACTGAGAGTAAATTCTTGCACATAGAGGGAACACATAATGTGTTAGGTAGAAGGAAAGACTGAGATGACGAGGGTAAAGTGAGAGTTCCAGTGTTTGTAATGGACAAACCAGTGTCATTGCCAACAACAATGGAGTCCGAACCATCATATGGAGCATGGAGAGACAGATTGGCTAGATCCGTAGAGACATGATGAGAAGCACCAGTGTCTAGTAACCAATCAAAAGGAAATGGTGTGGACGATGGGGCAGCAGCCGTGTGCGCTTGAGGAGGAATATAGGCTGGCCGCGGTAGAGGAACCAACGCCAGGGTGCACTAAAAGGAAGGGCAGCATTTGGAAGAGTGGCCAGTGACACCACAAAGCTGACAGCGACCAAGATAGGGCCGGGGAGTGAAGGGCGTCACAGGCTGCCGAGGAGAAGCCGTGGAAGGGGCACTATAATCCCGACCCCGCTGTCTGGTACCAGGGCTAGAGGAGGCCGACGAGACGTCGGTGGGATGTGGACGGCCAGAGCGAGAAGCCGTGAAGGCAGTGGTTGGCGTTGTGGAGGGAGGCGGCGCAGCAGCAGCAAGATGAGCCTCAAAGGTAAGAAGCATCTCATGTAGTTCATCAAAAGAGATAGCGGTATCCCGAGCTTGAATTGCATGGGATAATTCCTTGTAGTTCTCATCAAGACCATGAAGGACCTTGATGGTGAGATCTTCGGAGTCAACAGAGACACCCATAAGAGCTAGAGCATCAACCGTGACTTTGATTCCTTGCATGAAATCTGTAATGGATTTCGATCCTTTAACAGGATTCGAAATTTGTCCCTTAAGTTGAAGGATGCGACCCCGGCTGGAAGAGGCATAAGTCTTGGAGAGAGTCGTCCAAGCATCAAGAGAAGTGCGAGAAGCGGCAATGAATGGGATTATGGTGGGTGAGAGAGCACCAATAATCGCATTAAGGAGTACTTGATCCTGACGTACCCAGAGAGAAAATTCTGGATTAGGAGAGACGCCTGCGTCGGTAGTGATGGTGGGAGGGGGACAAGGCTTGGAGCCATCGACATAGCCCATTAAATCATAGCCAATAAGAAGAGAGTGGAACTGAAGCTTCCAGGAAAGATAATTGGTAGAGGTGAGTTTGAGAAGTGCTTGAGTAGCCACGTTGATGGCAGTAAGGGAGGGTGTGGCGGTGAGGGTAACGGCGGCCATAGAGGGACGGCGGCGGCAGTTAGGAGAGTAGGGTTATTAGCGGCGTAAGCCAAAGACTTCTGATACCATATAGAGTTTTGTGAATGAATGATTTTATTAATCACACTGTAATGTATATATACAAGTGAATAAGATGACTATCACGACTAGATAAACACAAATAAACTTCTAATTTAAATTAAGATATACAAGGATATAATATAACAAATCTTGTATAATATCACACAATATTTAGTTAACAATTTGCACATATAAGTTACATATCATCTGCTCCATCACATTTTATGTTATTGATATTATAAAAATATCATTTTTATTTTTAAATAAATATTATTGTTAGCAATACGATGAATATTTTAAATCAAATTCTTTACAAAAGTGCTTCAATATATGAGTATGAATGTGCTAATATATTGATGTCAATATGAGTTTAAAATTTGATAGTTTTTTTTAAAAATATATATATATTTATGACATATCATGGGTACTATAAATATATGATAGTTTAAAAATGTTGAAAATTTACGGCTCAAGGATACATGATACCTTGGTATATGACCTCCACGCGGCAAGATCTGATAACCTCACGTAGCAAGACATGATCCTCCCAAGACATAATCCAAGTCTAGGGAGATGATCTCGGACATGTGGAGGTCTTTATAAGAGTGTGTAAGAGAATTTTCGGTGATGAATCCAAAAAATTGGTTAATTTTTATTTTTTTTTACGTATATCGTCACATTAAAAGTTTAAAACTAATTATTTTTTAAATCTTTTATCCTTAATTATAAACCCAAAAAACATAATTTTTGAAGATTCCACTATCCAATCACTCATCTATTCCTTCATTTTAATTTACTACTTTTATTTACAAATTTTGCACCTACATATTTAACTAAATATATATTTAAAATAATAAATTTTAAATTATATAACTAAATAAATGTTTATGATAATAATTTTAATTTATATAATATTAATTAATTATATAAAAATTTTAATAATTTAATAAATTTTTTAAACTATTAAAATAAAAGTACAAAAAATATGAAGACAACGGAAGGGTTAAAAATTGTGAACAAGATTTTTAATTAAACGAAATTTGTTTTGAAGAAAAAAAAACAAAATATTAAAAAGAAGAAAAATATATATTGTAAAAAATAATATTTTAATATAAATATTAATTAAAATCTTACATAAAATATATTATGATATATTTTTAAAAAATCAAAAATTTTGTTAAAAAAACTGAAATTATAAAGACGTCATTTCCATTCTTTTATTTAATTTGAATGGTTTTTTGCTCTATTAATTTTTAATGTATTTCAAGTTTTCCATTTTTTATTATTTATTTATTGTAATTGAATTATTTGGAAGAAAAAATGGAAATAATAAGAAGGTCATGACAAAAAAATATATAATACATATATATTTTTTTTTCAAATAAAAATCAAATTAGTTAACTTGAGATGAAATATCCTTCAAAAAAAAAACTTGAGATGAAATAAACATGCATTCACATTGAACCATTGAAAAATAGATAGTCAATAAACAACAAACTACCAATAAGTTAAAATAAATATAAAGAAACAATAAACATAAACACATTTTTATTCCGCTACAATGATGATTAAACACTAGTACATGTACTTTAAGGTCGGACCCAAATGGAGAAGTTCTGCCTAAAAACTGGTCAAATGGAGTAGAAGTTCCATCTACTCTTTTTGCTGTTCTGTTTTGCCAATTTTTTTGTTGTTCTTTGAGAAATATACATTGAATGATTCATCAATAGACATGGGGTTGATTCGTAATATTTTATTTTCTAGTTTTCAAGCCAATACAGAATTCCGTTCTTTCTGAACCACAATTATAAGTTTTTGTCGATGAGCCTCGAAGTTTAGTATATGTCGATTATCTAAGTGTGTCATTTTGAGTCCATTATTGCATAATTTATGTTATATCTACTCCATTTTCACGTTTATTTTATTGTTTATGCATTTTAGTCACTACTCATTTGAATGTGTTTATTTATAGGTAAAGTAGCAAAATACGAGATTCGAAGGTGGTGGCGAAAATATGCGCAAAAAATTATGGCCCAAGCATGATTTGATGAAAATTAAATAAAGCTGAAAAAAAAAAGAAGGAATTCATGTCTAGGTGAGAAAAAAATTATCTGTTGCGGTATTTTCGCTGCAAGCGTACGATGTCAAGTTTTAATATAGGAATTAAGTCCAAGTCGATCCCACACAAAATGAATAAAATGATATTATATTAAATATTTATAATTAATGAAATCTAAATCATATTTAGAGCTACGATGATGTTTTGGATTCAAAATTGCAACGCATAAATTTAAATAAAGATGAGTTTGCAAGACAAAAAATCAATGAGAAATAATTCTAGAGGTTCAACTTTACTTGACTATTCACTCAGATTAATTCTTATTGATTGCTTAATTTTAAATTCTTCTAGTTTATTATCCAATAAATCTCTATATTTTCTACTTTTTTTTTCCAACTGAAGGTAGAATTTCTTATCTAATAATAAACTCAATATTTTTATCAAATTTTGAATATTAAATCAGGTAAATAGAACAATAACTCTTGTAATGGCTTCAATGGAATTATAGGTCTCCCGAACTTTATAAACACCGATGATGTATTTTTCTACGGTCATATTCAAAATATCTTTTTCCGAGTGCTAGATTTCAAATAAATATAACAGTTGAACTAGTTATCAGTTATTTGAACGCAATCAATTCAGGAGAACCCAAATACACCGAATGAAGAATTCTAATATATCAATCAATATATCAAAAGAATGGTCTAAGTCAAACTACGTCGTTCCTATAGACAAAAAAATTAGTTCATATAGAAAATAAAAATAAAAAAAAAGTATTTTCTTGAACATAATTAAAAAATTAGGAGAGAGAAATAAATAAAAACGAAGGTATATGATGTTTATCTGTTTCCGAAAGTTGCTTTGCCGTCTTCGTGTCAAGATAGATTGTTCTCCTATTCTCCTTGCTCTCTCAATCGTCTCGCCTCTCAAAAATCCTCGATAAGTCCCTTCCAATCAGCCAAGCGATCCTTTAAAATCTGAAAATTAAAAGTTTCCAAAAAATATAAACATGTCAGACTTGGGTGCGCTGATGTATGAGCGTGGGTTCTCCGATCGCCGATAATTTTTATCTAAACTGGTCCGCGGAGCACGGGTGCACTTGTCATGGGCGTGGGGGCGTTTGTCCATGGCTCGGGGGTGCATTATGTTCAAATTTCCTAACTTTCATTGTAGTGACCCGCACCGTGATCACCTACTAATCAGAACTTAAGCATGCAATTAATTAATAAAATAATCTTAATCAGAGTAACTGCGGAATTAAAGTAAGTCAAATATCAGGTAAGCAAAACCTAGTGGTCAACCCCGCTACCCAGCCTTGGTCATCACCTAACCTCCCTATCTCCGGGAGAACTAACTGCATCTGCCCCTTGGAATAGGGCATCCAGCCAACAGAAAATAATCGGAAGTAAGCCTAACATGCTCAGTACGAGAGTATGAGTATACACTATTATATGCGTATGAATGCAAATGTACTGGGTATCAAGACACAAGGTCAAGAATATCTGATAGAGAACAACTTGGGCCTTGGTATGTACCTCGCTGAGTCATCGCTACAGGAGGTGACAGACATACCTAGATGCCCTGATGGTGACCTAACACAAGTCCACGTGTCCAACCAAATATTAGTGACCTGACACGAGCTCATGTGTCCAACTAATATTGGTGACCTGACACGAGCCTATGTGTCCAACCATCTACTGACAAGGTAAATATCCCAATACCGGATATCACAAGGATACAGGCTCAATATGCTCATGCATGCAACATACAGTCATGACATGCTGTATATAAAGACATATAATACATGCAATCACATAATCCATGCAAACAAATAATACATGCATACTCAATTTGGATATCTCGAATAATACTTTCGTACCTTTTTAAGGCAGATCCTAGAAGCTTCCATCTAGGTCCAAGCCTACCATGCAACACTATAATATAAATAACCATGCATTACCTAGCATGCCAAACATCACCTACTAGGCTCTAAAAGCCTTAATTAAACTATAGCCTACTCTCTATTTACTATAGGGAACCAAAGCCATACCTTCGTCCGTCGTCAGCCCGCTGATGTCGCATGCCCCAGAGTCTGGGCATAGCATAGCTACGACTCCTGGATGCCTCGCCAGAGCTCCGTCGCCTGGCTACTACTGCGGACACTGTCCGCTATAAAAATACTATTTCCTACTCCAACTCTTAAAGAAAGAGTCCCGAAGCCCTTAAAATAGAGCCATTACCGAGAGAGGAGAGGAAATTTGCACTTCAAATTGAGGGATTCGGACCCCTATTTATAGGCCATGATCGGAAGCTCCGATCTCCTGATCGAAAGCTCCGATCGGTGCATGTTTGCCACGTTTTGGACGGCCGAGATCGGAAGCTCCGATCTCCTGCATCTGGCCACATGTTTCAATCTCCTTGACACCTGTTTCTGGTTGAGATCGGAAGCTCCGATCTCGGATCGGAAGCTCCGAACTGTTTCTCATGCTTCCGAACTGGTTTTGGTCCTCCGAGACCCCCGGGACCTACCCTACCATTTTCGGACGTTCCGGATCTGATTTTCTACTTATTTTAACCAAATAAGGACTCCTTAAACATGTTTTGATACTTTTAAAATTATATGTCATTTTCTAACATGTTTAAAAATCACTTAATCTTGTAAAATGGAACCGGGCTAGTACATTCTCCCCCTACTTAAGATATTTTGTCCTCGAACAATCTTAAGTATTGAATGCAGTAAAATACTGAATAAACATCTTTTATTCAAACTGATTCATTTTACAAGTTACAACCTGAAAATACAACAATTCAAAATCGCTCTGGATAATCTGTACGCATACGACTCTCAAGTTCCCAAGTGGCCTCCTGAGTGCCTCGGCGCTGCCACTGAACTAGAACAAGAGGAATGATCTTGTTGCGTAACACCTTATCCTTGTGACCTATGATACGCAAAGGTCTCTCCATGTATGTCAAATCCGAGTCCAACTGTATCTCAAACGGCTGTAAGATATGAGACTCATCTGCCACATACCGTCGTAACAGTGAAACATGGAACACGTCGTGGATACTTAGACAAATACGGGGGTAAAGCCAACTTGTAAACCAGATCTCCAACACTTTCCAATATTTCAAATGGACCAATAAACCTAGGAGATAGCTTAACCAAATCTCAAAATCCTTTGAAATGGTGAGACTTTCAGGAATACTTTCTCACCCACCTCAAACTGTAAAGGTCTGCGCTTGACATTCTCATAGCTAGCTTGTCGATCATGCACAACCTTAATTCTCTTCTTGATCTGTCCAACAATATCAACAGCTTGCTGGACTAACTTTGGTCCCTCAACCTGTCGCTCCCCCACTTCCTCCCAGAACAGTGGAGTACGACATCATCGCCCGTACAACGCCTCAAACGAAGCCATCCCAATACTGCGATGGTAACTATTATTGTACGCGAACTCAATCAATGGCAACTAATCTTGCCATGCTGGACCAAAATCCATAGAACATGCTCGCAACATGTCTTCAAGAGTACGAATCGTGCGCTCTGACTGCCCGTCAGTCTCTGGGTGATATGCTGTACTCAAACTAAGAGTAGTACCCATAGCGTGCTGAAGACTCCCCCAGAACCTAGAAGTAAACCTGGGATCTCGATCGCTGACTATGCTCACAGGCACTCCGTGCAATCGAACAATATCCTGGATGTACAATCGTGCCATCCTATCAAAACTGAAGTCTCGGTTATAAGGAATGAAATGTGCTGACTTGGTGAGTCGGTCCACCATAACCCAGATAGCATCACAATTCCTCGAGCTCACCGGTAAATGGGTCACGAAGTCCATCATGATCAACTCTTATTTCCACTCAGGAATGGATAAACTGTGAAGCAATCCTCCAAGTTGTCAGTGTTCTGCCTTGACCTACTGATACACCAAACATATAGAAGCATACTAATACACATTTACCTCAGATGCAAATCTTTCTACACCGAAAGGATTCACATACTTTATGACTAACACTTGTCATAACACCTGTGACAACGTCGTTGTCCACAATTCTTGATTTCTTGAACCTCTCAGGTTCTCTTCTTGGAAAACATCAATACAATTATTCTGTTGATTAACAAATCGATTCGTACAATCTCTAGTGCCAATTATATTGACATCCGTCTCATAAATTCAGATAACACCTGAAAATGAGAATATTGCTTATCCTGTCACGGATAATCATTTCTTGTTGAATCCTGACTTGCACTACTGGATTAACAAAACTGTTTTGTCCCTCTTAGGCAAAGTCCTAAAACCAATACAACCTAGCAAAAACCCCTGAATCGATCTCATCGAATCAGACTTATCAATGCATCCATTAGACATCCTGAAAAATCAGTGACAAAAATCTCGCTGGATCTGATAACCTTAGATTTCAGCTACTGTCCTTTTTCCATGTCTAAACACTTGATGTTATCCTGTTAGTATTCATTAAAATTCAAACACTTGCTAGATCAATTTTTGACACTGAAGTCCCAAAATTACTGCAAATCATTCCTGAGAACTGAATATCTGAGTACTCTACTCATCTTTTCAGTCTATCAAAAAGTGAATAATTCTAATCATTTTTTATGCAAAAGAATATTTAGCTCCCCCATCACGGGTTATAACATCTGTATCAACCTCAGACAAATAATTACAAATAGTCACTGGGCACCAAACTTGCACCAGTTTAACTGACCATTTCAAAACATACATGAACACCTAAGTGTTCTTCTTTCCACTATCCAAGTGAATTCTTATATTGTCGCATCCACGCTGTGACTTAGCAGGCTCATGACATTTGTCAATAGAATCGAGTATCCTTTCAAAGTTATCAAACTGACACCAAATTATACTTTAACGTAACTGTCGCAATGATCATAGTTCATGTCTCCCAATATAAGTCATCCCAGTGTCCTCATATTTGCTTGATAACCCATTAATAAAATTCCAATTCTTACAGGAAAACTTACCTAAGTAGATTCATCACTTAGAATTTCCTGTTCATCTTGTAATCAAGATCCTGATCACTAATTATACCTCTGATAGAATCAGACAATACTGGTAAAACCTCCTGGTTCTCCCCCAGTATCACATGCGAGGACTATCCGTTCAGAATACTCACTTGTCAAGGAATCCTTTCCAAGACTATTCTGTCCACGAAAACCAAGGTTTGTATCTCTGATAAAGTCAGACAATAACTCACCACAATCCCTTTGGCACTAATCCAGCACCAAATGCAATTCCAAAAGACTCAAATAAATCCTGAATATTTTCCTGATAGTTATACCCATTGCTATGACTGTACATACAACGAGACTGAGGTAAGCCTTCCTATAATGCCAAACTGGAACAAAAGAATCCTTTCAGAGTATGCCGGCATAAGGTCGCACTTACTATACCATCTCGGAACCCGACAGTCAAGAGCATCCTGGCATAACTCATCCCTGAGTCTCTGATATTATGAAATATTCCTATCTGGACCAAAATCACTGGTCAAGGAAAATTATCTGTAGAAGCACAACTCAAATCCCGAGTTTGCAAACATCTGATAATTAAATCCTGTTGAATATCAATTCAACTAATCTTTGAAATCATAAATCTAGATCAAAACTTATCTACTCAGAACAATTACTTGTCAAGGAAAAATCTATTCCAAGACTGTTCTGACAACGGAACGTCTGTATCTCAAACAGAGGATAACTAAACCTTGATACCATACCTGGTATCCGTCCTATCCAAAGTCATACCCTGCTGTGACAGTGCCAAATTTCCAGACTGAGTAGCCTTCCCTATATAGTCTATGGAGCACAAAGGCCTCCAAAACAACCTCTGAAGTAAGAAAACTTCCAGAGTAATACCGACTAAGGGTCGCGCTTCCTCACGTATAGTACTGGTCACAATCCACAACTCTTGGTATTACTTAGTCTATCATTCTGATGAAAATCCATTACCACTAGGTAACAACCTAAAAAGAAAAACAGCCAACTGTTCTAAATAAATCCGTCTAGAACAAACATTCATGCATCCTGATGAATCACATCATCTCTGAAAACACTTGGTTTACTAGAATATTCTAGGTAAAACATCTAGAACTATTCATTGAAAACATGCAAAATCCCAAGTACTCATTAAAACAATGATCAGTCTTTTATTCAAAATAACCAAGTTAATCTCAAAGATTACAACACTTGAACCACAAATCCAGGTTCTAATACAATCTTTATTGCAATCCCATGTAATACACAACTTAATCAAATGATTACACTAAAAGATGTACAATACAACAATAACTGAGTACATCAAATTCTGAAATCTTTAATACATCTGATTACAACTGAAATACTGTTCACAAGATAATACAGTATTTAAACTCCTGCGGAAATCTTTCATTCCGTCTACTGATCTTGAACATGAAGTTTTCCTCAGGTCAGCAGACCTTCTTCATCGCAAGATCTCAAAGATAAAATCTTGCTAATCTACCGGATCCTTCCAATATTGTTGGGTTCCTAATCTGGTAGATGAGACAAGATTCTTCTGACAATCTCTCCAACTACTAGTGAAGAGTCTTCCGGGGTGGCTTCCTTGGTTGACTCAGAATGGATGACTACATGTCACACATTCCTTTCAACCTGGAGAAGCACCTGGCGTTGAAAACTGGATCTTCTCTTCCAGCTCCATCCTGCTGGGATCCACATAATATGAACTTCTGCTCCCAGCTTTGGCAATGAAGATATTGGAAAAGCCTAGACATCCTGCTATTCCAATTCCTGATACTGCTATCGTTATTGAATCCAACTTGTAATCCTACAAAGGATAACCCAAAATCAATACTATGTCTCAAATAATCTTATTGCATGCTCTGATACCATAAATGTAGTGACCCGCACCGTGATCACCTACTAATCAGAACTTAAGCATGCAATTAATTAATAAAATAATCTTAATCAGAGTAACTGCGGAATTAAAGTAAGTCAAATACCAGGTAAGCAAAACCTAGTGGTCAACCCCGCTACCCAGCCTTGGTCACCACCTAAACTCCCTGTCTCCGGGAGAACTACCTGCATCTGCCCCATGGAATAGGGCATCCAGCCAACAGAAAATAACCGGAAATGAGCCTAACATGCTCAGTACGAGAGTATGAGTATACACTATTATATGCGCATGAATGCAAATGTACTGGGTATCAAGACACAAGGTCAAGAATATCTGATAGAGAACAACTTGGGCCTTGGTATGTACCTCGCTGAGTCATCGCTACAGGAGGTGACAGACATACCTAGATGCCCTGATGGTGACCTAACACAAGTCCACGTGTCCAACCAAATATTAGTGACCTGACACGAGCTCATGTGTCCAACTAATATTGGTGACCTGACACGAGCCTATGTGTCCAACCATCTATTGACAAGGTAAATATCCCAATACCGGATATCACAAGGATACAGGCTCAATATGCTCATGTATGCAACATACAGTCATGACATGCTGTATATAAAGGCATATAATACATGCAATCACATAATCCATGCAAACAAATAATACATGCATACTCAATCTGGATATCTCGAATAATACTTCCGTACCTTTCTAAGGCAGATCCTAGAAGCTTCCATCTAGGTCCAAGCCTACCATGTAACACTACAACATAAATAACCATGCATTACCTAGCATGCCAAACATCACCTACTAGGCTCTAAAAGCCTTAATTAAACTATAGCCTACTCTCTATTTACTATAGGGAACCAAAGCCATGCCTTCGTCCGTCGTCAGCCCGCTGATGTCGCATGTCCCAGAGTCTGGGCATAGCCTAGCTACGACTCCTGGATGCCTCGCCAGAGCTCCGCCACCTGGCTGCTACTGCGGACACTGTCTGCTATAAAAAATACTATTTCCTACTCCAACTCTTAAAGAAAGAGTCCCAAAGCCCTTAAAATAGAGCCATTACCGGGAGAGGAGAGGAAATTTGCACTTCAAAATGAGGGATTCGGACCCCTATTTATAGGCCACGATCGGAAGCTCCGATCTCCTGATCAGAAGCTCCGATCGGTGCATGTTTGCCATGTTTTGGATGGCCAAGATCGGAAGCTCCGATCGCAGGATCGGAAGCTCCGATCTCCTGCATCTGGCCACGTGTTTCAATCTCCTTGACACCTGTTTTTGGTTGAGATCGGAAGCTCTAATCTGCCCGGAAGCTCCGAACTGTTTCTCATGCTTCCGAACTGGTTTTGGTCCTCCGGGACCCCCGGGACCTACCCCACCATTTTCGGACGTTCCGGATCTTATTTTCCACTTATTTTAACCAAATAAGGACTCCTTAAACATGTTTTGACACTTTTAAAATTATATGTCATTTTCTAACATGTTTAAAAATCACTTAATCTTGTGAAATGAAACCTGGCTACTACATTCATTTTTTTTGCAGAAAATGGCCCAAAGAGGATGCACTGTCATGTAGCGTGGGTGCACTGTCTGTTCTGAAATTTTCTTCTCTACTGTTCTTTCATGTTTTTCTCTTCCATCTTTTCGTTCCATTTCATACCTTTTAATCTAAAAAAAATGTATGTTACCTAAACTCCTTCAAACAATACGGACAAAAATAAATGCATAATATCTTTCAATAAACAACACAATCCAAGTTAAATCATATAAAATATAAGTGCAAAAATTTCACTTATAATTATCCTTGGTGGGAATTCGCGCCTAGGCGGTATCAGAAAAATTGGAAAGTGGTGGACACAAAGACAACACGCTTAGGTGAAAAAAAATGTAGCCTAAGCGCGACACGTGAATTAAAAAAAGAAAATTTTTGTGCAGAAAGGGAAAAAAAGATAAAATTTTTGGACTCTTAGATGATATAAATAACTCGAGATTAGGATTTTTTTTTGGGACATTTTTCAGAACCTACATAAAAGGAGCGACCACAATCATCGGACGTGAGAGAAGGGGACGAGAAATCTGCTCCAAAACTTCTTTCAAACAATCAAGAAATCTTTAAGCTTTCAAGTCAACTGAAATTAAAAAGCTGTCAAGTTAAAATGATTGAAGAATCAAAATCACATTTTACAATTTGCATATTTTATCGTTGAAAGAACATATTGTGCTAAGTTTTCAAGTGTAAATCATTGTAATCAAAATCAGTTGTGTATTGTATCTATTCAGTTGAGATACTAAGAGTTTAAGTTTTGGCATTCTTAAATCCAAAACTAAACCGGGGTTTTACAAATTTTTGTAAGATTCTAATGATATCCTTCCAACCTTGGAAGAATGGGTGACATAAGAGTTTTTAATTCTCCGAAAATCCATAAAAAGTCTCTTGAATACTTTACTTTCAGTCGACCTTTCTTTCTAGCCATTTTATTTATTGTTCTGATCTGTCAGTTGAATTTATTCCGCATATATACATTTGTTAGTTAACTGATATTGAAAGTCAAGAAAGATAGAGTTCAGCTTCCAACCCAACTAATTTCAAATCAAACAATAAAAATTTGTTGTGAGTGATTATTCAATCTGTAGTGACCCGCACCATGATCACCTACTAATCAGAAACTTATGCATGCAATTAAACTTAATTAAACATAATCAGATAAATCACAGCAGAAAACAAATAATAGTTGGACCGACAGAATACAACCTGTTAAATAAATTCAAATAATACAACTCAATCAAATTAATTTAATACTAATGAAATCAAACCTAGCGGCTAACCCTACAATCCTGCCTTGGTCATTGCCTAATCTCAAATCCTTGGGAGAACTACCTGCAACTGTCCCGTCGAATGGGGTGTCCAAGATACATAGAAACATGGACGTGAGCGAACTATGCTCAGTACGAGAGTATGAGTATACAAAATACTATATGAGCATACGGGTACCAAGACACTAGGTCAAGAAATATCTGCCCACTGATTCGGGCACCAGGTATATAGCACTATGCGTCGTCGCACCAGAAGGTGGCTCATATATCCAATGTGGATATCGGTGACCTGACACGAGTCCACGTGTCCAACCATCCATTACACGTAGGGCCAGCGCCCTACTATCGATTATCTCAAGTGTATAATCTCAATATGCTAATGCATGAAGCATAATATCTTGACAAGTAATATGAGGATAAAATCATGTCATATAAACAATGCAACACATAATACATGCATGCTCAGTCTGGATATCCCGAACAATACTTTCGTACCTTAATATTTGTCCTAGATGTCCTAGCATCTACAGTCCATCACTACAAATCATGATAATCATACATTACTCATAATGCTATAAAAGCCTTAACTAAGCCATTAAATACTCTCAAACTATTTATAATATCTCTGGAATACCTTCATCCTTCGTCAGCCCATTGATGTCGATTGCCCCAGAACTTGGGCACAACTCCACTGCGAGGCCCGCCCCTTGATATAGAAGGCTGGAAACCCCTAAAAACTACTACAAATCGAGAGGAAAAGAAGTGAATTTGGTGCATAATTCTGAATCTTGGACCCTCTATTTATAGGCAGAGATCGGACAATCCGATCTTGCATGCTTCACCATGTGTCTGATTGCTCTGATCGGATGGTCCGAGTTGGACTTCAGATCGTCCGATCTCACACATGCAATACCAGGTGTCAAGATCTAAGCCATCTGTCTTGCCAACACTTTGGATGCTCCGATCATGGACTTCTGATCGTCCGATCTCTGCCACGTGTCAATCATAAGTGGAAAACACATCGAACACCTAACTGGTTGAGTTCGGATGCTCCAATCTTGGGATCGGATCATCCGATCTCACCTTCCTTTCGAACCCCGATTTAGCTTCCGAACTGCTAAAGTTTGGACCATCCAAACTTGGGTTCGGATCATTCGATCCACCCGAATACGTGGACCCATCCAGACTATTTTCAAACAACTTGAATCCTATTTTCAACTCAAATAACCCAATTTGAATTTCCTTAATCATTTTTTATCCATTTTAAACATGTTTAAATCACTTAATCTTGTAAAATGGAAGTGGGCTACTAAATTATCCCCCACTTAAGAGATTTCGTCTTCGAAATCAATCTAAAGTAAGTAAACTGAGTAAAAACATCCTTTAATATAATTGAACATTTTACAAGATACAACATGAAACCACAAAGTATAATAATTCTAGATTCTTTGCTCGCATACAGCTTCCTGATTTCCAAGTGGATTTCTCATTGTTTCGTTACTGCCACCGAACTAGAACAAGAGGAATATTTTGTCTCAGAATATTCTGACAACATCAAAATATAAATTTGTATCTCTGACGAAGCCTGAAGATAACTACTTTCTCTTAATACCAAACCTTGGTATCAAACTATCTTTCCACCTGTAAAGCCGACTGTCAAATAACTAACCACTGTTGGCGAAATCACAAAATTTCAATCATTTTGCTGGACTCAAATGACAATCTAACTACTCCAATATCTTATCAGTTACTAAAATTTGGAGTTATTTCTCAGTTTCAAAATAATTCATACAGAAGTTTACATCGAACTAGTAAACAGAATCTTGCAAATCCAAAAGAATCTCACCAGATATTATTGACAAACCAATAAATGATTTTCTTGAATTCGTAACAAATTTTTAATCTACTATCAGTTATCATAATAACTGTTATCTTGTTATTTGATATCCCACTTAACTAATCCATTTTATACCAACTATGGTTAGACATTGCCTCTCAGTAACATAATTAGATAAATTAAGTAGTCCTTTAAACTACTCATTATCCACATTACTGGCTTGCACGAATCTACTCGAGCAAATCATTGTTCTACCAACAATTGACCACATCAAGTAGATAAACTTGATTATACTCCATTGAATCACTGATCTATTTTGTTACTGATCTTTGTAACCCAATCACGATTTACACCGTCTACAATAAATTGACAAGCCATGCTTATAATTCAAATCGATTAACCTTAGAAGAGAAAAATCAAAATTTCCCTTATCATAAAAGATTATATTCTTATACTCTAAAGGATATTACTGGAATAAAATGGCCAAGTATACGTGTAAGTTCCAAAAAGTCCACTAGCTTAATCACAATTAATTGGTTAAATTATATGATTTAATGCATGTTATTTAGAATGTTTAATTGCTATGTTTAATTATGTGATTAAATTAAATGCCTGAAATTTTATGCAATATGTATGATTTTAAAGTTTTCATGTTGGAATTAATCTTGGGTCGCAGGAACGAGTTTAGCCTTGAAGCGAGTAAGAAAATATTTTTTTAAATTAAGTTTAAAGGTATGCAGTGTATTTTTATTGGGAGAGTACAAATTTTAAAGGATTTTAAATGTAACTAATGGGCCGTGTTGGAGCCCATTAGTCACAAAAGAAATAAGCGTTCAGATTTTTTTTCTGAACTCTCATTTTTTTTTGAACGCTCTCTTTTCTTTCAAATCTCTCTCACTCGAACGCTGCATCAAAGCTAGGGTTCTTTGACTTCTCAAGGCTAGATCGTTCCGCCGTTCAGGTTAATCCTAATCAGACGATTCAGGCAAGTTTTTACTGGTTTTAAACCTATTCAAGAATATATGTATTTTTTTTAGGTAAAACCCTAGGTGTTTGATTGATAATCTATGCATGTTTCTTGAAACTTTTATGAGTATGTTGCTTGATTGTGATATGTGAAGCATTCCTGATGTGTTCGGTTCATGTTTATTGAGTTTTGAAAGATTTGAATGCATTATATCAGATTTTTGGGTAAAAGTAGTTATGAAGGTTTTTGACTCAAAATTTTTGAATGTTTGATGTATTGGTACAAGTTATTTTGAAATTTTGATGTTGTTGAATGGTATTTTTGAAGGAAAATCGTCCCTAAGCAATGTGGTTTTGAAAAAATGCAGAAAAGATCAGTTTTCGGAAAAAAGAGTCGCGACGGCGCGCCCGCGTTGCCAAGCAGCACGCCCGCGCCAAGCACCCGCACTTTTGCGAGCGGGCGGCGCGCCCGCGCTGGTTGTGCGCGAGGCTGCGCCGGTGGCAGCGCCGCTGTCTCGAACTTCCCACCCCATTTTACGAGTTTTTGAGTCCTAAAAATCCTGATTTTGATATATTAAGGTATTTTAATTATTTTTAAGAATGTTCATGAAGAATGTTAAAGTTTTCAAGGTCCGAAACGGACGGAATACCTCACGTGGAACGGTCAAGTTATATATTGCATGATTATGTGATTTTGTCATGAAAGCTAATTTTTCATGAAATGTTTTGAAGGAATTTAAACATGTAGCATCACGAGAAATTTTATGAGCATGTTACGAGGTTTATGAAAATGATGTGATATGATTTGATAAGATGAATGATATGATACATGAAAAATATTTTGATGAATTATGCGTCTTGTGGTGATTATATGGGGTATGCACTTCGGGATGAGCTCCTGAGCGGCTATCCAAACATGGCTCATGGGATGGTTACATGGGGTATGCACTTCGGGATGAGCGCCGAAGCGGCTATCCAAAGAATGAAAGTTTACGGGCGTAATGCCATATGCTTGTTGATCAACAGGAAACCATGAATGACTCGTTATGACGGTTACCACACTACTCATACTTCATCACCTCAAATAATTTTATGTTATGGCTACATCAAAGTTATGTTTATTGCATGAAAGTTTAAGTTAATGTTTTTCTTTTAATGTAGAAAATCTTTTTTTTGCCTATTCTTGCTGAGTCTTTCGACTGACTATACCTGAATGGTGCAGGTAACGATGATGTGGATGCTTACATTGATGATTATGTGACCGGGTATGAAGAAGAGGCCGGGGTCGGTCCAACGGGCAATGCATAAGTGTGAATGCTTTAGCTTGGGAGATGTTTTAAAAACATTTGTTTTATTTTTTTTTATTTGATGAGAGGCAAACAAGTTTAATTTTCTTTAGTTGTTGGCCATGTTCGGCAAAGATTTTTAGATACTATTTTATTATGTGAAATTTTTATATGCTCCTTTTAATAAAGAAGATGATGCTTCCGCAAAATTTTTATTTTTACCAAATTTAAGTATGTATGTTTGAGTAACGTTTCGATTGTGAAATTGGGACGTTACAGCTTGGTATCAGAGCAGTTCGCTCTGGGTTTGTCGCACACATGCATTCTCGCCACGACCCTATGCTTCGTCTTCATGTCTGTAAGTTTTATGTTATGGATTGTTTAAAATGCATGATAATGTTTTTGATTTATAGTGTATGCCTTCTGAGTAGGATGTTATGTTTAAATAACGTAATTAAGCATGTGGACTGTATGGACATCAGGATCATGGCTAACCGTAGGAATCTGAACAATGAGGACAATCAGAACAACCAGTTTCTGGCTGGGTTGGCGACTCTGTTGCAAGAGCAGAGTAGAGCCCAAGGGGAAAAGATTCAACAGTTAATCCAAGCACAAGCGGGAGGACGGAACAAAAATCAGCCGCTATTAACTAATCCGATCTTTAAACAGTTTAAGGATTTAGGGCCACAGGAGTTCAAAAGAGGGGCTGATCCCCTTGTAGCCGAGGAATGGGTGCAGTCAGTGGAGACTATTTTTGACTACATGCAGCTCACTGATGCAGACCATGTGAGGTGTGCCATCTTTATGTTCCGTGATGATGCACGGGTTTGGTGGCAGGGAGCCCGTTCTGCTGTGGATATGACTACATTGACTTGGAATGGATTCAAAGATGTGTTCTATGGAAAATATTTCACTATCAGCACCAGGACTAGACTTGCTAGAGAATTTCTGGAGCTCCGCCAAGGGAGCATGTCCATTACCGAGTATTTGAAGAAGTTTGAGAGAGGGAGGTACTTTGTGCCCATGATTTCGGGCAATGCTGCAGAGGAGTTGAAGCATTTCATAGAGGGACTTAATGCCACTATTCGACGAGATTTCAGATTGAGTGGGGCACAAATGTACCGAGCAGCAGTGGATGAGGCTATGCTGTCAGAAAAAGATGGGAATGATATTATCAAAGAATCGCAAGCGAATAGGATTAGTTACCAAGGGAGATAGCAGCAAGGGTCTAGTCAGAAGAGGCCGTATCAAGCTCCAGCTCAAAGGAGACCGCAACAGCAGCAGCGCCAAAACCCCAATCAGGCGCGACCTCAGGGACAGAATCAACCGAATGCCAATGCTCCAAGGCCGGCGAATGCACCTATCTGTCAGAAGTGTGGGAAGTCACACTCCGGTCAATGCATGCTTGGGACCAATACTTGTTTTCTCTGCAAGAGGCCAGGGCATTTTGCCAAAGACTGCCCGCAGTCAAAGGAGCCTGTCAAGGGAAGAGTGTTTGCTATGACTCACGATCAGGTTGACCCAGATTCTGCAATTGTCTCAGGTATGATTCGTATTGCTGATTTACCTGCATTCCTGTTGATAGATACATGAGCTACGCACTCTTTTATGTCTGTTAGTTTTATGATGAAATTGAGGGTCTTGCCGGATGAATCTATTTCGGAATTTTGTGTGTCGTTACCCTCAGGAGAAGAACTGAAAAGTAGTAGTGTGGTAAGAAATTGCAAGGTTCAGATGCAGAGTCTAGTTTTGTGCGCAGATTTTATTGTTTTGAAAATGGTGAATTTTGATGCAATTCTTGGGATGGACTGGTTGACTTGGCATGAGGTTATTATTGACTGCAAACGAAAAACTGTCTCTGTGATAGATCAGAACGGGAAATCATTGGTGTTCCGCACTACGTCTAAGAAGAGTGCACCAGGTATGATTTCTGCAGGAACAGCCTGGAAATTATTGAGTAATGGGTGTACAGGATTTCTTGCGAGTCTAATTGGTGATCTGGAGGTACAGCGACCGAAACTTGGGGAAGTGGAGGTAGTGAAAGATTTTTCGGAAGTCTTTTCCGATGATGTTGCGGGATTGCCTCTAGTCAGGAAAGTCGAATTTGGGATAGAATTGTTGCCTGAAACTAAGCCAGCTTCTAAGGCACCGTACAGATTGGCACCAACCGAGATGAAAGAATTAAAGGATCAGTTGCAAGAGTTGCTAGATAAGGGGTTCATCAGACCGAGTGTATCGCCTTGGGGTGCACCGGTGTTGTTCGTCAAGAAGAAAGATGGGTCAATGAGATTGTGCGTTGACTACAGAGAGCTGAACCGAGTTACAGTGAAGAACAGATATCCCTTGCCCAGAAATAGACGAATTGTTCGACCAATTGCAAGGGGCAGAGGTGTTCTCAAAAATCGATCTACGAACAGGTTACCATCAACTGAAGGTAAAAGATGCAGATGTGTAGAAGACAGCATTCAGGACTCGCTATGGCCACTACGAGTTCTTGGTAATGCCGTTTGGGTTGACCAATGCACCAGCTGTGTTTATGGATTTGATGAACAGGGTGTTTCAATCTTTCTTGGATCAGTTTGTCATAGTCTTCATAAATGACATATTGATCTATTCTTGTAGTAGGGAGGAACATCGTCAGCACTTGACTACAGTGTTGCAGATTTTGAAAGAAAAGCAGTTGTATGCTAAATTCAGTAAGTGTGAATTTTGGCTGGAGCAGATTTCATTTTTGGGTCATATAGTTTCAGCTAAAGGGATTGAGGTCGATCCGTCTAAGGTGAAAGTGGTTCGGAATTGGGTTGCTCCGAAGAATGCTACAGAAATACGAAGTTTCTTGGGTTTAGCAGGCTACTACAGGAGATTTATTCAAGACTTCTGTTAGAACCTAATGGGGGGGATTTAGGTTTTATTGGCAACTTTAGAAATTTAAAGCAATTATGCAAGTACGCAAACGGAAGACTTAAAGCAATCAAATATAAGTGCAGTAAATAAATGCGTAATGTAAATAAAGCAGTAAAAGGGATAAAAGATGTTTATGGAAGTTCGACGATAAATCATCTACGTCTCCCCTTCTTGGTTAAGATCGATTAACCAAGGATTCACTAGCACTTCAACTCTTGGCCTTGATGGCTCCAAGGATAGTCGTACAACTCAACATGATCACCGCACCGATACAACTGGAACACTTGGCTTTAAGGGCTCCAAGGATAGCCTCAACAATCACACAACACTTGGCTTCACACTCAAGTGTTTACACCAACAATTTTCACAACCCCGGATACAACTCGATATATGAATATATTTTGAAAGCTCAAAGGGGCTACAAATTTCTCAACAAATAGCTCAAATAATGCTTAAGAGTATTGAGAGACTTGAAGATGTTGGGATGCTTGAAATGGTCTCGGAATGCCTATATTTATAGTTGAAAATTCGGCATCGATCGGAACTTCCGTTCCCAGCATCGGAGCTTCCGAAATTTGAATTCTGAGTCACGCGGTTTGTACAGGATCGGAACTTCCGATCCCACT
This sequence comes from Henckelia pumila, assembly GCF_033568475.1. Lineage (NCBI taxonomy): Eukaryota > Viridiplantae > Streptophyta > Magnoliopsida > Lamiales > Gesneriaceae > Henckelia > Henckelia pumila. The sequence continues at coordinate 126,922,433 of NC_133120.1, read as the reverse complement.
TAGGAGATTCCGATCGGTGCATTAAATATGTTGTGGGGCAAAAGTCTTCCAGACAAAATTATCAGGCCACCATTGCAGATCGGAACTTCCGATCTATGATCGGTGCTTCCGATCTCGTCACTTCATAACTTCCGTTCTGCTTCCGAACAATATAAAATTCCTTGAAAATTGATCGGAGCTTCCGAACCTTGATCGGAACGTTCGATCGTCCCTTAGCTTCCGAAGGTCCTTCTGATCCTGATCGGAGGTTCCGAACTCCAATCGGAGCTTCCGAACACGTAGCAGTATAAGTCTTTGAAATTTGTTTCTGATCTTGAATAAACTTGTTCGCAATTGAGCCTTAATTCAACTTAAAAATTTTAATTCTGTAATAAGCTCATTGGAAACATTAGTAACATTTTAACCTAGTTTTGTTAATCATCAAAACATAGAGAAAAGGGTCTTGTTAAAGCATTAAAAACATTAATCTCACAATCGATATTTATATGCATTTAAGGCGTAACAATCTCCCCCTTTTTGATGATCACAAAACTTGGTTAAAAATAGAAAATAAAAATAGACAGTAAAAAGCATATAAGTATTTAAATTGTATTTAAAAACTCCCCCTGAAATAAACAACAAAGTTTTTAACAAATAAATAGTTTTTACTCAATTTAACTGATTAACCAATTAATTCTCCCCATTTTTGTGATAAGAAAAAAGTAATAATAAGTGAATAAAAGAGAATGAATATAAACTATTTTAATCCAATAGAATTTAAATTTTACATAAGACCAAATACAACTTAAAATGCAAAATAAAAATCTAAGAGTCATCATCGCGAGTCGGCGGAGGATAGCGAGAGGTGAACTCATCAAATCGGGTCTCCAAAGAAGCAACTCTAGCAGTCAACTCGGAAAAGTGAGTGTGCATGCTCGTCTCCATACGATGAAGTGTCTCGAATAGACGGTCGCTAGGGAATTGGTTTGCTGGGGTTGCAGGGACCTCAGGAGTTTGGAAAGGAACATCTTCAAGGTTGGCCGCAAAGGCCTCAAAACCAAAAGAGGATGGAATATCATAGTTAGGAGGACCAGTCGGAAAACCTTTGATTTGGATAGAGTGGGAAAGAGTGGAATATGGTAAATGAAAGGCAGAAATAGGTGAAAATATAGAAAATACTCTTCCTGGATCTTCAACCCATCGAGAGTACACAGGATTCCAGGATAAATCCATTCTGGTGATAGACTGATGGTTAAAGATGTGACTTGGTGGGATTTCAATAGAAGGTGTCCCCTCAAATTCAACATCGAAAAGACTCAAAATCCGGTTGATAAACCGGGCATAAGGAAAAAAAACCTTTTTCACCGTCTTTGCCGTGTGATGCATAGTCTGCATAACAAAGCGTGGAAGGTTAAAAGGTCGAGAAGAAATGATATGAAATAGAATGTATAAATCTAAATATTTGCAAGTGGAGAGGTCTCCACTGCGAGGAACGATAGAAGTGGTAATGAGTTTTTGAATGATTTGAAAATCAGGACAAAGACTCTTGAGGTGGATACGATCATCAGCAGCAGTAGCTGGACGACCAAGAATGGTAGAAAGATACAACTCGCGATCAAAAGTAGGATCATTTTGAGGCCAGTTTTGCGAGAAGTATTCACCGGGTCCATTCCTGGGAAGATCAAACCAGGAGGACAAATCAGCATAAGAAAAACGAATATGCCTGCCTTGAACAATCGTTGCAATGGTGATCTTACCATGACCTAATTCGAGTTCAAGATTGACCTAGAACTCGTGAATGAGAGAAATGTAGATGGAGTCAGGGACAGATGGAAGAAAGAAAGATTCTCACTGTTGAGCCTTGATAAGGTCCAACAGAAGGAGATGAGACTGGGCCAAATAGGAGGAATCTAAGATACGATCAGGATGAATAGTACGGCCCTGATAGTCTTCGGGAATGGGCCTAGAGATGGCAGGTTGGGTCGGATCATGGGATTGGGCTTGGCTTGTAGTGGCTAAAGCACGACGGCGTTTGGATGACATTTAGAGAGGTTTGGATCAGATTAAAGGGAGAAAAGAAGATGATTTCTAGGTGTGAAAAATCGGAAAGAGCGATCTGATTTTTATAGGGACGGAATCGATCGGAAGCTCCGATCTGCGATCGGACGTTCCGATCGTGCGGTCAACTTAAATCAAGCCACGTGTTGATCGGAAGCTCCGAACGTTCTTCGGACGTTCCGATCCTGAGGCGGTAATTAATTTTAAGGCGGTAAAAATAATCCAAAAAGCCAGATAAGATGTGGATCGGATGTTCCGATTTGTGATCGGAGGATCCGATCTATGTCTTGGAGGGAAAAATTACCGCGCAGAATAGGAAATGGCGGGATAGGGATCGGAGGTTCCGATTCTCAATCGGTGTTTCCGATCCGGAATCGGTGGTTCCGATCCACCTGAGGTAAAATTGTGATTTTTGACTCTTTAATTTTAAATTTTGCAAATTAATTCTTAAACAGATAAACCATATAAAAATGTGAGCTTTATAATATTGAATAAATGCAATTAATTTGTATTATCCAACATTAATTTGCTCGAATTTTAATATTAAGCTTCCCCTTAATATGACATTAAATTTAACTTATGTCTACAAGCGATTACAACTCAATCATGCCAAGTTCACCATGCAAACGAATAAAAGTATTGTCATCTAGTGGTTTTGTAAAAATATCAGCAATTTGATTTGATGTGTCAACATATTGAAGTTCAACTTCATTTTGTTCGATGTGGTCACGAATAAAATGATGACGAATGTCAATATGTTTGGTGCGCGAATGTTGAATTGGATTCTTTGTAAGACATATGGCGCTAGTGTTGTCACAGAAAATAGGGATTTTTGAAAAAGATACACCATAGTCAAGCAATTGATGCTTCATCCAAAGAATTTGCGCACAACAACTACCAGCAGCCATATATTCGGCTTCGGTCGTTGACAACGCAACACAATTTTGTTTCTTTGAAAACTAAGAAACTAAACAATTTCCTAGAAAGAAGCAAGTTCCACTAGTGCTTTTCCTGTCCACCTTATATCCACCAAAGTCGGCATCACAGTAAGCTTTTAAATCAAAGAAAGAATTTTTCGAATACCACAAGCCAAGATTTGGAGTATTTGAAAGATATTTGAAAATGCGTTTTAAGATTAACAAATATGATTCCTTTGGACATGATTGAAATCGTGCACACAAGTAAACACTAAACATAATGTTCGGTCTACTAGCAGTAGCATAAAGTAAGGAGCCAATCATACTACGAAAGGAAGATTGATCTACAAATTTACCATTTTCATCCTTGTCGAGTCTGATTGCTGTGCTCATCGATGTGAATGATGATTTTGTGTTCTCCATCCCAAACTTCTTTAGAATCTCCTTGATGTATTTGCTTTGGTTCACAAAGAACCCATCCTTGCACTGTTTGATTTGCAATCCGAGGAAATAATTAAGTTCCCCCATCATGCTCATCTCGAAGTGATCCTGCATCAACTTAGAGAATCCTTGACAAAGAGTTTCATTAGTAGAACCAAAAATTATATCATCAACATAAATTTGCACAATCAAAAGATCATTTTTGACATTCTTGGTAAACAAGGTAATGTCGATCTTTCCTCTTGAAAAACCATTTGAAAGCAAGAAAGTAGACAGTTTATCATACCAAGCTCTAGGAGCTTGTTTCAATCCATACAAAGCTTTGTTTAATCTATACGCATGATCAGGCAGTAAAGCATCAACAAAGCCATCAGGTTGTTCAATATAAACTTCTTCTTTCAATTCACCATTCAGGAAAGCACTCTTAACATCCATTTGAAATAACTTAAAATTTCTAGAGCAAGCAAAACAAGTAGCATGCGAATAGATTCTAGTCTAGCAACAGGCGCATAAGTTTCATCATAATCAATGCCTTCTTCTTGACTATATCCTTTAGCTACAAGCCTAGCTTTATTTCTAGTGATAGTACCATGCTCGTCAAGTTTATTCCTAAAGACCCATTTAGTACCAATAATAGATCTATCATGCGGCCTAGGAACAAGATTCCAAACTTCATTGCGTTTAAACTCATTCAATTCATCTTGCATAACAATAATCCATGAATCATCTAATAAAGCATCATCAATGCACTTAGGTTCAACATGTGAAATAAAAGCAAGATGATTGCAAATATTATTAAGAGAAGAACGAGTGGTTACTCCCTTCGAAGGACTTCCAATGATAAGATCTATAGGATGATCTTTGTGAAGCATCCAATCCTTTGGAAGTGGTGTTTCCTCAATAGAAACATCTAAATCATTTAGACTTGATGAAGCCATCTCTTCTTCGAGTAATTCTACATCATCATTGTTAGTGCGAGAGACTATTGACATAGATTCATCAAATACAACATGCATAGATTCTTCAACAAGTAAAGTACGTTTATTAAAAACTCTAAAAGTCTTACTTGTTGTGGAATACCCAAGAAAAATACCTTTGTCGGATTTGGCATAAAATTTGCCAAGGTTGTCCTTACCGTTATTATGTATATAGCATTTGGAACTGAAAGCCCAAAAGTATGAAATGTTAGGCTTTCTCCCTCTCCATAATTCATATGGAGTTTTCTTGAGAATTAGCCTTATTGATACACGATTAATGATGTAACATGCAGTGTTCATTGCTTCAGCCCAAAAATATTTTGGTAGAGAATGCTCACATATCATGGTCCTCGCAATCTCCACAAGTGTCCTATTTTTCCTCTCAACGACCCCGTTTTGTTGAGGAGTCCTAGGACAAGAAAAATTGTGACCGATGTCTTTCTCTTACAAAAGTTTGTAAAACTCTCATTTTGAAATTCAGTTCCGTGGTCACTACGGATCTGTTTTATTGAAAGATTTTTCTCATTCTCAACTCGTTTGACAAAAGTTTTAAAATAATCAAAGGCATCATTTTTGTGGGCTAAAAACAGTGTCCATGTGAAACGTGAAAAATCATCCACAATGACAAATGCATAAAGCTTCCCTCCTAGGCTAGCGTTCCTCGAGGGACCACATAGATCTAGGTGAAGTTCAAGGGGCATAGAAGTTGATACAAAATTTATGCTTTTAAAAGATTCCCTTGTGTGTTTTCCAAGTTGACACGCATCACAAACAGAATCTAATTTTAAATTGAGTTTTGGCATACCAACAACTAAATCAAGTTTAAAAAGTTTTTCTATGGTACTAGGACCAACATGACCTAGTCATCTATGCCAAAGAATGTTGTCATCAACATTCAAGGATACAATGCTTTTAATATTTGATAAAGATAAATTGTTTAAAGAAACCTTGTATACATTTTCACTTCTATATCCTTTGAAATTTATGGATTTGTCAGTCGTGAGTGATATAGTGCAGTGTTGGGGAGTGAATTTGACTTCATAACCTCTATCGCACAATTGACTTATGCTTAGTAAGTTATGCTTAAGCCCTTTCACTAGGAGTACATCATCAATCAAGCAGGATTCAGATATACCTATTGAGCCTATTCCTTCGATAACTCCTTTGCTGTTGTCTCCAAATGTGACAGTTCCTTTCTCCTTTGGTTTGACCGATTGAAGTAGCTCCTTGTTCCCGATCATATGTCTAGAGCATCCACTGTCTAGATACCATATGCTAGGGAGAACAGTTTTCCTATTTCCTTGCAAGAATTGATTTTGGTACCCTTTAGTTCTTTTGGGTCCACAGTGTTAGAAAAGAGAAATACAAAATAGATTTCTAAGAGTTCAGTCTCTCATAGCGACATCATCGCCACTTTCCAAGAGTGCTCCCAGTAGTAGGTAGGGTTATGGCCTCTTTAAAAACCTATTTTCTTGGACAGAGCAGCGTTCATCAGGAAGACCAGTCGCAAGTCAAGGTAGTTTAAATCGGTCTATGATGAACTCCCTTAGATCATGATCTCATAATGCCGACTGATGAGTTGTTAAGTAATCTTAGGCCTCCATTTCATATAGCTCTTTTGAACATATTTATATCTAACATGACCTATTTTACAACAATAAGAGCATGTAGGGGGTAATCTCATTTTTGCCTTAGCAATTAGGCTAGTAAAGTCAATTGATTTCTTACCATACCCTATTCCACCTTTATCAAAACTGCATTTCTGCATGCTAAGTAAATTATTCAAATTATTACTACTAACATTGAACTTATCAAAAGATTTTTCTAAGTGAGCTATGTCATCTTTTAATCTTAGGTTTTCATGCTCCTTAGTTTCTAATTCATGTTTGAGCTTTCTATTTTCCTTTCTAAGAGATTTAGCCATATCAAACATATGTTTATATGCATGTAGTAGTTCGTCATAGGAAGGTACCTCGTCATCGTCGTCGGAGACGATGTTATCACTTTTAGCCATGAGGCAGATGTTAGCTTCCTCCTCGTCATCGTCGCTATCACTCCAAGTGGCTATGAGTGCTTTCTTCTTTCCCTTGTCAACTTTTTTCTTGAGAGGACACTCATTTGCATAGTGGCCTTGTTGTTGACAGTTATAGCATGTTACTTCTTTTTCGGTCTTCTTTTTGAAGTTGTTTCCTCGCATAAATCTTTTGAATTTTCTTGCAAAGAGTGCCATATCATCATCTTCATCTTCTTCTTTGGATTGGCTAGATAGAGCAATCCCCTTTGCCTTGATATCTTCTTTCTTTATTTCCTTCCTTGTAGACAATTCCAACTCATGGGTTTTTAGAGTCCCATGGAGTTGATCAAGGTCATAGGAAGCGGTGTCACCTTTGTTGGATTTTATGATAGCCGTCCTCTTGGCATCCCACTCCTTGGATAAAGCGCGTAGAGCTCTCCTCCACACTTGTTTGGTTGGATATTGTTCCCCAAGTTGTGCTAACTCATTGATAATTTGAGTAAGCCTTCGGAACATTGTGTCAATATCCTCATTGGCTTCCATCTCAAATGTTTCGTATTTGAGTTGGAATAGATCGATCTTCGCCTCTTTGACTTGATTAGTCCCTTCATGGTATATTTCCAACTTTTCTCATATCTCTTTAGCGGATGAGCACATTGAGATTCGGTTGTACTCGTTCATATCTAAGGAACAATGAAGAATATTCATGGCTTTAGCATTTTGAGATATAAGTTTCATATCCTCCTTAGAAAAGTCGTCCATTCCTTTAGGAATTTTGACACCCTCAACCTCTTTAGTAGGTATGTAGGGACCTTTTACAGTAACCTTCCAAAGGTCATAGTCTACGGATTGGATATATAGGGACATTCGATTTTTCCAATATCCGTAGTTTATGCCATTGAAAAGAGGAGGACGATTTGTTGATTGCCCTTGAGCATAGTCGCTCGCTAGATTTGCCATAAGAACCTTTTTGAAAATATTTTGTAAAAAGGTGGCTCTGATACCACTTGTTAGAACCTAATGGGGGGAGATTTAGGTTCTATTGGCAACTTTAGCAATTTAAAGAAATTATGCAAGTACGCAAACGGAAGACTTAAAGCAATCAAATATAAGTGCAGTAAATAAATGCGTAATGTAAATAAAGCAGTAAAAGGGATAAGAGATGTTTATGGAAGTTCGACGATAAATCGTCTACGTCTCCCCTTCTTGGTTAAGATCGATTAACCAAGGATCCACTAGCACTTCAACTCTTGGTCTTGATGGCTCCAAGGATAGCCGTACAACTCAACACGATCACCGCGCCGATACAACTGGAACACTTGGCCTTAAGGGCTCCAAGGATAGCCTCAACAATCACACAACACTTGGATTCACACTCAAGTGTTTACACCAACGATTTTCACAACCCCGGATACAACTCGATATATGAATATATTTTGAAAGCTCAAAGGAGATACAAATTTCTCAACAAATAGATCAAATAATGCTTAAGAGGATTGAGAGACTTGAATATGTTGGGATGCTTGAAATGGTCTCGGAATGCCTTTATTTATAGCTGAAAATTCGGCATCGATCGGAACTTCCGTTCCCAGCATCGGAGCTTCCGAAATTTGAATTCTGAGTCACGCGGTTTGTACAGGATCGGAACTTCCGATCCCACTTCGGAGCTTCCGATCGGCGCATTAAATATGTTGTCGGGCAAAAGTCTTCTGAACAAGATTATCAGGCCGCCGTTGCAGATCGGAACTTCCGATCTATGATCGGTGCTTCCGATCTCGTCACTTAGTAACTTTCATTCTGCTTCCGAACAATATAAAATTCCTTGAAAATTGATCGGAGCTTTCGAACCTTGATCGGAACGTCCGATTGTCCCTTAGCTTTCAAAGGTCCTTCTGATCCTGATCGGAGGTTCCAAACTCCAATCGGAGCTTCCGAACACGTAGCAGTATAAGTCTTCGAAATTTGTTTCTGATCTTGAATAAACTTGTTCGCAATTGAGCCTTAATTCAACTTGAAAATTTTAACTCTGTAATAAGCTCATTGTAAACATTAGTAACATTTTAACCTAGTTTTGTTAATCATCAAAACATAGAGAAAAGGGCCTTGTTAATGCATTAAAAACATTAATCTCACAATCGAGATTTATATGCGTTTAAGGCGTAACAACTTCTCTAAGATAGCTCTACCACTGACTTCCTTAACTCGAAAAGGTGTGAAGTTTGTGTGGTCAGATCAATGTGAGAAGAGCTTTGCCGAATTGAAAGAAAGACTGATGTCAGCGCCAGTGCTAGCAATTCCCGAAGGCACAGGTCGTTTTGTGGTTTATAATGATGCTTCTAAGAGTGGATTAAGAGCTGTTTTGATGCAGGATAATAAAGTAACAGCATATGCATCTCGACAGCTGAAGGTTCATGAGAGGAACTACCCGACTCATGATCTTGAATTGGCGGCAGTGGTTTTTGCTTTGAAGCTTTGGAGACACTACTTGTACGGAGAAAGATGTCAGATTTTTACTGATCACAAAAGCCTAAAATATTTCTTCACTCAGAAGGAGTTGAATATGAGGCAGAGGCGATGGCTGGAATTGGTGAAGGACTACGACTATGACATTAGCTATCATTCGGGTAAGGCTAATGTTGTAGCAGATGCATTGAGTCGCAAGTCTGCGACATTGAACCAATTGACAATCCAGCAGGAATTGATTGCTGAAATTGAACGGATGAGGTTGGAGGTATTCGAACCAATGGAGGTATGCACTCTAGCAGCCTTAACAGTAGTACCTAGTTTGCTTGAGAGAATTCGTGCAGGCCAAGCTTCTGATGAACAGTTGACGTTGTGAAGGAACAGAGATGAAGCTAAGGGTGGTACATTGTACACTGTCAAAGATGGAATTGTTCATCACCGAGGTAGAATGTGGGTGCCAGTAGTAGACTCACTGAGAGTTGAAGTGATGACTGAAGCCCATACTGTTCCATATTACATTCATCCAGGAAGTACGAAAATGTATAAGGATCTGCAATCCTTATATTGGTGGTCAGGAATGAAGAGGGATGTTGTTAAATTTGTGAATGAATGTTTGACTTGCCAGCAGGTGAAGATCGAGCATCAGAGACCGGCAGGACTCCTGAAACCATTGCCAATACCCACATGGAAGTGGGAAGATGTCACCATGGATTTCGTGGTAGGATTGCCAGTTTCAACGCGAAGGATGAACTCGATTTGGGTGATAGTTGACAGGTTAACTAAGTCAGGTCACTTTATTCCAGTCAGGAATAACTTCTCGATGAATCAGTATGCAGAGCTGTACATTCGAGAAATTGTCAGATTGCATGGAGTACCAGCGAGGATAGTATCTGACAGAGACCCTAAATTCACTTCAAACTTTTGGGGAAGTTTACATAGAGGATTGGGAACGAAGCTAGCTTTTAGTACAGCTTTCCACCCTCAGACAGATGGTCAGTCAGAACGAGTGATCCAAATACTCGAAGACACGTTGAGAGCTTGTATGATCGACTTTGGAGGTAATTGGGAATCGAAATTGCCTTTAGTGGAGTTTACTTACAACAATAGTTATCAAGCAACTATTGGCATGGCTCCATATGAGGCGTTGTATGGGAGAACGTGTAGAACTCCCCTACACTGGGACGAAATTGGAGAAGCTGTTTTGGGACCGAAAATAGTGACCCAAACAGTAGATGTGATAGCCAAGATCAGAGACAGAATGTTGACAGCTCAAAGTCTACAGAAAAGTTACGCCGACCAGCAACGTAAAGATTTGGAGTTTGAAGTAGGTGACCATGTATTTTTAAAGATGTCACCATGGAAAGGTATTATGAGATTCGGGAAAAATGGTAAATTGAGCCCAAGATATATAGGACCTTTTGAGATCCTAGAAAAGGTTGGGGCTCGAGCTTACCGAATGGCACTACCACCCAACTTGGAGGGTGTTCACAATGTCTTCCATATCTCCATGCTAAGGAAGTATGTGGCAAATCCCTCTCATGTTATCCGCCATGAGCCAGTGGATTGGACGCCAGACTTGTCCTACGAGGAGATGCCTATTCAAATCTTAGACAGACAAGTTCGTAGGTTGAGAAACAGAGAGATTCCAATGGTGAAAGTCTTATGGCGCAACCAGTTGGTTGAGGAAGCTACCTGGGAAACCGAGCAGGATATGCGAGCACGCTATCCTAAACTATTTGGTAAGTCTAATTTCGAGGACGAAATTATTTTGAGGGTAGAGTTGTAAGGTCCAAAAAGTCCACTAGCTTAATCACGGTTAATTGGTTAAATTATATGATTTAATGCATGTTATTTAGAATGTTTAATTGCTATGTTTAATTATGTGATTAAATTAAATGCCTGAAATTTTATGCAATATGTATGATTTTAAAGTTTTCTTGTTGGAATTAATCTTGGGTCGCAGGAACGAGTTTAGCCTTGAAGCGAGTAAGAAAATATTTTTTTTAATTAAGTTTAAAAGTATGCAGTGTATTTTTATTGGGAGAGTACAAATTTTAAAGGATTTTAAATGTAACTAATGGGCCGTGTTGGAGCCCATTAGTCACAAAAGAAATAAGCGTTCAGATTTTTTTTTTGAACTCTCATTTTTTTGAACGCTCTCTTTTCTTTCAAATCTCTCTCACTCGAACGCTGCATCAAAGCTAGGGTTCTTCGACTTCTCAAGGCTAGATCGTTCCGCCGTCCAGGTTAATCCCAATCAGACGATTCAGGCAAGTTTTTACTGTTTTTAAACCATTTCAAGAATATATGTATTTTTTTTAGGTAAAACCCTAGGTGTTTGATTGATGATCTATGCATGTTTCTTGAAAATTTTATGAGTATGTTGCTTGATTGTCATACGTGAAGCATTCCTGATGTGTTCGGTTCATGTTTATTGAGTTTTGAAAGATTTGAATGCATTATATCAGATTTTTGGGTAAAAGTAGTTATGAAGGTTTTTGACTCAAAATCTTTGAATGTTTGATGTATTGGTACAAGTTATTTTAAAATTTTGATGTTGTTGAATGGTATTTTTGAAGGAAAATCGTCCCTAAGCAATGTGGTTTTGAAAAAATGCAGAAAAGATCAGTTTTCGGAAAAAGAAGTCGCGACGGCACGCCCGCGCTGCTTGAGTCGCGCAGGTCTGCGCACAAGAGGCGCACCCGCGCCAAGCGCCCGCACTTTTGCGAGCGGGCAACGCGCCCGCGCTGGTTGTGCGCGCGGCCGCGCCGGTGGCAGTGCCGAGATGGCGCGCCTACACTACAGGGGTAGCGCGGCCGCACCGCTGGATCGAACTTCCCACCCCATTTTACGAGTTTTTGAGTCCTAAAAATCCTGATTTTGATATATTAAGGTATTTTAATTATTTTTAAGAATGTTCATGAAGAATGTTAAAGTTTTCAAGGTCCGAAACGGACGGAATGCCTCATGTGGAACGGTCAAGTTATGTATTGCATGATTATGTGATTTTCTCATGAAAGCTAATTTCTCATGAAATGTTTTGAAGGAATTTAAACATGTAGCATCACGAGAAATTTTATGAGCATGTTACGAGGTTTATGAAAATGATATGATATGATTTGATAAGATGAATGATATGATACATGAAAAATATTTTGATGAATTATGTGTCTTGTGGTGATTATATGGGGTATGCACTTCGGGATGAGCTCCGGAGCGGCTATCCAAACATGGCTCACGGGATGGTTACATGGGGTATGCACTTCGGGATGAGCGCCGAAGCGGCTATCCAAAGAATTAAAGTTTACGGGCGTAATGTCATATGCTTGTTGATCAACAGGAAACCATGAATGACTCGTTATGACGGTTACCACACTACTCATACTTCATCACCTCAAATATTTTTATGTTATGGCTACATCAAAGTTATGTTTATTGCATGAAAGTTTAAGTTAATGTTTTTCTTTTAAAGTAGAAAATCTTTTTTTTTGTCTGTTCTTGCTGAGTCTTTCGACTCACTATACTTGAATGGTGCAGATAACGATGATGTGGATGCTTACATTGATGATTATGTGACCGGGCATGAAGAAGAGGCCGGGGTCGGTCCAACGGGCAATGCATAAGTGTGAACGCTTTAGCTTGGGAGATGTTTTAAAAACATTTGTTTTATTTTTTTTATTTGATGAGAGGCAAACAAGTTTAATTTTCTTTAGTTGTTGGCCATGTTTGGCAAAGATTTTTAGATACTATTTTATTATGTGAAATTTTTATATGCTCCTTTTAATAAAGAAGATGATGCTTCCGCAAAATTTTTATTTTTACCAAATTTAAGTATGTATGTTTGAGTAACGTTTCGATTGTGAAATTGGGACGTTACAATACGTCACTCTCTAGTATTGTAACAACGTCGTTGTCAACAATACTTGTCTTCCAGGATCATTGAAGGCCAATTTTTTTCCATTTGTTAAACACTTTAATTGATTAATATCACTCATGTTACTAATAATCTGGATTGTACAATTACATCTGTCTCACAACTTACAGTCTGGATTAACATTACCAAATTTACCGAATAATATTACTGATCATAATCTTACTTATAGAAATGAACTTCCATCGAATCTTGACTAACTGGTCCTGAGAAACACCAATCGAGTCATTCGATAATCGCAACATCTTAAAACCTTGCTCGAATTGAATCTATCTATCCAGTCTTAATAATGATTTAGCGCATCCTAAAGACATTCCGAGAAAATTGGTGACAATAATCTTGCCAGACCTGGAAATTATAGGTTTCAGCTACTGTCCTTTTTCCCATGTATAATCATTTGATGTTATCCTGTCAGATAAACCTGCTGATGTCAATCTCATAAAGACTGCAAAGATTCCAAAGTACAACGTTATAATTACCGTTCCTCGTGACTGATATTCTATGGTAAACTCAAAATTATTATCCAGTCCAGTCTCATATTACTGAATTGACAGCCTCTGGTACCAAGCTAGGTATATCAGATCAACATTTATCTGATAAAGAAATACTCACCTTTTCTGATATTGTTACTATATATATCTTGCAACAGATTTACTCAAAACCAAACTATGACTGAGCCCCAACTATGGCTAATTAAATCAAATTGTTCAACCACAAAATCTTTGACCATACTAATCTGTTCATCTTACAGCAAACCAGAGTCAACATTATTTATGTCAACATTTCAAATAAATCTAAATATCCTTTTGAGGTATTATCATCATCTACATGTCCCTAAGCACGACAGACAAATACCTTGAGATTCATAATATTCCCTTACTGATCTTCAAGTTCATACTCATCAGACTTAATGGGTATCATCTACTGGTATTGATCCACTGTGACTTATACTGAGCCAGAAAAGATCAATCAAGTTAGGTAACCACTAATCAATTCTTGATCACTTAGAATTTACACTGCTGATCAACAACTCTAATCTCTAAGTTATAACTTCTCAAGAAATCATCAAATCCCAAAACACTTGAACTCGCAAGATTCCCAATTTTCTGGATTTATTCCATCTATCTCTGACGAAGTAAGATGACAACCAATAGCGAATACTGACACCTATCCTGTACTAGTCTGAATCTATAACCAAAAATGTTCTGTCCAATCAAAAACAAAATCATGCACTGAGTTTCAGGATTAATACTAATCAAAGAATCATTTACTATCGTGGACCATTATTCACAAGAATACATCATTCTATATTTCTGACGAAGTCAGACAATAATTTAAATGATCACTGATGTGAATCCGTCCACATACTAGATATATCCATCTATTTACAAATACATAGCTTATCAGTTCAGAACCATCACTCGTAAAGGAATATCAATTCCTAGACTATTCTGACAACAGAAAATCTCAAATTGTATCTCTGATGAAGTCAAACGATACAATACTTATTCCTTACAAAAGAACCCAACTGACAAAACACCCCTATGACTATTGCAGAACCACTAAACTAAGGTAGTCTCCCCCAAACACATCCTCCCCCTGAAATACGAAAGGTTTCCAGAGTAATGCTGGTATAGGGTCGCGCTCCCTCTTCATCTAGTTAATAATTCTCACAGTCCACAGTACTTGGAATAATCCTTTGTGCCCTGATGAAACCTATCATCACTTGGCAACCATCTTAGCGAAATTCAAACTAAATCAACTGGTCTAGGAAAACTGCTCAGCCCAAATCAAACATACTAGTATGAATCATGCCCTAATGAAACACGTCATCCCTGACACAAACCTTAAAGTCAATAATTTACTGGCACGAACTAGGGTAAGCACCCAAAACTAATCATTAGGTAACGTGTATAATTCTAATCATATTATACAGAAGTAACTGCAGTTGAATACCAATCAACCAAACACTGGAATCAATTAAAATGATCCAACTCTGAATTCATTTTAACCCCAAAACAAAAATTAGAACAACTTATTACAGTCCCAAAATAGAACAACCAAATACAATTAGATAAACCCAAGTGTTGTACAATTTTTATTACAATCTTTCATTAGGTATACTGATCTTGAACGTGATATTTCCGTCTGTCTTTAGTCAAAGATCTTCATGGACTTCTGGCGGGCCCTCTTCCTCACAAGATCTAAAAGATCTTGCTAATCTATCAGATCCTTTCAATATTTTTGGGTTCCTTATCTGGTAGATGAGACAAGATTCTCATGACAATCTCTCCAACTACTAGTAGAGAATCTTCATGGATATCTTCTTTGGTCAAATCTGAATGGACCACAGTGTCTCATGCGCTTCAACCAACCCCGAGAAGTACCTGGAGTTCAAAACTGGATCATCTCGTCCAGCTCAATATTGCTGGGATCCACATAATGCGAGTCTCTGATGCAAATCTTGATGATGACGATCTTGGAAAAGCCTAAGTGTCTTGCTATTCCAATTCCTGTCATTGCTATCGTCATCGAATCCAATTCGTAATCTACAAAAATAACCCAAATGTCAATACTATGTCCCAAAGAATCCTATTGCATGCTCTGATACCATAAATGTAGTGATCTGCATCGTGATCACCTACTAATCAGAAACTTATGCATGTAATTAAACTTAATTAAACAAAATTAGATAAATCACAACGAAAAAAAAAGTAATAGTTGGACTGGCAGAATACAACCAGTTAAACAAATCTAAATAATACAACCCAATAGAATTAATTTAATACAAATGAAATAAAACCTAGCGGCTAACCCTGCAATCCTATCTTGGTCATTGCATAATCTCCAAATCCTTGGGAGAACTACCTGCAACTTCCCCGTCGAATGGGGTGTCCAAGAAACACAAAAACATGGACGTGAGCGAACTAAGCTCAGTACAAGAGTATGAGTATAAAAATACCATATGAGCATGAATGCAAGTATACGGGTACCAAGATACTAGGTCAAGAAATCCCTCTCATTGACTCGGGCCCCAGGTATATAGCACTCTGCACCGTCATACCAGGAGGTGGCTCATATACCCAATGTGGATATTGGTGACCTCAAACGAGTCCACGTGTCTAACAATCCACTACACGTAGGGTGAGCGCCCTACTATCAACTATCTCAAGGGTATAAGCTCGATATGTCAATGCATAAAGCATAATATCGTGACAAGTAACATGCAGATAAAATCATGTCATATAAACAATGCAACACATAATACATGCATACTCAGTCTGGATATCTCGAACAGTACTTCCGTACCTTAATAATTGTCCTAGATGTCCAAGCATCTACAGTCTATCACTACAAATCATGATAATCATGCATTACTCATAATTCTCTAAAAGTCTTAACTAAGCCATTAAATACTCCCAAACTATTTATAAGATCTTGGGAATACCTCCATCCGCCGTCATCCCGTTGATGTCGATTTCCCATAACTTGAGCACAACCCCACCACGACTCAGGAAATGCCTCTCCAAGGCCCGCCCCTTGCTAAAGAACGTTGGAAGCCCCTATAAATTACTAAAAATCAAGAGGGAAATAAGTGAATTTGGTGCACAATTTTGAATCTCAGACCCCATATTTATAGGCGGAGATCGGACGATCCTATCTCTACTTCGGACGATCCGATCTCGCATGCTTCACCATGTGTCTGATTTCTCTGATCAAACGTTCCGAACTGGACTTCGGATCGTCCGATCTCACACATGCAATACCAGGTGTCAAGATCTAAGCCATCTATCTCTCCAGCACTTCGGATGCTCCGATCGTGGACTGCGGATCATCCGATCTCTACCACATGTCAATCATAATATCATAACACATCGGAAACCTAACTGTTTGAGTTCGGACGCTCCGATCTTGGGATCGGATCGTCCGATCTAACCCTCCTTCCGAACCCCAACTTATCTTCCAAACTGCTAAGTTCGGACCATCCGAACTTGGGTTCGAATCATCCGATCCACCCAAATACTTGGACCCCTCTGGACTATTTTCGAACGTCCTGAATCCGATTTTCAACACCAATAACTCAAATGGAATTTCTTGAATAATGTTTTATCCATTTTAAACATGTTTAAATCACTTAATCTTGTAAAATGAAACTGGGCTAATACACAACCCCTCCTCTAAACATTCCATCGATCTTTACAAGTGGTATCAAAGAGAGTTTTTTTTTTGTTTTTTAACATATTCTAAAATGACATCGTTCAGCAAAATCCCTATGTTCTCCTTGAAGATTTTGATGATTGTAAAATTCGGATGCAAGTTCATCTTGAAACTCAGGAATATGACATGTGGTATGTCATCATCGATAGAACAATGATGATGAAAAATTCATATACAACAATAGCAATCATTGGTGGTGCAACCCAAAAAATAGATAAACCAAGGTGTGAATGGAAAATCGAAGACAAAATGAAGGATAACCTGGACAATGTGTCTGAAGACATCTTATACAAGAACCTTGAAACGAACACCTTCAGCAAGATAAAGATGTGAAAGACAACAAAAAAAATTTGGAAGAAGTTGATTCAGATCTGTGAAGGCAACGAACAAACTAAAGAGGCTGGAGGTTTTAACTGTTGATTATCTTTATCAACTTTTGATTTTCATTCAAAGTTGCTTGGGAAATTCTTCTCATATTGTCATTCTCATTTTCCAGCAGATTTAAATTCACCATAATATCGTTGAATTTCTTTCGTGGAAATAAATTGGATTCACTTGACTTATATGTTTGCTTTTTCATTCTTGACTTCCTTGAATGATTGAGATAACTTCTTGTACTCTTTGGACATATCATGTAATAAAGTGACTAAATATTCTCGTGTAAATTCACTAGATCCAAAGTCAGTTGCCTCGTCAGTTTCTTCTTCCATCAATTATGAGTTTGCCATTGAGCATTGAACCTTCTCCTCTTCACTTTCACTTGAGGAACTTTCATAACCGGTTGATTTTGAGTTTGAGTCTCCTACCAGCTTTTATGATCCTCAGCAACCAGCACCTTTTGATATTTTTTCTTCTTGAAAGATCTTCTTTTATCTTGGATCGTATTTTCTCCAATGGTTTCTTCTCTTTATTTCGTGGCCAGTTACAATTTGCAATAAAATGGAATTTCTTGCCACTATTAAAGCATGCAAGAATGCTTAACATTTAAATCAATTTCTTTATAATTGTTACAATACATGAATGATGTGCTAATATTTTCCTTTATTTATTAAGAATGTTGTAAACCAAGACATGTTAATTTAATGGATATGTATTTTAACTCCAAAAAAATGTGGTAATATTTATGAAATCATGGGTGTAAAATATGGTAATATTAAAAAAATAATAAAATTATAACATCACGGTAAAAAATAAAAATATGTGGTAGTTCTAAAAATATATTATAGAAGGATAACAAATTTCAATCGAAATGAAAATACCTCAACACCATTCCTTTTCTTATTTCTTTTATTTTTTAAAATTATATTATAATCATAGAATAAAAATTAATACCCTTACTGGTTCTGCATTCAAATTTAGTAGAGCAGAATCTTTGGTGCAGCTAAGTTGTTCGAGTATATCTCTCTTGTACAAGCTCGAAATCAATTCAATCTTGATTATATGAAAATCTAAGAGAAAGGGCTATACATTTTATGTTCATCACTTTGCCTAGAAACTAATTAATCAAGAGATATAAGAAAGAAAACGTGACTACTGAAAACAATGGTGCTGAAATCAGAAGTGGTGAAAAGCGGTAAACTCCGAAATGCAGCAGAGTACAAACCAGTAGCTGCTGAAAACCAGTATCCGATGCAACCAGTAATTTTTGAAACCAGTAGACAACTAATAGCTACTACACTAGTAGAGCCCAAAATCAGCAGAAGATGAGGAAAGTAGCCAGAAACGCGAATATGACCGTTTCAATATCAGAAACAACACAAAACCTTTACTAACGGTCATATTCTTGTATCTAAAGTTTATATCAATGTTGGAGGCTATAAACACAAGATCTGAAGATTGAAGAACGAGATTATGGAAGACCAAAAAATAAATTAGCTAGTTAGAGCTTGTCCACAAAATAAGGGCGTCTAAACATATTTATCAGCTAGTTGAGAGTTTGCTCTTGATGTGAAGAATACAACAAATTTAATGATCTTTCACAGTCAAGTTCTTCACACTTCAACTCACTAACACACATTTGAGAGATGATCTTTATAAATTACTTGAGTGAGAGTCTTTGCACAAAGACGTTAAACAATGTGCAAATATTTGTATACTTTGTACTGAGTTTTGGACGTGTTGTCCATTTGAGAGTGAGAGACTATGAGTTTTGATTTAGGCAGTGGGTAAGTCCTAAAATTTGAATGGGGTAGTTACAAGAAGTTGTAATACTTAAAGTCTTTTAGAGGAATATTTTTGGAAACTGAAGAATGTGAGATGTAGAAAATTTTGGCCTTCGAACTTCTATAAACAAATTCGTGCCTCTTTATTTATTGCATTTACTTATTGTTGCTATTTTGAGATGCATTGTTGAAGTATTTTATGTGTTCCTTAAAATACCAAAATATTGCATACAACGTGTTTGATAAAATGTACCAAATTGTTTTTATCATATCAACTTGCATCTTTTCAAACGATGTCCAAAATACTTAATCGATTTTAAGAGAACTATGTGGAGTGTCTTCCGCTTTGTTTTGTAACCAAACTCGATATAATCTCTCGGTACTCGATTCATTTTCAAACATTTCAAGAACGAGTTATTGTAACTCAAAAATATTTTGAAGTGTGTATCACACCCCCTCTCTACACATGTTATCGATCCTAACAAGTAATATCAGAGCGGGTCGTTCTTGAAAAAGCATTTTAAACTGATTTTTTTTCAAATTTTGGATTTTGAGATTTTTCTAGCATACACACATTCTGTTAATTCTCTTAAATTTTTGTTAGTTTCTACTCCCGAAGTTGAATCTATTATTCTTGATCTTGCTCTTTTCTCCTAAGCTCACCAGCGAGAGATGATGGAAGTTGTTGCTGCTACTGACGAAATTCCTCTTCATGCAAAGCCCAGGATCATACTACTGCATCTGCATCTCCTCTTGTAGCAACAGAACATGAGATCACTACTGATCTAAACACTGCCTTGGTTCTTTTCTCTGGAAATCTGTCTTCTTTTGATCCTCTTCTCTTGACACCTCTGATAAAAGAAAATCCACGACTGAAGAGATAAAACATCGGATGTTTATAGAAGACAGTCTGCACTCCTCTGATTTGTCACCCCCTGCATCTGAAGAGCTCTCTGACTTGAAGAAAATTTGAAATAGCCTTCAGTCCATGGTCAAGGAAATTCATTACGATCAACTCAAAGATCAAAAAACTGTTGGCATCCATGAAGAATTGACTCGACTCCAAGTTATTGTGTCTCTTTTAAAAAAGGATGCTTCCACCTCCCATGCCACTATAGCACTTGGACAGTCGACTGCTCTTTCTGTTATTCACAAAAATGTAGAATCCATCAGAGTTATAAATTCTCAGCTCAAAGGAATCACGACTACCACTCAAGATCATTATGTCTTCATTTATAATCTGGATACAAAATTGGATAGCATCTCTACTCAAATTGTTTAACTCTTCCAATTAATTGTTCATGTTGATGCCAAAAAAGGGGGAAAGGCAACTAGAATCTTTTTCTACTTCCGCTGCAAGGCATATTCAAGAAAGAGATAAAAGATTGGATCCAGAACTAGAACCAGTTGTCATGCCTATGGCCCATCATCCTAATCCTAATTTATTTTATCTGGATCAAATACTCTGCTTTTTCTGTTACTTCATATGATTAATGTTTCTAGTTATTGTCTAACAATCTTCTTGATTTAAAGTTTTCTACGCTAGGTTTTGGCATTACCAAAAAGGGAATATTTTTTAAGTAATTTAAGTTTTGGTGATGACAGCCAGTAGACATAACAGAAGATAAAATAGTAGAAATAACAGTAGTAAAGGAAAGCAGATTCGATCTCGGATGAAATCAGTAACCACTGAAAATAAAATCAATAAAATAAAATATGATATATTACGAGTACTAAATTTTTCAGTAGTCACCTTAGTTATTAATAGTTATGATATATAGTACACCACATTTAATGCACCGTACCACAACATTTATTGCACATTTATTTCTTATTCCTATTTTGAGTATGAAAGATATGAGAAGCTAAGTTTATATTTTGGTACAGGTACATTAAATGAGAGCCTTAAAGAGTCGTTTATTAAAATTGAAGAAGAATCTATATAAGGTTGTGTGGCTCCTTCGAGTAAAAATAAGAAACATCCGCTATCAAATATCTATGAATCTTCAAGTTTCCTACAAAATACTCGAAAACACTCTTGCACACTCAAATCGATCGATCATATTCTCAGATCATATTTGTACCTACTTCTATCTGTTGCAAAATCTTTTAAGAGAGAAATGTTGTAATAGTCTGAGATAAGAGTCTTCTTTCAAAATTCATTCGTGTGTGTGTATTTTTTTGCATGAGCTCTAGGAGTTTCAGTAGGCGAAGATAAGTCCTACTTAATTGGGTTTGTATCAGGTTGCGTACTCATCAAATTTTCTATTGATACCTACTGGAAATAGAAAAAAGGGAGATATAGAAAGACTTGGCCTTCGAAATTCAATAAACAAATTTGTGCCTCTTTATTTATCACATTTTATTATTGATGTTATTTTGATATGCATTGTTGAAGCATTTTATGTGTTCTCTTAAATACCAAAACGTTGCATACAAAGTGTTTGGTAAAATGCTTAACCAATATGTTTTTATCATATCAACTTGCATATTTTCTAATGATTTCCAAAATGCTAATCGATTTTTAAAATACTATGTTGAGTGTCTTACGCTTCGCTTTGTAACCAAAATCGATATAATTTCTTCGTGCTCGGTTCATTTTTGAACATTTCAAGAATGAACTATTGTAGCTCAAAAATATTTTAAAGTATGTATTCACTCCCACCTCCTCTATATACGTTCTAGATCGTAACAAGTGGTATCAGAGCGGGTCGTTCTTGAAAGAGCATTTGAAGCTGATTTTATTTTCAAATTTTGGATTTTGATATTTTCTAGCATATATATGCCTAGTTGAGTTTTTGGTAGCTTGGAGCGACCTTGGAAAAAATGACATAACTCCTTGCTCAAATGTCCAAATGACAAAACGTTTTTTGCATTGCAAACTAGACTCATAGAAGATTGCAGCGGTATAAAGTTTTGAAGCCTGATGATGCACGAGAAAAATCAATTTATTGGTTAAAAATGAACCATGTAAGCTGCGACAAAAAATAGGCATGGACAAGAGTTGGTGTTTTTGCCAAAAAGCTCAAGGATGTTGCACTCATCAATAAAAGGGACAAATTAATTCAAATTTCAGTCGCACATCATCAAAAAAACTCGGTACACTCATTCTTAAACTTTTATATTTATTTACAAAAATTACTTGAGTTAGATGTCGATATGATATTCTACATTGTGCTAGCATTTTTTTAGTGTTAGAGTGCTTAGAAATTCCCTTACAATTGTGATTGTGCTTCATGACTAAGAAGAGACTCTTAAATGTTCAATGGATATTTGAATTTGCAATTAAATTACAACTTTAATGGCATATATTCGGTTAAATCTGGATACCTTACAGCTTTGTGTGATGGTTTAGAAAGAGAGTGGCTTAACAGAAGGCAATTCAAAGCTGTTTTGTAAATTGTGGAATCTAAATGTTCAAAGTAAGGTCAAATTCTTCTTGTGGAAGGCTGTTAATGTCATCATTCCTTCTCGTTTTCATCAGGCTTCATGAGGTATCAATCTCGATGTTATTTGTCCTCGGTGAAAATCTTTTCCTGAACACAGTTTTCATGCCTTATGACACTGCATTGAGGCACAAGATGTGTGGTATGAAACTTCATTATGGGATGTCCTATCTCAATTTAAAGGACACCCATTTATGGACCTTTGGAAATGGATTTATTATCAATTGTGTGGGAGATGATCTTGAGATTTTCGCCAAGGTAGCTTTGAGTATTTGGTTATCGAAAAATCAACTCATTTTTGTTTCTCGGGCTGGCAACTTATGGTGACAATATTTTCTTAGTCAAAGAATGAAGAAAAAAATTGGTCATGCCGCATTACCAAACCATTCTCACGTTTGGATGGCACCATCCCTGGGGATTGTCAAGTTTAATTGTGATGCTGCATTTTTTCAAGGGAGTCGTTTTATCAATGCGGGTATAGTTGCGTGAGATGATCAGGGGATTGTGCTTGCAGCCCGGGATTTTAGATTGATTGGTGCATTTTCGGTTCACATGGTGGAGTTATTGGCGGTCCAAGAGGGATTGAAACTTGCAACTCACTTTGGGTGGACTAATATTTTGGTGGAATCGGATGCTTTTACTACTGTGTCCTCCATCCTTCGTCCTTCTCAGTTGGCTATGGAGGCTCCTGTTGTACTGCGTATACAACAACTCAGTAGGATGGTCCCTTCTTTTGTGATCCAACTTTGTAGGCATTCGACTAATCTAGTCGCTCATGTCCTAGCTTCTTTTGGCTTCGCGTCTGGAACGATTTTAGATTGTGTTGATTTTTGTCATTTGTTTTAAGGCCACTTCGTAAAAACTGACTTGGTGGTTGATTTTTATGCTAATGAAGTTTCAAAAAAAAAACACTTTTCTATCCTCCTCATATCCATGTCTAAATAAAATAGAACACTAACTCTAAATTCTAGGTACATTCTAAAATAACTAATTTATTCAGTCGATAAATTTTTAAAAAAAATTGATATTTCACTCAATGTTTTCATAATCGGACCGGTGATCGAACCGGTCTACCTAAAAAACGATCCAACCGATCGTACCGTTTTAACTGAACGGTCGGACCGAAAAATTGTTTATATAATATAATATAATTAATAATATATTTAAATTTTTAAAACCTTAAAGATGTATATAAATAGAAAAATATATAGATTTATTATAGTTTGAAAACTAAATAATCATATAAATATATTTAAAATATTAATTTTACTTATATATTTTTAAAAAATTAATTAAAAAACTCTAATATTACTAAAATAATATTTTTAATGAAGTACAAATTCTAAATAATTTTATATATATATTAAAATATTAAATTAAGGTTTTAAAATTAAAAATATATATATTTTTTTAAAAAAAAAAAATTCAAAAAACCAGTTGAACCGATTCTAGGCAGGTTTTTTGACCGATTCGATCGGTCCAAAGCCGGTTCGATCGATTTTGACCGGTTCTTACTGTAAAAACGATTTTTAAGAGCAATCTGGATCGGATCAATGACCAATTTATGGTCGAACCGATCAAACCGACCAATCTGATCCGGTTTCCCATTTTGGATTGGATTGTTGGGATTCTCCAATGCCCATATTCAAACTCGACGTGGAAACACGTCGATACTGAGCCAAAAGGGCATTTTCAATGGCCCAATGAAATGACCCATTAAAAAAAAATTAAGAAGAAAGTCAGAAGGGCATAAGCGTCATTACACATGTCCCCAAATGCACGAGACGCAAGATTCACATAATTAAATAGAGGCCCCATATTTATTGTCAAATCACAAATATAACCTCTTTTCCACTTCCATTCTGCGTAGAGAAAAAGGCAGAAAAGCACATTTGCTTTGTTTCCAATCCACAAAATATGGCGGAGAAAGAAGAAACCGAGCTCAAGGTACCCGGAATGAACTTGCCGATATGCAACCCACCGCCGTCGATCCCCCCGCCGTCTACGTCGATCCTCGCCGCCACACGGCCGCCGTCCGAAATCCCAGATCCCAAGTCATCAACTACCTTCACCTTCGGAGCCAGCTCGTTCATGGAGGCGGATCGCCCAGGGGTATTGAAGAGACCAAGAAACGTGACCCGCTGCTCCGGGTCGGGCTGCCGGAAGCGGAGCGGGCTGATGGGTTTCCGGTGCCGCTGCGGGGATGTCTTCTGCCCGGAGCACAGGTATTCCGACCGGCACGACTGCAGCTACGACTACAAGGCCGCCGGCCGGGAGGCCATCGCGAGGGAAAACCCGGTGGTTAGAGCTTCGAAATTACTCAAGGTTTAAAAGATGAATTCTTTCTTTCTTTATTCCTTCCCATGGAATCGAAGATCTGGTGGGTTTTCGCATGTTCGGTGTAGTTTGAGCTGGTCGATTCGTACGACCCTCCGTGTCTGCCGGCGGCCGTTGGCGGCGGGGGAAGATGTAAATCTGATTGAAGGATAGGGGTATTATCGTCATTTTCAGTTATTGCGTGTTCCTACTTTCTTTTCGAGAAATGTTTTATCTAGATTGTTGGGCTGGTTAAATTTTAAGATAATGACTAATTTGGAGGCATTGGTGGTGTGAGTTTTGTAATAAAGGATAAATTTGGGTGTGGTTTGTAGTTTAATACAAATTGGTGGTGTGGATTGCAATAAACCAAAATGAATGGTATCCAAGGGTGGTAGTTGCATGGTATAATTGGGGTTGGCTCTAATTGGTGGCTAAGTGATAAGTATAAGTAGGAATATGTGGGTTTCTTGCCTTTTGGAATTCGGCAAACAACTTTATGAACCCAACTTGGGGGTTTTTTTTTTTTTTAACAATTTCGGGCCTAAATTAAATTTTTACGGTTTTCCATCTTATTTATGAATTTATATTTATTTAGGATGCCTCTTTTATGAGACTATTTGTCGGTAGGACAGATCGACACGGTTTATATGTTGCATGTGTAAAATAATGGTGGTGACTCATAAATCTTGATGGTTATCGGATCAGAACATCAGGTTGAGTCCACGAGACCAATCCAATACTATCAAGTTCATTCTATTTACTTTTTACATTGATAAAACTTTTATAACTATTAAAATAGTCGTTCAAAATTATAGGTACAATTTGGCAACCCAACGACATAAGCATTACATATTTGACCCATTTTCCTAGAATATAAATATCAATTCATGTAAATAAAAACAAATAATTGAATTGAGCTAAAATCAATGAGTCGATAATTGAAAAAAAACAAAAACAAAACAAAACAAAATAGGGGTATAACAAAGAAAAAAATCATGAAAAAACTGAATGTTATTAGAGAATTCAGCAAAACATATTCATATTATTTTCATATTATAAAAATGCAAAAAAAGTAAAAAAAAAAAAAAGTAAAAAAAAATTGTCATAATCAAATATTTAATAACTAAATAGTATATTCAACAAACGTGAAGTAAATGGCACGTGTTTCTTTCATTCATTTAAACATGTATTTATTCCTTCCTGGAGTGCTTAAAATAAAGACTAATCGTGACCAAAACAAAGAACTTAACAGCTTAAGAGGTCAAATCTATGAACATGATTACATCATGGATGATTGATTTCGACGTTTAAAAAACTGATTGTGGTACCGTACAGCAGTATAACGAGTGTGTAAACATTGAATAGTAAGAAAAAAAACAAATGATAAATCAAACCGAGGACTGTACGTAGTACAGTAGCCTTAAAACAGATTGGTCCCCTCCGAGGAACAATACGGACGGCTATTTCTCAAGATACAACCGGTAAATCTTGTAGACACCTAGCATGAAGAAACTACACTAGTGAACTGGGGATGTACATGAAATGTATCACGAAGAGAGCAGAAATAAGAGACAGAAACAAAGAAGAAATTTTGATTTTTTGTGTGTTTGAAGGACTGGAGACTGCCTCTATTTGTAGGCACTCGGGTTCCATATGGATAGACACTGGCTGCCATCTGAAAGGTCAAAAGTCTGGTCAGCAGATTCACCAACAGTCATACAGGTGAATGGTCTCGGGCATGTGGAAGGTCTTTTCTTATCCGAAAAAACTGCGAAAAAGGTGGCTAACACTAGGCAAGTGATTTTGTCTTGATCGGTTCGACATTCGACGCACTCAAGTCGCGCTCGTACGCTTGCACATAAGTCAAGTCTTTTTCAATGCAAATCGAGCCCTTGATTTGTACCTCCTTGCGCAGACGCGCACGTGAGAGAGAATCTTGACCAATCATTCTTACACATTTATAAAGTATAACACAATATAAGCTCACACATGCCATTTTATTTTCCTATGTGAGATATTTAGGGAGTGTTTTGGAGAGCTTTTTCTCATTTAAAAGTGATTTTTGTTGAAATTATTTTGAATTTATTGAGAATTTAAAGTAGGGAGTGTTTGAAAATAAAAGTTTAAAACTAATACAAGCTAAAGTTTGAGTGTTTGGAGAATAATTGCTTACAAGCTTAATTTTTAGTTAAATGACAATCATACTCTTAAACTATAAAATTGATCTCTTTTAATTATTTAAATTTTGTTACTCACACCATAAAAATGGTGTTTATATAATTATTATCATGAATTTTGTATCAAAAAAAAATTATTTTTTATCACATGAATGCTTGAAAAATATATAAAATTAATTTAAAAATATAAAAAAATGACAAAATTTGTATAAATACACAAGATATGTACAAAAAAATTTATGTAATGCAATATATTTTTTAAAAAATAAATTATTGTGATAAATATGATTGAAATTTTATAAATTATATTAGAAACTATTAAAACTCAAATATAAATAAAATTTAACAATGTAAATTTAAAAAATATCTAAATTAATTAAACGCCATTCTTCAGATAATAATGGATGAAAAACATACACAATCTATGTTGATAATAAAAAAAACTGACGTAAACTAGAAGAAACCAAATTTGATATCATCCAACAAATATTAGGTAAGCTGATTTGGGAAGAAGCGTGAATGAGGAGAAAAATTAGGTCAGAAGAAGCCAGAGTAATTATGTAATATGATAAATTTATTAAAAATCAAGGTTTTAAAGAGCGTGAAGCGTGTCGAAGCGTGAGATCCAAGTTTCAAGCTTTTTAAGCTTAAGCGCGAATACTTCGAGCTTAATTGTACGCTTAAGCGTAAAAAAACGTTTTTAATTTAAACTATAATTTTAGTCATCTCAAACAAATCAGTGTAATGCATTAATTCTTTGTGAGATTCTAATTCAATTTATTTCATCATTCATTTCATATACAGTGTCATCGAACATAAACTAAATTAATTGGTCTTATTTAAAACATTAGCTGTAAAATCTCTCAATATGTTCTGCATTCATATCATCGCTACACTTAGGCATACAATATTATACATTTTTAACATTGCTAACAATCACTCACTAGTAAAAATGCTAATTTATGATCTATTTTCGTCTTATTAATTGGTCTAATTTATGATCTATTTTCATCTGACCGTTTTTTTATCGTTTTTGGCCGAAGCGAAGCATTTAGAGAAGCTTCAAACTTAAGCAAGATTAAACGAGGCTTAATCAAGCTTTTTAGAACATTGTTAAGAATATAAATGTCAATTTATAATTTTAGACTTTAAACAAAAAGACAGAAATAAAAAAAAAAACATCAAATTTTTGCTTCTTGTTTTTGGGTAAAAATTGTAAAAGCTAAAGCAGAATTTGACATTCACAAACACTCAAAAACACTTTCATCAGCTAGAATCTAAAAAAACACTCTGTTGAAAGTCTACCAAACACTCTCTTAATATTCCACAATTAATCATCCACTTATCAAGCCCACTAGTCACTTGTCTAATTTTCATTCACCTAAATGGAAAATCCCAGCACCTCAATATAGTCCAACAATCCCTCACATGAATAAAAAAAATTGAAATAACAAATATATTTGTGATAGAGTTCAACAGTTGAATCTTTCAAAGGATGGGTAGAGCCGTCAAAACAGGTCGGGCCCGTCGGGCCAGTCTGCCCCGCCTAAAATTGGCGGGTTGGGTTGGGGTTTTACTGTAGCCCGTTTGGAGGCGGGCCGGGCCAACCCGCCAGTTTTAGAAAAAATAAATTTTTTAGTTTTTTAAAATTATGGGCATAAAAATACTTATTTTTAAATAATGTAATTTTAAAATTTTAAAACTAATATTTGTAATATTTTTAATATCTTAAATTATTATGTTTTATGGTTAATTATCTATTTATTTTATTCATATTATTTGAAAATGCGATTTTTATCCAAAATATAAAAGTTAGCATCAAAATTTTATATAATTTGTTTGATTATGACATTTATTATTTGTTATTGTTTAACATTGTTGATATATTTTTTTTAATCTCAAATATTAATTTTATTTTTTAAATTTTTAAATTTTTTTAAAATTTTGGCGGATTGGCCC
This sequence comes from Henckelia pumila, assembly GCF_033568475.1. NCBI lineage: Eukaryota > Viridiplantae > Streptophyta > Magnoliopsida > Lamiales > Gesneriaceae > Henckelia > Henckelia pumila. The sequence continues at coordinate 126,893,372 of NC_133120.1, read as the reverse complement.
GCCTAGCCTGCAACCCGCGGCGGCGCGGGGCGGGTTGGGGTTTTTATGGTCCATTTGGAGGCGGGCCTAAATGGAACAACCCAAACAGGTCGTGGGTCATGGCAGGGCGGGCCATCCCGTCTGACAGCTCTAAGGATGGGTAGGCATTTCCCTTTGAACCTTTCTGTAGTGATCCGTATCCAGAATTGACGATTAATGAGTAATTAATCATGTAATCATGTTTAGATTAAGTAAAACATGATTAAAGAAATTTCAAAAGGGTTAACGGAGTCTAAAAATGGATTCAGAACACTCGAAAATGGTGGGTAAGGTTCGAGGGGTTCGGACGCTCCGAACTTGGGTTCGGAGGATCCGAACATGGACGGAGTCAGGCTTCGGAGGCTTTGAAGGCTTCGGACGATCTGAAGTGGGTCGGACGATCCGAACCATGACCCAGCCAGCTGTCCTAAATATTATGTCATCGGTGACGTCATTCAGGGTGAGTTCGGACGACCCGAAGGGTGGCTTCGGACCATCCGAACAGTGTATCGGACAGGTGCATGGTTGCATGCAATTGGATTGACACGTGGTGGAGATCGGACTATCCAATGAGACGATCGGACGGCCCGAAGCAGTTCGGACGCTCTGAAGGCTAGTTCGGACGACCCGAACGTGTTCTATAAATATGAGGTCCGAGCTCCTCATTTGGTGCAAATTCCGAAATCTCCTCCTTCGCCCACGTGGCTCTATTTTATGGCTTTGGGTACTCTTATTTTAGAGTTAGAGTAAGAAAAATATTCTAGCATAGTCAGACAGTGTCTGACATAGTAGCGGAGCAGTGCTCGTGTAGTGGAGCAGTGCTCGAGGCTGTGGAGCTGCAGCAGGGGTGTGCCCTAGTTGCGGGATAGTCGCCATCAGTGGGCTGACGACGGACGCAGGTATAGCTATGGTCTCCTTAAATTATTTAGGAGTATGCAATAGCTTAGTTAAGGCTTTTAGAGCTTAAATAATGATGCATGGATATTTGCATTGTAGAGTTGATGATAGGCTGGGAACCTAGAGTGGGACTGCTAGGACTACCTGTAGTAAGGTACGTAAGTACTGACCGAGATAGCCGGCATGATATATTTGCATGTATGTTGCATGAGTATGTGCTATATGCTTTATCATGTTTTAGAATGTTTTACCATCTTAGCACATACATGATTTTACGTGTGACTGCATCCGGAGAGATGTGAGTCATTGACAGTCTCCATAGGGAACTATGATCTCATTTTGGACTCGAGTCAGGTATGACAGTTTCCATATGGGACTTGTATCCTGTTTTGGATTCGGGTCAGGATGGGGTTGGCTCAGCCCTGACATGGAGTATACGAGTATCCCGCGGAGTCGCTCTCTAGCCGGTACTGTATATTCTCGGCGCCATGAGCAAGTGTTTTCACTTGAGTTTTAAATCATCTGTGTGTGCATATTTGTATTTATATCATTGCTTTCGTATTGAGCTTAGAGCTCACGTCAAGTCTTTTCTGTGTATCTGAACACCCCATTCGACGGAGCACGTGTAGGTGCAGGGTGGAGCACCAGGAGCTTGGATTGGCCAGTGACCAGTGAGGACAGCAAGATTAGCTGTAGCTTTTGCCTTTTGGATTCATTTATTCGATTGGGTTGTAAAATCGAATTTATTTAACCGGTTGTATTCTGCCGGTCTGTTTTTATTTAAGTCTTCCGCATCGATTTATTTAATACATGTTTAATTATGCTCTTAACTCTGATTAGGTAGCGGATCCGGGTAGGGTCGCTACACTTTTTGGTATCAGAGCATATGCATGCAAGAGACTTGGGATATAGTAATGAGAGTTTGGGTTATCCTTATAGGATGGATGAGACCTTGGAAGAAGTGATGATGCGGCAATTAGTTTGTCCAAAGACTATCATCATCGGCAGGATTTCTGAAGATTGGGCTTATGGGATACCAGCAAGTGCGGACAGGAGTGATGGATCGTGTCCAAGTTTTCAAGATTTCTACTCATGTGAATCCTAGATTTGGATCGAGTACCGGATGCTAGAGGCAGTGGCAGAGGATTGGTGGGGACTTACTTGATGCTTGCATCTGTACAGTCATTACCATGATGACACTACTCTGAAGATTCTCCAGTCGTAGTTGGAGAGATTTTCATGCGGAACATAGTTTTGCCGGGATGCTTGTATTGATGCGTTCGGTAGGCACACGGGAAACTTCATGTTCAAAAGCATGATATGAATACAAGAAGAACGCTGATGGTAGATCGTGAGCAGAAGGGGTCGACTGACATGCACTGACGCAGAGCATAGCTGGTTAGCTATCACGAGCCATTTCTCCAGAGTTCTTCGTAGGAGGACATGTAGAGAGACTTGGTCGGGAGTATGCTTATATCGATGTGTGTGTCGATTAGAAGCTTCATGCTTAAGGAACAAGACTAGTACGATGATTTAAATACTGTATTGATGTAGTTGTAAACAGTATTTCAGTTGTAATGAATCATCATACTTTGGTTGTATCATTTCAAGTTCGATTGTACATTTCATTTTATTTTGAATGTTGTATGTATTACATGATATTGTAATAAAGAGAATTGTACATAACTTGAAATAAGTTATACATGTTTTATTTATCCAGCAATTCGTTGATGATTGCATGATTGTGCGGAAGTTTGGATTGGGTTTAGTTGATTAGCGTTCAACTATTGCAGCTCATGGGATTTGAGTGGGCCGACTGCGACAGTTTGACTTGTGGTTAGTCTAGGCGTTTTCCTAGGATTGACCTAGTTAGTCGGTGGACTATGTTAGTGTCAGCGATGAGTGGACTCATCTAGAGGCATTAGGGATATTGTTCGATTTAGAACATTTGGGCTTTGTTCTAGGTTGTTTCCTTAGAACAGGCTGTCTGACCTTCGTTAGGTTGAGACTTGTGATGATGGGTTTTTCATCAGGATACCAGGTCCAGTATATGCCGAGAGTTGTGGACTATGACCAGAACTAGACGTGATGGGGCGCGACCCTATGCCAGTATTACTCTGGGAGTCTTTGTACTTCAGAGGGTACCTGGGAGCCTTTGTGCTTCAGGATATGGCGGTGGGAAGGCTACTCAGTCTAGGGATTTGGTGACAGTCACGACGAGGTATGACCTAGGATTAGATATCAAGTTTGATATCGATGGTACGATATCGTCTGGTGAGCCAGAGATATATATTGAGTTTTCTGCTATGGAACCAGTCTTTGGAGGGATTTCCTTGACGAGTGTGTACCTTGAGTGTAACACCCGGTATTTTTAAATACGTAAATCTGCATGCATAATTAGGGAATTTAATTATTTAAATTTGTGATTTATGGGTTAAATAATTATGTGAATTATTTGTGCATGATTTAATTTATTTTTAAGCATTTAACCCATAATTAGTGATTTTACGATTTTTAGTATTTTAATTGTTTTGATCACGTAGACGGGAACGTGGACGGACGAGATGACAACTTTCTAGCCAATTTATTCCATGAGCATTTTTAGAGCCCAAAAATATTATTTTGAGTTTTATTACCTCAAAATTTTTAGTATTTAATTTTATATAATTTTAGGAGTCCATTTTTATCCAAATTTAGCCATTTTAATGACTTTTAATTATTTTTAAAATTCCCTTAAATTGTAATTTCGGGATTTTTATATTTTTTTAATTTAAGTTATCAGATTTTAACTTTTATTTGGAGTTTTAAAATTTTATATTTTATATTTAAAACTTTTAATTATCCTAAAACCTATTTTAATTAAATTAAAAACCTAAACCTAATCTACCCAAACCCCACGTTATTTTCCCATCAGCCGCCTCCCTCCCTACTATTCATCATCTTCTTCCTCGAACCACAGCCAAGGAGGTTCCATAGCCAAATTTCTTCGAAGTTTCAAGGTTGCTCGTCGTCCCGTCGTCCCGGAATCGTCCCACACACGTTTTTCTCTTCAATTTCGGTGAAAGGCATGATTCTTTTTATTTTAACGTACTATATCAGTGTTTATACGTGTGTGTGTGCGTGAGCATCATTCTCCTTCAAAGAATTTTCAGAAAACAATTAGTTATGTGTTTTGAAGGTTGTGTATTCCTTGTTCATCCATCTCACGTTTTTTTTTCATGCTTGGATCGAGGCTAGCTGCTGGTCGGGTCTAGGAGGTTTTGTAGAAGGGGTCTAGGCTGGAATGGCTCGAGTGGTTTGAGCCAAACGAGCTTAGGACCAAGGTTGGAGCAGTCGGCCGAGAGGGGTGCGCAGGTAGGGTTTTGGGGAAGAGGGATCGGGTTCGGTCCTGCGGGGTGCATGGGCCGGGGTCAGGGGCTAGGTTCGAACCGCCCAGACGTGGGCTACGTCTGGGCGGCGGGGCTCCGGCCAGGGGTGGCCGGAGCAGGGCGGCAGCAGCCCTAGAAGGGCTGCTGCTCGTGGCGGCCGAGAGGGACAAGGGGGGGGAGTCGGGTTTAGGGTTAGGGTTTGGTTTCGGGTCGGTTCGGTGGTCCGGGTCGGGTCAGTAGGGTAGTGGGTCGGGTTAAGTTGGTCCGGGTCCGGGTTGGTGGGCCGGGCTCGAGTCTTTTTAATTTTAAAGTATTTTACGATTTAATGGGTTTTTGGGCCAATTAATTAGAAATAAAATGATTTGGGTTCCATTTAATTATTTGGGTTAAGTTTAATTATTATTGGGCTTAATTAAATTAATTAAGTGAGTCTACTAATTTTTATGGGCTTTAGGGCCCATGAAAGTTATTGGGCCAGTCTTTGGGCTTTTAGGCTCATTGGGCCAGAATTGGTTGTTAATGGGCTTGAATTATTTAATTGGGCTTAGGATAATTTTATTGGGCTTAAGTACGTTAATGGGCCAGTCTCAGTGTTAATGGGCCAGATTTAAGTAAATGGGCTTGAGTGTTAGGGCCAGCAGTCCAGTACAGTCCATGAGAAAATTGCATGTATCCTGATTATATATTTAATTATTTTTATGCATTGAAGTTATTTTAATATGTATATGTTAGTATGAAATTAAATTAAATATATATGAAGGACACACATTTTATTTAAGTACATGCATTCATGAAATAATTTTAAGTATGATTAAATGTTTAAGGTTGAGCAATAAGAAAATATTTTATGTTGGAAGTTGAAGTAGTGTGACAATTTGAGATTTGAGGGGGATTCGTCCCCATATGTGAACTATTGAAGGGCAGTTTACTGCCAATTTAAGAGGTGATTCGTCACCGCCACGTACGTTGGTTTTCACGCTGATCAGTATTTAATGTATGATTTAAGGTTACACTACGGATACAACCATGCGATGTTAGAAAATAATTTGCTCAACAATATTTATGTATTATGTTATTTAAGTTAATTTAAGTTATGATATGTTATGATATTTTTAAGCATTCTCATTCATGTATATGTTATGTATTAGTAGTAAATTGATTTAAATTATTTTAAATCCTTATTATGTTAGCATGTTGGGCTTCTAGGCTCACTACACTGGTATGGTGCAGGTGAGTACGTAGAGGATGTAGTACCCACCGGAGGCGAGGACGTATGAGCGGACTGGCAGTGATCCCCGTGACCGTGATAGGTGTCTGAGTCGTTATGCATGTTTTGAATATTTTTAGTATGTTACATTTTTAAGTATTTTTCAGTGGTTGGGTTTGAAATATTTTATTTAAATATTTTCAGTGCATGCAAACTTTAATCATTTTATTTATGCACATTTTAATTCAATATTTGACTCAGATATTTATTTTATTAAAGAATGCATTTTATTTGAGTTATTTATTTATTTATTTATTTTAAATCTTTTTATTCTGTGCGTATATGTATGGGCATATATGTACATATTTTATTTAGTAAGTATATATAAAAAAAAAAAAAATTTCCGCATATTTATTTATTAATTTTAGAGTTAGGGTCGTTTCAGTTGGTATCAGAGCACGGTCCTTGGAGGGGTCATTACTGCTATGCGAGCTCAGAAATCCACGCTACCGGTCTGTAAGTTTTAAGTGTTTATAGCATGATTTAATTTTTAGAATTTAAGTTAGCATTAATTTTAAACAACTTAGTTATGCATGGCGATTTACGTAAAGAAATATGTGGTGGTGCAGAATGCCTCCCAGACCGATGAACAGACGTGGGGGATCTCCACCTACACCTCCACCTCCACCTCCACCTCCGCAGAACCCACTAGCAGCATTGGAGCATGCCAATGCGACCTTGATGGCGGGGATTACTGCTCTGCTAGAGCAGCAGGCTTCACGTCCGAGGATGTCCCATGAGGAGGACGTAGCAGAGCGGTTCCAGAAGAAGGGACCCAAGGAGTTTGCTGGTACCACCGATCCTTTGGTGGCTGAGTGGTGGATTCGCTCTTTGGAGTCCATCTTTGCGTACATGGGGATCACAGACGCCGACAGGGTGAACTGTGCGACGTATATGCTGAGAGGAGACGCAGCTCTATGGTGGGAGGGTGTTGCCAGGGGAGTTCACATTCCTACACTGACATGGACAGAGTTTAGGCGTATCTTCTATGCCAAGTATTTCACTGAGGATGTGCGCAGCCGCATGATCCGGGAGTTCATGAGTCTCCGGCAGGGGGACAGGTCAGTGGTGGAGTATGTGCGACAGTTCGAGAGGGGCTGTCACTTTGTGCCCTTGATTTCAGATAGTCCGCAGGAGAAGTTGAGGCAGTTTGTGGAGGGCCTGAAGGCAGATATCAGGCATGACGTTCGCATGGAGGATGTCCCTACTTATGAGACTGCAGCAGTAGAGCCTTGCGTTCCGAGGAGGGTCGGAGAGAGATCCAGAGGGAGCAGCAGGGGAAGAGGCAGTTTCAGGCTGGGTATCAGCGACCATCTTCGCAGCCTCCTGCGAAGAAGCAGTTTACAGGGCCGGCTAAGGGCCCGAATCCGCAGCAGAGGCCGCAGCAGCAGAGGCCACAGCAGCAGAGGGGCGGGGCCCCTAATGCCATAGGTTTTCCTACTTGCCCGAAGTGTCAGAAGATGCATTCGGGACCGTGTTTGTTGGGAGCAGGGGTTTGCTATCACTGTAGGGAGCCAGGGCATCAGATAGCTAACTGCCCGAGGAAGAAAAACACTGCTGGTAGAGTGTTCGTCATGCAGGCTGAGGAGGTAGATCCAGACACCTCCTTGATCACCGGTATATCTTATCCCTAGTATTTTATAATTTTCCTTTGGTTAAGAATTTCGTTTCTTTATGGAATTGTTGTACTTTGGGTTATCTATCTGCATGTTAGAATAAGAAGCATGTTTTACTTGTGATTAGAATTAAGAGTTAGTAGTGACTCGTTGGGAAAATTTGGTAGTGGTATGAAATTATTGGGAATTTTCTGCGTGCAGGGAGAATTCTAGTTGGAGGCAACTCCACGTTTACGTTGCTAGATTCAGGGGCTACGCATACGTTTATCTCCCTGGAGTTTATCAGGCGAGTAGGCATCACACCTGATATTATTGACAGTGGGTATGATGTTACTATGCCGTCAGGGCAGATTATTTCTACCTCGAAGGTTATTCGAGGACTGGAGTTGGAGCTGCAGGGACACTCCATTCGAGCAGATGTGGTGGTTTTGCCATTGAGTGGTTTCGATTTGATTTTGGGTATGGACTGGTTGACAGTCAATGGAGCTTCGATTGATTTTCGTCGGAGATCAGTGTCAGTGAGACCTACAGTAGGCGACCCGTTCACTTTTCATGCATCTCAGAGCAGTGATATTCCTCAGGTGATATCTCTTATTCAAGCGAGGAAGTTGTTGAGACGGGGTTGCCAGGGGTTTCTAGCGAGTATCGTCACGACTTCAGAGCCATCTAGCAGATCATTATCAGAGATAGAGGTGGTTCGTGACTTTCCGGATGTCTTTTCGGAGGATGTGGCAGGAATTCCACCAGTGAGAGATAAGGAGTTCAGCATCGACTTGGTGCCAGACACCGTGCCTATCTCTAAGGCACCGTACAGACTTGATCCTACCGAGATGAAAGAGTTGAAGGAGCAGATTCAGGAGTTGTTAGAGAAAGGCTTTGTTCGTCCTAGCTTTTCTCCGTGGGGAGCTCCGGTGTTATTTGTGAAGAAGAAGGATGGCAGTATGAGACTGTGCATCGATTACCGAGAGCTCAACAGGGTCACAGTGAAGAACAAGTATCCACTGCCGAGGATAGAGGATTTATTTGACCAGTTGCAGGGAGCTTCGGTGTTCTCCAAGATCGACCTGCGATCTGGTTATCATCAGTTGCGTGTTAGAGATGCAGATGTGTCCAAGACTGCTTTCAGGACACGATATGGGCATTACGAGTTCTTAGTGATGCCATTTGGGATGACCAATGCTCCAGCGATTTTCATGGATCTCATAAACCGAGTCTTTCAGCCGTATCTAGATCAGTTCATCATAGTATTCATTGATGATATCTTGATCTATTCTAGGAGCATTGAGGAGCATAGACAGCATCTTCAGACAGCCTTGCAGACTTTGAGGGAGCATCGTTTGTATGCCAAGTTCAGCAAGTGCGAGTTTTGGCTCGAGCAGGTGGCATTTCTTGGCCACATTATTTCGAGAGATGGGATTGCAGTTGATCAGTCGAAGGTTGAGGCAGTGCAGAATTGGGGTATTCCGAAGAATGCTTCGGAGATTCGCAGTTTCTTGGGTTTGGCAGGGTATTATAGGAAGTTCATCAAGGGTTTTTCCTCTATTGCAGTACCCTTGACTTCCTTAACCAAGAAGAATGCGAAGTTTATCTGGAGTTCAGACTGTCAGAAGAGCTTTGATCAGTTGAAGAAAGCACTCACTACTGCACCGGTGTTAGCAGTGACAGTATCACACGAGGAGTTAGTGGTGTACACCGACGCGTCTAAGCTAGGTTTAGGCGCAGTACTTATGCAGTGTGGCAAGGTTATTGCGTATGCGTCGAGGCAGCTGAAGGTTCATGAGCAGAATTACCCGACGCATGACTTGGAGTTAGCAGCAGTGGTTTTCGCTTTGAAAATCTGGAGGCACTATCTGTATGGCGAGAAGTGCAAGATTTTCACAGACCACAAGAGTCTCAAGTACTTCTTCACACAGAAGGAGTTGAACATGAGACAGCGCCGATGGTTGGAGTTGGTGAAGGATTATGACTGTGACATTAGCTACCATCCGAGTAAAGCTAATGTAGTAGCAGATGCTTTGAGTCGGAAGTCGTCAGTGGTCTCATATTTGACCGTACAGTTACCACTACAGATCGAGATTCAGAGATTTGACTTGGAGTGTTATCCGAGTGGTCATGCACCGAGCTTGTCAGTGTTGACGGTGCAGCCAGTTCTGCGAGATCGGATCAGGGATGGACAGTCTACTGATGAGGAGTTGCAGCGATGGAGACAGAGAGATGAGGCTAGGGGTACCCTCTTGTATACAGTGGTGGATGGTATCGTTCAGTACCGTGGTAGGATGTGGGTACCGAACGTCGATCAGTTGAGAGCTGAGATTTTAGCAGAGGCTCACACATCTCCATACTCCATTCACCCCGGAAGTACGAAGATGTACAAAGATTTGCAGCTATTGTATTGGTGGCCCGGGATGAAGAGTGACATCGGGAGAGTGGTGTCAGAGTGCTTGACTTGTCAGCAAGTCAAGGCAGAGCATCAGCGTCCAGCAGGACTTCTTAGACCTCTTCCTATTCCGGAATGGAAATGGGAGAATATTACGATGGACTTTGTGGTTGGCTTACCGAGGAGTGCCAGAGGTTGCACAGCGATTTGGGTGATTGTGGATAGACTCACCAAGTCAGCTCATTTCTTTCCGGTGAGGACTACCTACTCATTGACACAGTATGCAGAGCTTTACATCAAGGAGATTGTTAGACTGCATGGCATACCAGTGTCGATTGTGTCAGACAGAGATCCGAGATTCACATCTGCGTTTTGGAAGAGTCTGCACACAGCATTGGGGACTAGGCTTTTGTTCAGCACAGCATTCCATCCCAAGACAGATGGTCAGTCTGAGAGAGTGATCCAGGTTCTCGAGGATCTTCTGAGAGCTTGTGTCATTGATTTTCGGGGCTCATGGGAGACTAGACTGCCATTAGTGGAGTTTACCTATAACAACAGTTTTCAGTCGTCTATAGGTATGGCTCCTTATGCAGCATTGTATGGGAGGAGATGCAGATCTCCTGTGCATTGGGATGAGGTTGGTGAGCGGATTTTACTGGGTCCTGAGATTGTGCAGCAGACAGCTGACATTGTGACTCAGATTCGAGATTGGATGAGGACTGCTCAGAGTCGTCAGAAGAGTTATGCAGATACCAGACGACGAGATTTGGAGTTCGCTGTAGGTGATCACGTATTCCTGAAGGTGTCACCTATGAAGGGAGTAGTGCGTTTTGGCCGGAGAGGCAAGCTTAATCCGAGGTATATAGGGCCATTCGAGATCTTGGAGAGAGTTGGCACATTGGCCTACCGTTTAGCTCTACCACCAGGGCTAGCGGCAGTGCACAACGTTTTCCATGTATCCATGCTTCGGAGATATGTCTCTAACCCGTCGCATGTGTTGGATTTCGAGCCCTTGCAGTTTCCACCAGATCTAGTGTATGAGGAGAGGCCAGTGCGGATCTTGGCTAGGGAGGAGCGGAGGCTTAGGACGCGGGTCATACCGATGGTCAGAGTCCAGTGGCTGAATCACTCAGAGGAGGAAGCTACTTGGGAGACCGAGTCAGACATGAGGACTCGCTACCCGGAGTTGTTCGGGTAAGTACTTTAATTTCGAGGACGAAATTCAATTTAAGGGGAGGAGAATTTTAACACCCGGTATTTTTAAATACGTAAATCTGCATGCATAATTAGGGAATTTAATTATTTAAATTTATGATTTATGGGTTAAATAATTATGTGAATTATTTGTGTATGATTTAATTTATTTTTAAGCATTTAACCCATAATTAGTGATTTTACGATTTTTAGTATTTTAATTGTTTTGATCGCGTAGACGGGACCGTGGACGGACGAGATGACAACTTTCTAGCCAATTTATTCCATGAGCATTTTTAGAGCCCAAAAATATTATTTTGAGTTTTATTACCTCAAAATTTTTAGTATTTAATTTTATATAATTTTAGGAGTCCATTTTTATCAAAATTTAGCCATTTTAATGACTTTTAATTATTTTTAAAATTCCCTTAAATTGTAATTTCGGGATTTTTATATTTTTTTAATTTAAGTTATCAGATTTTAACTTTTATTTGGAGTTTTAAAATTTTATATTTTATATTTAAAACTTTTAATTATCCTAAAACCTATTTTAATTAAATTAAAAACCTAAACCTAATCTACCCAAACCCCACGTTATTTTCCCATCAGCCGCCTCCCTCCCTACTATTCATCATCTTCTTCCTCGAACCACAGCCAAGGAGGTTCCATAGCCGAATTTCTTCGAAGTTTCAAGGTTGCTCGTCGTCCCGTTGTCCCAGAATCGTCCCACGCACGTTTTTCTCTTCAATTTCGGTGAAAGGCATGATTCTTTTTATCTTAACGTACTATATCAGTGTTTATACGTGTGTGTGTGCGTGAGCATCATTCTCCTTCAAAGAATTTTCAGAAAACAATTAGTTATGTGTTTTGAAGGTTGTGTATTCCTTGTTCATCCATCTCACGTTTTTTTTTCATGCTTGGATCGAGGCTAGCTGCTGGTCGGGTCTAGGAAGTTGTGTAGAAGGGGTCTAGGCTGAAATGGCTCGAGTGGTTCGAGCCAAACGAGCTTAGGACCAAGGTTGGAGCAGTCGGCCGAGAGGGGTGCGCAGGTAGGGTTTTGGGGAAGAGGGATCGGGTTCGGTCCTGCGGGGTGCATGGGCCGGGGTCAGGGGCTAGGTTCGAACCGTCCAGACGTGGGATACGTCTGGGCGGCGGGGCTCCGGCCAGGGGTGGCCGGAGCAGGGCGGCAGCAGCCCTAGAAGGGCTGCTGCTCGCGACGGCCGAGAGGAACAAGGGGGGGGGAGTCGGGTTTAGGGTTAGGGTTTGGTTCCGGGTCGGGTCGGTGGTCCGGGTCGGGTCAGTAGGGTAGTGGGTCGGGTTAAGTTGGTCCGGGTCCGGGTTGGTGGGCCGGGCTCGAGTCTTTTTAATTTTAAAATATTTTACGATTTAATGGGTTTTTGGGCCAATTAATTAGAAATAAAATGATTTGGGTTCCATTTAATTATTTGGGTTAAGTTTAATTATTATTGTGCTTAATTAAATTAATTAAGTGAGTCTACTAATTTTTATGGGCTTTAGGGCCCATGAAAGTTATTGGGCCAGTCTTTGGGCTTTTAGGCTCATTGGGCCAGAATTGGTTGTTAATGGGCTTGAATTATTTAATTGGGCTTAGGATAATTTTATTGGGCTTAAGTACGTTAATGGGCCAGTCTCAGTGTTAATGGGCCAGATTTAAGTAAATGTGCTTGAGTGTTAGGGCCAGCAGTCCAGTACAGTCCATGAGAAAATTGCATGTGTCCTGATTATATATTTAATTATTTTTATGCATTGAAGTTATTTTAATATGTATATGTTAGTATGAAATTAAATTAAATATATATGAAGGACACACATTTTATTTAAGTACTTGCATTCATGAAATAATTTTAAGTATGATTAAATGTTTAAGGTTGAGCAATAAGAAAATATTTTATGTTGGAAGTTGAAGTAGTGTGACAATTTGAGATTTGAGGGGGATTCGTCCCCATATGTGAACTATTGAAGGGCAGTTTACTGCCAATTTAAGAGGTGATTCGTCACCGCCACGTACGTTGGTTTTCACGCTGATCAGTATTTAATGTATGATTTAAGGTTACACTACGGATACAACCATGCGATGTTAAAAAATAATTTGCTCAACAATATTTATGTATTATGTTATTTAAGTTAATTTAAGTTATGATATGTTATGATATTTTTAAGCATTCTCATTCATGTATATGTTATGTATTAGTAGTAAATTGATTTAAATTATTTTAAATCCTTGTTATGTTAGCATGTTGGGCTTCTAGGCTCACTACACTGGTATGGTGCAGGTGAGTACGTAGAGGATGTAGTACCCACCGGAGGCGAGGACGTATGAGCGGACTGGCAGTGATCCCCGTGACCGTGATAGGTGTCTGAGTCGTTATGCATGTTTTGAATATTTTTAGTATGTTACATTTTTAAGTATTTTTCAGTGGTTGGGTTTGAAATATTTTATTTAAATATTTTCAGTGCATGCAAACTTTAATCATTTTATTTATGCAGCATTTTAATTCAATATTTGACTCAGATATTTATTTTATTAAAGAATGCATTTTATTTGAGTTATTTATTTATTTATTTATTTTAAATCTTTTTATTTTGTGCGTATATGTATGGGCATATATGTACATATTTTATTTAGTAAGTATATATATAAAAAAAAAATTCCGCATATTTATTTATTAATTTTAGAGTTAGGGTCGTTTCATTGAGTAGATAGGTATTAACCTTTGAATTACTGCTAGATGTGTGGATCTAGTAGGTGGACGGATTTCTACCAGCGATGGCTAGGGGTTGTCATCAGAGTTGTGGTTAGAATTTCCTTGTGATAGGATTCATCCGAGATACTGGATGGGATACTGATTCAAGACTTAGACTCGAATAGGAGAATTACTTCATGATGATGGACTTTATCTGAGATGTGAGGAAAGCGTGGCCTATACCCGTGAAACCTTGGTGATTGTCCAGGTGGGTTATCGTGGTAAGCTACCTCAGTATTAATTTGTTGCACAATCTTAGCGAGGGATATAATCAAGATTGTGTCCGAAGATTGTGGAAATCTCTGGGATTCTTTAGTTATTCTTCTTGGACTTGACAAGCCGTGGTGTTCATTCTGAATGAACGAGGTAAGGATAGTGAGTCCAGTGGTTGCGCTAAGTACTGCCTGATATTTTCAAAAATTGAGCGTAGAATTTTTCATGGGATGGAAATGGGCTTAATTTATCTTGATGTTTGCCTTGGGTGAACAAGACAACGATTAGTAGTGCTAAGGTGGCACGGGATCTGTGCTAGTGACTACTAGTGGTTATTGGCTAACTCTGTCAGAGTTAGGATGATTAAGTTCAGAATACGAAGCAGCGGTTAGTAGTGCTGAAAAGGCGCAGGACTTGTGCCAAGTAAACTACTTATGTACCGTGATCTGACACCGTTTGGAAATGGTTCTTTGTGGCAGCTGAGTCATGGTTATTGACCGAGCCATGTAGGTTGGATGATCAATGGTGATCTGATCTGATAAGTGCGAGCTTAAGTAGATCGACGAGTTCGATTGGTTGAGCCAATCAGGGTTGATCAGGATGTAGCAATTAAGAAATACTTGGGATAGTATTTTGTCGAGTAAGTGCTTATGGGATGAGTACTGAATACCATCTCAGAGAAATCGGAGATTTGAGTTATTTAGTCTCAATGATCGCCAAAGATGAATCTTCTGGGACTGCTGTAATCGGGAACGATTGCAAGTGGACTTGTATGATCAAGTTAGGTGCTAACTTGACAGTGGAGACAAGCAAGGGAGTTGGTAGTTTTCAGTATAGTGCATTCTTGTTAAGAAGAAAGCTGATATTGATCCAATCCATTGCTTAGTGATAGCAATAGGTCAGGAAAGGATCATGTTGTTGTTTCATGTGAGAGTTTTCCATTGTACAACAATAGTGAAGATTGTTGACCGGACATTTCGGTTAAGTAAGGGCATTTATGTGTACCGTTGTGATTGGATCCGACGAGTAGTTGGAAATGCTAATAAACATTAGCAAGGAAACATCAGTTGTCTGATCTGTGTGACATTAGCTAGGATCTGATCCTCAAGATCTAGCAGGATGTGTCACTAGTCTTCTAGCGTATGATGAATGATGTCTCTGAAATGACAGAGATACTAGAATTTAAACTTAGTAGACAACAAGATTGTTGTGGGAATTGAAGATTTCGCAAGATAGCGATGAAACAACCTTGTTCTTTCCAGTCGACAAGCCACATCAGTGCGGACCATTCGTCAAGAATATTGTGCTTTAGCAATGGACGATATTCGGATGTGCGTCGGGTGGCAAGTTACTTCGAGCACAAGTATTTCCCAGGATCGACTAGGGAATCGACGAATTAGATCGTTCAGAATTGAGACTGATGCATTTAGCAAGGGAGCGATTTGACTATTGAGAATCCGTTGGGATTTAGTTTCCAGGATCTTTATGATTCGACCTTGTGAGGTTGGGATGAGCGATGATGGTATCATCAGAGACTCTGAGTTGAGTTATACCAGGTGCAATGACTTTCGAGTTTCGAGACGGAATAGGAAGCGTTTCCCAGTCGAGCATATTGGTGGGAGCTTGCCTTATTCTTGATGTGTGTACAGTGGTTGCGAGTATGTATGACTATCAGGAGGATGTCCAACGATTGGGATTCATGAGGTGAATAACCTACGATCGAGATGGTGTAGATCATCAGAGGCGTGATGACTTCCATTGCAATGTATGCGTGATTTCGCAGGCCAATGGCTAGGAGATGACGTAGCGTCATAAATTGCAAGTGATGATAGTTATCATCAGGGCACAGTGTTGAGGTTATACTAAGAAACGTGGACAGCAGAATGTACTAGACATGATGGTTTAAGTTCCCAGTATTTCTTGGGAAGCCGGTTGTGCTTCAGGGAGAGTGGGGAGGATAACCAGTCTAGGGAACATTGTGAGCAGTTACGTTGAAGTATAGACTTGATTCCACTGAATTATCTTAAAGCGAGATTCATGTTAGAATGTGTCAGCACAATGTTGGGATTAGTGTTTTCCTGACTAGAGGTGTTGAGCACCGAGAACTTTTGGAACCATTAGATGGTTAATTTGATTAGTGATTCGACGATTGTCGTAAACCAGTCAGGTTATGACTTGGTCTTCGTCAGTGTAAGATTTCCTTTGAAACGATAATATCGATCAAGTGGGTGTTGGTATCTTTCGTGACCAGAGAGATCGGGGTCAGTTTGGAAGACGTATCAATATTGTGATATGCGAGTGCTAGAGGAGTTCGATTGTCGATCAGTAGCGCAGTAATTTTCAGCTGGGAAAATGTTAATGCGGTTCAGCATTAATGAAGCTTGCAGAGAATTCGACGAGAGTCTGAGTGTGTCGGAGGATATTTCGACCAGACACTCGAGCAAGGGTTTCTTGTACGTTCTCGAGGTTTTACCCTAGATTTCGAGGATGAAATCTTTTAAGGGGGGGAGAATGTAGTGACCCGTATCTAGAATTTACGATTAATGAGTAATTAATCATGTAATCATGTTTAGATTAAGTAAAACATGATTAAGGAAATTCCAAAAGGGTTAACGGAGTCTAGAAATGGATTCAGAACACTCGAAAATGGTGGGTAAGGTTCGAGGGGTTCGGACGCTCCGAACTTGGGTTCGGAGGATCCGAACATGGATGGAGCCAGGCTTCGGAGGCTCTGAAGGCTTCGGACGATCTGAAGTGGGTTCGGACGATCCGAACCATGACCCAGCCAGCTGTCCTAAATATTATGTCATCGGTGACATCATTCAGGGTGAGTTCGGACGACCCGAAGGGTGGCTTCGGACCATCCGAACAGTGTATCGGACAGGTGCATGGTTCCATGCAATTGGATTGACACGTGGCGGAGATCGGACGATCCGATGAGACGATCGGACGGCCCGAAGCAGTTCGGACGCTCCGAAGGCTAGTTCGGACAACCCGAACGTGTTCTATAAATATGAGGTCAGAGCTCCTCATTTGGTGCAAATTCCGAAATCCTCTCCTTCGCCCACGTGGCTCTATTTTAGGGCTTTGGGTACTCTTATTTTAGAGTTGGAGTAAGGAAAATATTCTAGTATAGTCAGACAGTGTCTGACATAGTAGCGGAGCAGTGCTCGTGTAGTGGAGCAGTGCTCGAGGCTGTGGAGCTGCAGCAGGGGTGTGCCCTAGTTGCGGGATAGTCGCCATCAGTTGGCTGACGACGGACGCAGGTATAGCTATGGTCTCCTTAAATTATTTAGGAGTATGCAATAGTTTAGTTAAGGCTTTTAGAGCTTAAATAATGATGCATGGATATTTGCATTGTAGAGTTGATGATAGGCTGGGAACCTAGAGTGGGACTGCTAGGACTGCCTATAGTAAGGTACGTAAGTACTGACCGAGATAGCCGGCATGATATATTTTCATGTATGTTGCATGAGTATGTGCTATATGCTTTATCATGTTTTAGCATGTTTTACCATCTTAGCACATACATGATTTTACGTGTGACTGCATCCGGAGAGATGTGAGTCATTGACAGTCTTCATAGGGAACTATGATCTCATTTTGGACTCGAGTCAGGTATGACAGTTTCCATATGGGACTTGTATCCTGTTTTGGATTCGGGTCAGGATGGGGTTGGCTCAGCCCTGACATGGAGTATACGAGTACCCCGCGGAGTCGCTCTCTAGCCGGTACTGTATATTCTCGGCGCCATGAGCAAGTGTTTTCACTTGTGTTTTAAATCATCTGTGTGCGCATATTTGTATTTATATCATTGCTTTCGTATTGAGCTTAGAGCTCACGTCCAGTTTTTTCTGTGTATCTGGACACCCTATTCGACGGGGCAGGTGTAGGTGCAGGGTGGAGCACCAGGAGCTTGGATTGGCCAGTGACCAGTGAGGACAGCGAGATTAGCTGTAGGTTTTGCCTTTAGGATTTATTTATTCGATTGGGTTGTAAAATCGAATTTATTTAACCGGTTGTATTCTGCCGGTCTGTTTTTATTTAAGTCTTCCGCAGCGATTTATTTAATGCATGTTTAATTATGCTCTTAACTCTGATTAGGTAGTGGATCCGGGTAGGGTCGCTACATTTTCATTGTGAAAGCATAATAATGGACTGGTTGAAAGTAGACGCAATATCGTTGAACTGTACAGCCGTTAGGTTAAATTAAGATATACTTCAGACGGGACTCTTCCTGATACAATTCAGTTCTCATGATTGTGTTCGTCTTTTGCCATGAGCACACATCTAGTTCCGTAAGAGGTCTAGAATTAAGCATTGCAATTCCTTCGAAGCGGCCCCACTTCTCTCTCACATAGACGATTCTATATTGAATTCCATCAGAATCATTAAAAGTAGATATGAAAATGGATCGGGTCAAAACCCGGTTCCGCATTAAACCCGGCCCAACGGGGTAGGTCTAGACCCGGCCAAATGAGTCCACATGCGGGTTCGAGATGGGTCCCAAGTTAGGCCAGACTCATCCCACCAAATATATATATATAAATATAAAATATATATGTATATATATATTAATAATATATAATTATATTTTTATATTAAATAATCAATATTTTATTAATAATTTGAGTTTATAAAATTTTTGGATTGAAATGATTTTAATATATTATGATATTTTTAATATGAAAATATATTATTATAAATTATCTTTTGTTATTAATTATTAATTAAATTAAAATTTTGAATACATTTTAACTTGTAAAAATATTTTTTGTCTTAAATATTATTAATATAAATTTGAAAAATAAATTTAATGATTTTTTGTTAAATTTTTAACTTATTTAAATTTTTTATTTAATAAAATTTAAATTATATAAAATTTTGCGAGTCGAACGTGTCTAACCCGGGTTGTGTATTGACCCACTCGGATCACATACTAACTTGCAGTCTTAAGCATGCAATTAGCTTAATATAAAAACATTAGTTAATCAAACTTAAAAGAGTTTATTGTGGAAATTTAAAAACTAGTTAAATATAAGATAAACCGGCAGTATACAACCTTCATTACAAAGCCAAGTGTTTTCACTCAAAATATATACAACTGAACATGACTGTAGCAAGTAATTTCTGATATCTCCAGAACTTGCAACTAACTCTGCTTTGATCCACCCGCTCCATCCAGCCTAAGACTTGCCCCGTAAAATGGGGTGTCCAGGATAATACCAAAGACGTGAGCGACTAATGCCTAGTTCGTAAATATGAATATACAAAACTTAAGATGATGCATGCAACATGAGATGTTGGGGTGACTGATCAACTACCAAGTCCTGCTCAGACTAGGCGTCAATGAGTATATAGCATCATTTGGAACTTCGTCCTCTGAGTATCTCACACACTTTCTAGATTACCGCAATATCAGTATACGCTCAGTGCGGTAACTCCCAGTGTCAGAAAGTATAATCAAGTGTAGGGTTGAGCGACCCTACGAGAAAGGCAATCTCGAAGGAGATACGACTCAACGTGTATGTGCACATACGAGATGTATTTACAGAATTAAAACATAGATCATGGCACATAAATGCAACTCATAAGCATGCATACTCTGCTGGCATTGACAATCTCAGTTAGTACTTAGTACTTACATACCTCTAGTAATAGATCAAGTCTAGCAAAATCTAGGTTCCAAGCCTAGAGTCAAGTATTCATCGTATCATTAAACATGTTTTACAAGCTTTAACTAAGATAACATATACTCCTACAATTTAAATAGGATTATCGGACCATACATTCATCCGTCGTTAGCCTCTTGATGTCGATTTCCTAGTTTCTACTCTCAATTGGATGCTATTATAGAAGCACCTCACTTATATCGGCGGGCCCTCAATTATAGACTGAATTAGGAAAGGAAACTATTGAATTTGTGTCTAAAATATCGTCTGAATTCCTCTATTTATAGACAGAGATCGGTAGTTCTGATCTGGAGTCGGACCTTCCAATATCTGCATGCTTGTCACGTTTCCGAACGCCAGAGTTCGGACATTCTGATCGGGACTTCGATGGTTCCAAATGCTCTTATATTCACACGCATCCAATTTCATTGTTTGGTCATCGTGCCATGTCATCGGAATCTCTGACCTGACACTTCGGTCCTAACTGCACCATGTGTCAGTTAATCTCGTGACTACTCATGGACAACTTGGTTGCAGTAGTTCGGACGTTCCGATCCTTAGTTCAGACCTTCCAAACTGCTCTCTTGTTTGACTTCGTTGCTTCCAAATTGTATGTTGTTCGGATCTTCCGAACGTAGTTCGATCCTTCCGAACTATCCGAAGTTCAATTTATAACTTTTGTTCTGATTGGTCTTGGTTAATCCCTTGTTTTTTGAGTTAGTAACCTTAATCATGTTTATCATTAAATTACTTAAAATAAGATACGGGTTATTAAATTCTCCCCAACTTAAGAAATTTTGTCCTCGAAATTTAAGTCTGGGTAATAAATCAAAAACCAAGAAAACTCATGTTTATTTCATCAAAAGATACCATATATTCCATACATATCGACAAAATATACAACAAACAACTTGGGATATTTTGTTCGCATCCGACTCTCAAGTTCCCAAGTTGCCTCTTCAACATCTCGACGTTGCACTGTACCGTAACTAATGGTATCCGTTTATTTCTGAGGACCTTATATTTTCTATCAAGAATCTAGAGCGGTTGTTCTACGTATGACAGATCGGGTTCAAGCTATTAGGGATGGCAACGGGGCAGGTTCGGGCAAACCCGAGACCCGCTCCGCCTCCCCGTGGACCCGCCCCGCCCCGTGAATTTGGTGGGTCCAATTCGGGTTAGACCTGTTGAACCCGTCAATTATATACAATTTAAATTATATTAAATAAAAATTTTAAATAAGTTAAAAAATTAACAAATCATTATTAAATTTATTTTTTAATTTTATATTAATAATATTTAAGATAAAAAAATATTTTTACAAGTTAAAATATATCATTTTAATTTACATAATAATTAATAAACTAAGGAAAAATCATAATGATGTATTTTCATATTAAAAATATCATAATATATTAAAATTATTTAAATCCAAAAATATTATAAACTCAAATTAGGGATAAAATATTGATTATGTAATATAAATAATGTAATTATATATTATTAATTTATATACATATATAATTTATATTTATATTTATATTTAATATATATTTTTTGGCGTGGCGGGTCCGGCCAAACCCGGGACCCAGCCCCGGACCCGCATATGGACCCACTTGGCCGGGTCTAAACCCGCCACGCCGAGCCGGGTTCAATGCGGGGTCGGGTTTAGATCCGATCCATTGTCATCCCTACAAGCTGTACGTTAGTCGAATAGATCACATGCATACGACCAGGGGCGGTCCTAAAAAAAGAGGCCCTGTGCAAAGTTTAAACTATGTCCCTTTCATATTAACTTGAAAATATATATATATATATACATAAATTCGAATAACATAATTAAAATAAACCAAAATACATAAATCAATAAAATACACAAATGAAATAAGGTTTACATAATTCTTCAAAATAATTTAATCAACAAAAAATATTATTTAAAATTGGCTCTTCTTATATTTTTTTAAACAAAATCATCAATTATGTCGTCATAAGATATATCTTCCAATATGTTTTTTTTTATGCAGAGGATCGCCAAATCATTCAGTTTTTCTTGACTCATTGTGGTTCTCAAATAAGATTTCAATAATTTTAACCTGGAAAAATTTTTCTCAACTGATGCTACAGTCACAGGAATAGTCAATAAAATTTGATACGCAACCACGATCATAAGAAAAATATTCATTTTCAAACCTGTAATCCTCGAATTCTCAGAATATATGTGAAATTACAACAAATATTAACATCTTACCTTAAACCAAAATAATGTAAACAAAAACATTAAATCAAAATAAGATTAAACAATATATCAAAATTCGAAAATAAAATAAAATTGAACAAGAGTCTTGTAATTCAAACCTTGGATCGTTTTATTGAATGCATTTGTGTATTTTCGTAAATTTTGTACTTCTTTATTTTCTGAATTCTTAAACTATTGATAGTCAATTCACAAAATCGCACGCAGCCACAAACTAACAAAAGGGCAAAGTATTATCGAAACTCTCAAAATTAAAAAATCAAACCCTTTTTTTATATTAATGTATTTTGTGTGAGAGCATAATATATAATATTTATATATATATACATATATATTCTAATAATTTTTTAAAAAAAAAATTTGGGGCCCTATCCTGGGCGCGTGCGCTGGCTGCCCAGGGCAAGGCCGCCCCTGCATGCGACTCGTCAGCTATATATTGCCGAAGCAATGATACGTGGAAAATATTGTGGATACCAGGTAAATATGGCGGAAGCTCTGATATCTGCATGAATGCCACGTTCCGAACTGCCCTAATCGGAAGTTTTGATCTCCACTTTGAAAGCTCCGATCTCATGCATGTGTCTGCGTGTACAAACGATGGCAACACGTAACTTAGTGTGCATGACCTAACTTTCGGAAGTTCCGATCTCATGTTCGGAAGTTCCGATCTGCTTCCGAACTCACACTAGTCCATGTTCGGACCTTCCGAATTACCCGAGTCAACTTTAACTCTAAGACCATTTTTTGACATCCTAACGTCGATATCTTGGTCTGATTGATCCTATTAAAATTTATTAATCATGTTTAATCATATAAGTTCGTAAAATGAGATACGAGTTACTATATATATATTGTATATATATATATATATATGTATATGTATATGTATATGTACAGATTTGTTCTCCTGTACACTAGTCTGCAACGAACTAGGGTACCAGCGACACTGATGTGTTCTTTTTTAAAAAAAAAAAAAAAGAAATTTGAAATTTCCAAATTTATCATCTTCCCTACTCCCATCAACTTCACTGTTTAGGTCCCATCACCTTCTCCACTCTTGTCTCTCCTCTCTCAAACAACAACCAAATATACTCCGCGGCCGACACAAGACCACTATCACCGCCATTGTTAACAGCCAAATATTCAAAAGTTTGTTGACAAATACATCTATCTACACTAGAAAGATGCGATGAAGTAAAACGTGTGGCTTTGTAAATGTCACAAGTTTGCTGGCAAGGATATACCCAAAATTTACATCTTAGTTTGCTGTTCATAGATTCTTCTCCCTTTTCAATCTCTGTTGGCAGAGCTCAAGTTTCTTTGTTGTCTAGACTCGATATGTAACATCCTCTGGTTTCTGATACAAGTGTAGGATTTGGATTCGAGGGTCGTAGTAGAATTCTGCGAGGGATTGTTGACTCATCATGCATTTAAAAATTTGTAGTAAACGCCTACACCCAGAAAACCTTTGGGATGACATTTAGAAGAAAAGATGCCTGACATAAATCTATAACTCAAACCTCCAGGATGACAATTAAAAGAAAATTAATCTTACAACAAGACTTCCAAATGTTATTTCAGGAACCTTTCATCTCTCACAATTTACAAGACGTCAAAAGGCAAAATCAAGAAAATTCATCAATACATGTTATAGTAAACACAGAGTCAAGCAATCAAAATGAAATGCAAGCACGCAGGTGATAAGAGAAAGGAGTGTGTGTTACCAAAGGTACGATGAGCTTCCTTCTTTACCCCTGCACTAGCGATTATTGCGACTGTCGCATCCCCACAGTGAAAATTGAGGAAAAGGAATGGGATCGATAATCTTCCTGTTGTTTGTTTTCTTCAAGCCCATACATTCATTTACCTCCAGTAAAGTTTCAGAATCTCGCCATAGTTTAATAATATGGAGATTCTCCTCTTGCGTTGATCTCTGCAAAATGATTCGAGAAGCATAACCTTTTCTTCTCATCTGAAGACATATTTCTAAGGGGTTATTTTCCGTAAGGGTAACCAAGTATAACCAGCCTTTGTCAGACAATATCTTGTCGGCAACAGGCAAGATTCTATCGATAACAATACGTCCATTTTCTCCTCCGGCCCAAGATGAGGTGATACCAGAACTCCCAACTTCCTCTTCTGGTGTCGGCACGTAAGGTGGGTTCACAACCAAAACATCCACCAATCTATTTAAGCGTTTCTCAAGTCCAGACGCGATATCCGTAATTACCAATTCCACGTGACAGCCGTGTGCTTCTATAGTCTCCTGAGTGACTCTGACTGCATGGGGATTAATGTCAGTGGCTATGTAGTGGGCACTTGGGACATCGCTTCCCAGGAGAAGAGCCAAGGATGTAATAACATAACCACTTCCGCAACCAATTTCCATGCATATAGAAGGTTGTTGTTCTAATAAGTTCGCTCTATCAGCCAGCAGTGCATCGACTAATGCAAATGAATCATCACATGGGTCGTAAACTTCAGAATGCGAGCTCACGAGGCGGATTTGAGCAATTTTGGGGATCATTTCGCACATAAACTGAAGAAATATAAAACTTTTAGAGCTCCAAAGAGAGTTTAAAAATTGTTACCATCAACATGTAGCTTTCCTGCATCATAAGTACCTTCAAATATATAACAGAACGAGATGGAGTTCACTTTATCCTCAATCCTTTTTCACTCGAAACATATTAGAATATTAGAATCCATATTTTGATGTCCAAAGTCCCAAGCATCACATATTTTACCAGCACGAATGCATACTTGAACTACTGAGATTTTTCAGCTTCAAAACAAAAGGTAAATGTACATTTTTTAAATCGTCAATTTACAGAGGTGTTTTATTTAACATTTACAGACATAAAACATAGAGCTAAAAACACTTGACCAAAGAAGCTGTAAACCATCAAAATCATGGGTGTCAAATGATCAGTCCCACAACAAATTGATGGATAAAAAAATAAAATGCGGAAAAAGTGAATCAACAGCATAACGGAATAACAATGAGATCACCCCATCCAGCTATTAAACTTTACCTTAAAATCAACACATTCAACATAGTTCAAAATAAAACAATTAAAGCTAAAAGTAGCAATTTTTCCTAAGAATTTTGAACAAGAAAGTTCAAGAGATAGCAAGAAATTGATAAGTACCGAGAAACAGTCCCCCGCTACATTTTACAAGATCTACTCTTCAAAAATATAGCTTTTATCATTCTTCGAACCAATCAGCCCCTCTCTCTTATATATACATACATATTTATATCTATTTTTTTCCCTCATTCAAACAATGTAAATTGTATTCTTATCCCATATTGGCTCCACAAGTTGCCTGGGGGTGGCTAATAAGTTGAGGGTCTCCCCATCTAAAAGGTTAAATCTTTTGGATTTGGCCTCTCCTCTTTAACTTCTGATCTGATATTGGAACTTTGGTTAAGTATCAACCCTGGCGATCTGGGGAAGGTAACCATCGTGTAATAATTGGTTATGTAGCTTGTATTCACGTAACGAACTAAATTAAGTTGCATGTCCAGAATACCGACAGGTGGATAAAAGCTGTTCAAAGAGGGCAGCTTAAACTTCATTCCTCAAAGGAAAGGTGGTGTTGCGATCTCGCTTCTGTTCTGTATGCTAGTCTTTCGGGTTTGGAAGATCCTCTTTGCAAGCAATACTAGATTTCTTATAAGTTTAAGGACTCTCCCGTGCTAGCGTTTTGGGTTTAGGTAGTCTCTTCCTCTTATGGCCTCACATTTTGTACAAAAGCTTTGCTTTTAATTTTTCTCATCAAAATTTAGGCTTCACTGCAACTTCATAGTCTCTTAAATTATGGGATAACCATAGGAAACAAACTCAGTTCTGAAGAAGCCACCTAGAACTTCACATTGAATTTTTCATAAAACAATAAATAAATTCTCAGTCCGCACATATCACAACCAATATATCTGCCTAAATGTTGACATAAACGAAAAGAATTTCAATCCGGAAACATTTTATGCGATGAAATTAACAAAGACAAAACCATACAAATTCATGTAATTGGGAAAAAAGGATGACATGGAAGAGAAAAAGGGAAAAGAATCAATGAAAATCTTGATGCGGTTTCTTACCGATCAGGCGCCAGATAGAAACTAAATGCGTCGCCAAAATGACGGCGACGGCGAAGAGGAGCGGCGGCGGCGGCCGGTGTTGACGATTTCTCGTCAAGCAATCGAAAGAGTCATAATTCGTTTGGATGGATAATAAAATATATAAAATAGCTTATAACAAAAACAATCACACGATTTTGGAGAGAAACCTCCAAGCCCAGGCCCACTCAAGATGTAATTTGAGTCCAAGTAGCATTACATTCCAGAAGCAAATAATAATAATAAAAAAAGAAATAAAAAAACTATATATATATATATATATATATAATCTTGTTTCCTTGCACACCAGTGTGCAGGGATTTTGTGTGCACCCTGTAATGTTCGCGTGAACATCTGAGATGTTCGGATTTTTTTTTTAGATGTTCGCGCGAACATCGTGCGGTGCACACAAAATCCCTGCACACTGGTGTGCAGTGGATCATGACTGTATATATATATATCTATACTATTTATATTATTATTATTAATTAAAACTTGGGCACCCTTTAATAACTACTTTTTGTGTGTAAAGATGACACCAATTTTTTTCTCCATTTTACCCATGTTCATTGAGAGTTCTCTATACAGCTTTCCTTTTTTTTTAAAGGCAAAGGGCAAAATAACATTTTGACAAATTCCATAATTCTAATTTCATCCTACGTCTTCTCACATGTCTCCCAAACGAACGTTCTTTCTCCCAAACCAGAAATAAAAAACAAATTTTATTAAAAAAAATACTATAAAAGCACGCAACGCGTGCTTCAGATAACTAGTATATATTTAAAAATGCGTTTTTAGGTAATGATTGGTTTGATTTAAAGGGAGGAATCATATTTAAGAAAGAATTTGAGGGATTAATTACAAATGTTGCAAAGATCTATATTTTTAAGATGGGTCGATCCAATTTTTATCTATAATGAAAATAATGCTTGCTTTTGATATAAAAATTAATATTTTTCATTACTCGGGTTAGGTAAATTATTCGTTTCACAAATTGACTCGTGAAACATTTTGTTGTGATTCAAACAGATTTCCACGAAGATTGGCAAACATATAACATCGAGAACGAAAGAAATTAAACGATATTCAGATGAACACAAAACTGTGAATCACACTCACATAAAGAAAGAACATACTATATCCGGGAGGTTGCCCACCCGAGCCCACCAAATTTTATCAGTTTGACATCATATAACTAATTTAATTTGAAATAGATAAAAAAATTGTAAATATAAAAATATTTATAATTACATTAAATATTAAATATGTTTTTTATTATTTGGTTTGTTGATTGAAAATCAGAAAGAAAAGAAGGTTCAATGGAAAAAATTAAGGAAAATAAAAATGGCAGGTTTCACTAACACATCACTTGGAGATTGAACTTTAATATTTAGTATAGAATATTTCCTTTCTTTCTTATAAAATAAAAAATTATTCTTCACAAATGAAAATGATTAAGCAAAAATAATAATAATAATAACAATAATAATAATAATAATAATAATGGAAAAGACTAAATTCACTCTGAAACAATAATAATAATAATAATAATAATAATAATAATAATAATAATAATAATAATAATAATAATAATAATAATAATAATAGAAAAGACTAAATTCACTCTGAAACAAACGACAACATGTAATTTAACCACATATATTTGGCCGCATTTTGTTACATGGACCATGCTGATTGTCCTATCAACTTAATTCATGTGAGGTCGATCGACTTGAATTATTATTATATTATGTATTAAATTCAGGGGACTTGATTTTATGTGTGGCACAGAAACTTCTCTAGCTTTTATTGTTAATTTTTTGTGGTATTTTTCATAACCGACAAATTTAAATGTTATTTTCAGCTTTTCTTTTACATCTCAATGATCACATTTTATCATTTGTGTTTGATCGAGAAATGAAATTATAAAATCTGAGATTATAATAATAAAACAGTTAATTTTTAATTTCAATTATTGTAAAATTTGATTCAAACATATGACAGCGGACGGTATTGAATTGAATTTCATCCTTGGCAGGAAACGTGACATGAATATATATATACTATAAAAGCCAAAATGATGCTAAATTTTATTAATTGTTGATGGCCCGACTAATTTATTCGTCTTCAATCATGTATTCAAAAGTTGGTACCATTTCGAAAAATTGAATGGCCTGTGATAAGATTTTGTCAATGATTTGATTGGAAGGACTTTCAATTTTCATCAAATCGATTTGATATGGACATCGTAATTCGTCTTAATCTTTAAAAAAAAAAAAGAATTTGTAATTACTGTTAATTCCTGTTTCGGATCAAGAGATAAAATACTTTTTTTTAAAAAAAAGTTAGCATTGTAGAGAATATCTAGTTAGCATTTTTTTAAAAAAAGGAATTATAAATTTTATTTATTTTATTGTTTGAACAAGTTAAAAATATTATTTTTTTTGGCCCAATATTCCTTTCTCAATCTGTATATATAAAAAATAAAAAAGAAATAGAAACATCACTTTAATTTGAAACTTAATGGACAGTGTTTTATTGTTATATATTATTGTGATCTGCCTGGCCTAACGAAGATACCAACCACGAAATGCAAAGTCGTATTTAATTTCTAGCCAACACCTATCACTCACCTAACTATGACATACATAATTATATACATATGTATACACGCTCGTATAAGGCCGTCTCCAAGTCATTACGCTATCTTGGTGTCACACTAACTTCAAGATAGTGTAATTCCTACACCAAATACAAAATTCATCTTCAACTCATTCACTCTAAGCACTACACTAAAAAGAATATTCTTGGAATATTCTCTATTATTTTATTCACATAAATTAATTTATTTCACTAAATATTTTTAAACACAATAATTAAATATCATTAATATTTAAAATAATAATTTATATATAAATATTCATTAGAAATATTAATGAATTAAAAAATTTAACTAAATATATTTTAAGAATTATTTTAAAATTTTTAATTTTATTTGTTTTAATATGTCCGTCCTACTAAACGTAGTAGGACGTCTTTATAATTTCAGTCTTTTTAAACAAATTTTTGTTTATTTAAAATGTATCATAACATTTTTTATGTAAGATTTTAATTAATATTTATATTACAATATTATTTTTTTTATAATTAAAAACATAAATTTAGTTATTTATTACATAAATAAAGTTTTAACTAATTTATTCCATAAAATTTTTATAATTTATAAATTTATTATTATTTTATTAATTAATATAATATTATAAAAGAACAATTAAGTGATGTAATTATCTATAAAAAAAATTTAAAAAAATTGTACATTTATTAAAAATATAATCTGATTATTGAAATTTTAAATCAAAATATCTTAAAATAAACATTACAACAAATATATTAAATTTAAAGATATGAAAATTTAAAAGAAAAAAAGATTAAAAAAAAATCAAACGTATACAATTACAAAGAAAAGAAAAAAAAAATTAAAAGAAAAAAAAATCCTTACTATTGCTACAGTGTTGCACCAAATTTGGTGCAACACTGTAGCATTCCTCCAACATAGCTCTAATTATAGCGCTGGGTTGGAAGAATGAACCCAACACCGAATTGGCGTTTTACACCAATTTGGTGTTGGGTTGGAGAAGCCCTAAATGAATACCACGTCAGCCAATGCTTTGTTGTTCACGATTGTTGTTTAAGATATAATATATATATATATTATCATAATTCTAAGGGTTCGTTTGAAGTTGAAGATAAGATAAATAATATAGAGATAAGTAATATATTGTAAGAGTTATTTGCACCAAACACCCTTGTGAAATATTGAAAATGCACACTTCACCCCTGTGAAATTTTAATAGGCATCTTCAACCCTAATCTTTTAAAAAATTAGCACACTCCCCCCTTCAGATGAGTGATTGTTGCGCACGCGCCCCTCATGCGACTGGACAAAGATTTTGATATTTTTTTTGCATCAAATACCCCTGTGAAATATAAAAAATGCATATTTGACCCCTGTGAAAATAATTTTTAAATCTATTCAACCCATAATACACAATTTTTATTAAAATCTAATTATAAAATATTTAGCAAACACTTTTCATTTTATTAATTTTATTTTTAATTTTAAATTTAAATTTATTATGATTATATAATTATTTTCTAAAAAATATTATTATTTTATCTTTTTATCAATATTTTATTAAACTTTCTTCTTGTTTCCAACTTTTCAATTAAAAATATATTCATAAATGAGATTTAAATACCTAAAAGTACCAAAATATTAAATCAAAATGATAATTTCATGTATATTACTTTTCAATTTAGGATTATAGATTTTTGAACCAAAATCTAAATTTTTTAAAATGCATTGCAGAATTTGCATTAAATAATAATACACAATATTTATTAAGATCTAATTATAAAATATTTTTAAAGCATTTTTAATTTTATTAATTTTAAATTTTAAATTTTTAATTAATTTATTTTTTAAAAAATTATTACTTTATCTCGTTATCATTATTTTATCAAATCACTTCTTGTTTTCAATTTTTCCATTAAACATTATTCATAAATAAGGATTTAAATATCTAAAAATACCAAAATATTGAACCAAATGATAAGTTCATAAATGTTACCTTTTCGATTTATAATTATATAAGCATGTTATTTTTTTATTATTTATTACAAATTGTGCAATGCATATTCTCGAAAAATTTAAATTTTTGTTTAATAATATATAGTCCTAAATCGAAAAAGCAATATGTTTAAACTTATCGATTTAGTTCAATATTTTGGTACTTGAAATTATTTAAATACTTGTTTATGAATGCATATGTTTAATGAAAAAGTTGAAAACAAGAAGAAAGTTTAATAAAATAATGATAACAAGATAAAATAATAATATTTTTTTATAAAATAATTATATAATCATAATAAATTTAAAATTAAAAATAAAATTAATAAAACAAAATGTGTTTGCTAAATATTTTATAATTAGATTTTAATAAAAATTGTGTATTATGGGTTGAATAGATTTAAAAATTATTTTCACATGGGTCAAATATGCATTTTTTATATTTCACAGGGGTATTTGGTGCAAAAAAAATATCAAAATCTTTATCCAGTCGCATGAAGGGCGCGTGCGCAATAATCACTCATATGAAGGGGCGAGTGTGCTAATTTTTTAAAAGGTTAGGGTTGAAGATAATGCCTATTAAAATTTCACGGGGGAGAAGTGTGCATTTTTAATATTTCACAGGGGTGTTTGGTGCAAATAACTCTATATTGTAATAAAAATAAATAAGAAATGATAGTTAATATAAGATTTGATTTGATTGATATATTATAGTTTGTTTGATTTGATTGATTATATATTATATGAAAATAGCAAATTACTATTTTATTCTTTTAATAATTAATAAAAATATGAATAATATTATTTATAAAGGGTAATATAGTAATTTAAATTCAATGATTTGATTGATGTAAGATAAATAATTTATGATTTGGATTGATATGAGATAAATAATTGAAAGATGGATAAATAATATGACAAAAAAAATGTGAGATAGATAAGATAATTTATAGGTAGATTAATTATCTATAACTTCAAACACACCCTAAGGATTTGATTGTTAAAAATTAAATTTATTTTGGTACAATAAAAATTTTAAAAAAAAAATAAAAGTATTGGTTTTAAATTAAATTATCTAAAAATCAGAGAAACAAGGTATTATACTAAATTTTTCAGTAATTCGTTTATATCATATTTGAGTTATTTGCACCAACCACCCCTGTGAAATATTGAAAATGCACACTTCTCCCCTGTAAAATTTTAATAGACATTTTCAACCCTAACCTTTTAAAAAATTAGCACACTCGCGCCCTTCAGATGAGTGATTGTTGCGCACGCGCCCTTCATGCGACTGGCCAAAGATTTTGATATTTTTTTGCACCAAATACCCCTATGCAATATTAAAAATGCATATTTGACCAATGTGAAAATAAATTTTAAATCTATTCAACCCATAATACACAATTATTAATAAAATCCAATTATAAATATTTAGAAAACATTTTTTGTTTTATTAATTTTTATTTTTTATTTTAAATGTATTATCATTAATTAATTATTTTTAAAATAATATTATTACTTTATCTTGTTATCATTATTTTGTTAAATTCACTTCGTATTTTCAACTTTTTCATTAAACATTCATTCATAAACAAGTATTTAAATAATTTCAAGTACCAAAATATTTAACTAAACTGATAAGTTCAAACATATTGTTTTTTCGATTTAGGACTATATATTATTGAACCAAAATTTAAATTTTTCGAGAATATGCATTACACAATTTGTAATAAATAATAAAAAAATAACATGCTTATATAATTCTAAATCGAAAAAGTAACATTCATGAACTTATCATTTGTTTCAATATTTTGGTATTTTTAGATATTTAAATCCTTATTTATGAATCATGTTTAATGAAGAAGTTAAAAACACGAAGTGATTTGATAAAATAATGATAACGAGATAAAGTAATATTTTTTAAAAAATAAATTAATTTAAAATTTAAAATAAAAAAATAAAAATAAATAAAATTTAAAATGTTTGGTACTTATCATTCACTTATCATTTTGATTTAATATTTTGGTACTTTTAGGTATTTAAATTTCGTTTATGAATATATTTTTAATGAAGAAGTTGGAAACAAGAAGAAAGTTTAATAAAATAATGATAAGAAAATAAAATAATTTTTTTTTTAGAAAAAATTTATATAATCATAATAAATTTAAAATTAAAAATAAATTAATAAAACGAAAAATGTTTGCTAAATATTTTATAATTAGATTTTAATAAAAATTGTGTATTATGAGTTGAATAGATTTAAAAATTATTTTGACAGGGGTCAAATATGTATTTTTAATATTTCACAGGGGTATTTGGTGCAAAAAAAAAAATCAAAATCTTTGCCCAGTCTCACTGATGAGACGGATCAATCCAGTCCATAAATCAAATAAAAATTATTAATTTTGACATAAAAACTAATAATTTTCATGGGTAGGGTCGAGTCACAGATCCACCTAAAAATAATCCGTAAAACGGTCTAAAATGAGTTTTTGCGTAATAGAAAAATAGAGCTGGAAAAATTTCTCAAAATCTCGACCCTTTCTGAATCTCATCTCGAACAATATTCTGGTCCCGACTAGGGGCGTAAACTAATCGAGCCAGTTCACGATCTTTTCGAACCGACTCGATAAATATTTGATTTGTATTCGAACTTATTAAACTCACCAAAATCGAACATGTTCGAACTTTTTTCAGGCCGAACTCGAGCAAAAATTACTTTGTTCTATAGTTCGCGAGTATTAATATTTTATTAATATAATATAATGATATAATAAATATATATTTCGAATTTTTCGAACATTTCAAGCTTTAGAACGAAGTTCTCGAACCTAAATACCGAGCAATAGATCGCAAATAGATTCTTATACTTCGAGTCGTACTCAAATTTCATTTAATAATCGAGCTTGAACTCGAATATACTTAATTTGAGCCGAACTCGAGCCTTAATTTATTTAATACTATTCAGCTCGATTCTGTATATTTGCACCCCTAATCCCAACATCTGTCGAGTACGGAATTGAAAGCAAAAAAAAACGGTTCCCGATTCTTTTCGGGATAAGAATTGGATAAGAAGCCCACAGGGGCATAGGCGAGTTGGTAAGGCCTGAGGTGACGTGGGAAGAAATTCCTCAGCGTTACGGGTTCGATCATCGTATGAAGCATATTTTCTGCTGAAATATTGTGGGGGTATGCTCTGGGGGTTGACCATGTTGCTTCCTCCCTCAGGTCACTCCGCTCGTGCACATCCCTCGATTTAACCTCGCATGAGCTAATAGGCCTCTAACTCACGTGAGATGAGGTCTCCTTCGGGGTAAACACTTTTTTTTAAGAATTGGATAAGGAAGTTACGAAACGAATCCCTACACGATCCTATCTTACGAAAAATAAATTTTCCAATTGATGAATTTTTTTTAAAAAATATTTCCATACGATTATAGCAATGATGGATGAAATATGGTATTAAATAATTAACATATAAACGTCTCAACGATGAGCAAAGCTTGAAGGTAGTAGTCATTCGAATATGGAACTTAGAAATAAAAATAGAAATAAAAAAAATTCGGATGAACATTCCATCCAAATGCAACATCAGAATGCAGATAGTTTTATTCACAATGTGCAGTTAGATTGAGGTATCATTAATTTGATTGTTAGGATAAATTTATTTTTGGTGATTTGCAAATCCATTATTTATTAGTTTAGTTAAATGAAATTATAACGATAACTGGGATAGATTTGAAATAGGTGTTGTATTGTATTAGTTCGTGAGTTACTCAAAGCATACTAAAAATAGTGACGGTGAGTTCTCGCGTTATTAAAAAATTTAAATAAAAAAATAAATTGCCAGCTATTTGCAACCACATTGTACAAAAAATGATAACCGTACAATCTTGGCTTTGGTTATATATTATATGGTTTTCGATATTTGATTTACATTATTATATGTTAATGTTTGGCTGGCAAAATTATTTGTTTCACGTCCTAATTTGTGTTAATTAAGGTTTGGAGTTAGGACACGCCGACCGAACGTGTTATCGCTTTATTATTTTAAATCAGTCATTAAGTAACAAACACGATACATTTTATCGTAAAATATTGTAAGTGAGTTGGTCTTTAAGCTAGTTTTATATATCGTGTAAATAACAAAACACTAACACCTGTATCCTTTTTAATGCATGATTGTAACGACTCTTATAAATTATATAAAATATTATAATTGTCTTAGTAGTCACGAATTGATACTCAAATGATACAAGGTTTATCATCAAAAAAGAAAAATTTTCATGCTCTCAAATAAATAAGGAGGAGGAAGAAATAACAAAAGCGACGATCGAATGTGTTGTAGCATTCATCGATGTCTTGACGTAGCAGAGTGTGTTGTGACTACGAGAGTCCAAAAGTAGTTTGATATCTTTCGCAATAGATCCTTCATATATTAGATTTTCTTTTGCTCTTGTCATTGTGACTACTTGCAAAGTAAGAAGAGAATTCGATGTGATTTGATGAATCGGTATATTATGAGCTCCAAAGATATATAGAGACCCTCTTGAAGTGCGAGGATTTCACCATATATAACAATAATCATGCAATTAAGAGATAAACTTAAAACAATAATCAAACATCGAAAATAAAACGAGTTAACAACACAAACCAACGGTATACAATCGGTGACTAAAAACCTAAAATAACAATAGCGTTATACAAACAAATAGATTCAATATCAAAACCTATTGAACAACCCTGGAGAAGAAGCACAACACTGCATGCGGCCACTGATCCACTCTCAGTCCTGCCTTGAACCACTGGTCATGCCCAACCTGAGTCATGTCCCGTCGAATCGGTTTGTCCAAGGAAAACACAATAAAAGGACGTGAGCGAACTACGCTCAGAAAGCAAGCACTATTATACAAAAATACTATGATGTATGCAAATGAGAGGGTACTGGTGATGCGATCATGGATAGCTCTCGAAGAAATCAAGCTAAAACAAAGGAGATCCGCTAGAGTTGTCACAAGGTCCAACAACGAGGTACGAAGCAAGAAAGTTTAAAGAAGCGCTTCAAGGATTCGTGTTGAATTATTAAGAAGTGTCTAACAAAATGCCATAAACACTACAAGGATTTGGAATTCATGGAAATCAAGTTTGAAGGAATTTCAACATCATTGAAGTGCTTAGTGATCAAGAAAATGAAAAGAGCTACGAAGCCATGTCCGGACGGACCGGACCCATGTTCGGACCTCCACACGGACCATGCACGGACCTTGTCCCACTCCCGTGCCAACATTCGTGCATACACACACTCGATGTGTACTATGTGCTGCGTGATATTTTTTATTTTTATGCATCTTTTAGGGTTTTTTTATTTTAGGAACATTTATTTTTACTTTCTTTTGAGTATTATAAGTTTGTAAACTTATTGATT
The DNA here is from genome assembly GCF_033568475.1 of Henckelia pumila. Taxonomy (NCBI): domain Eukaryota; kingdom Viridiplantae; phylum Streptophyta; class Magnoliopsida; order Lamiales; family Gesneriaceae; genus Henckelia; species Henckelia pumila. The sequence goes on along the minus strand of NC_133120.1, from coordinate 126,857,553 downwards.
ATTTCAAGAATTGAAGTTTTAAGATATTTTATCAACCAAAATTCTCTCTAGAATCTTGTGAAGCTTTTGCTTTGTTTTTTAAATTAAACTTATCAAAGTTCATACTTTGTGGCCTTTGTCTATTGTTCTTCATCATGGATTGTCAAAGACAAGTTCTTTGAAGATTATTTTGAATCACAATTGTTTATCTCGTGTTTATTTGTTACCAAACTTCATAATTTAGGGGTGAATATCACAAATTTTACTTGTTTCAAAGATCGAAACAAATTTTTTGAATATTTTTTTATTGAATTGAGGGCATGATTCTCATATAAAATCGTGTTTGTTATTCATGTCATCAAAGAATCATATCATTTGGTATCAATAACAAAGGTTTTGAGACAAGTAAGTTATCGTTTCAATATCTTTGATTATTCTTCGTTCTTCATTATTTGTTTTTCGTTCTTCTTTTGATTCTATTTCTTGTTGATTTTCTACGTTCGTTTCTTTATTCATTTTGTCCTCCAAGTTTCTTTGTTACTTTTGCTACAAGTTATCAAAAAACAAAGAAAAAAAACAAAAAAATTCCAAATTCAAAAAAAAAAAAGATCAAATCGGTAAAAAAAAAAAGGGGGGGGGGACCGAAAATTCCAAAAAAAAGAGAGAAAATAATTATATACATATAGTGGTCAAATTTTCGTGCTTTGGTGCTCATCTAGCATTAAAACTTTTCATTGTTGCTTTTTATTGTTGTGTCATATTCGAATCTTCTGAGTCACTCGTTTTTGTGCGGTCTACGTAATTCAATCTACAAGTTTGTACTTGTGAGTTTGATACACATAAAACCACAAAGCATAAGTCATTCCATATATTTGAGTGGGAAAAATAGTTTGAGTGATTCTTTTTGGAGTGACTTGTGAGAATTTGGGTAAGAAAACTTTTATTACTAACCTTTTTCTTGCAGGTACAATGTCTTATAGAACATTTGACAAAGAAATTGAGAATAGTTTGAACCAAGGAATTTCCGATGTTCAAATGGAGGCATTGTTTGATTGTATAACTAAGGCGGTTAGTGATGCGTTTATACCATTACATAATAAAGTGAGTAAGCTGGAAGATGAATTTGATATGGGTGGTGATGATCAATGTCACAATGAGAATTGAGAGAGAAAAAGGAGAGACCATGGATTGGATATGAATAGAAGAGAGAGAAGAGTTGATGGGTATAGAGAATTATACTTGGATAGATAGGTGTTTAGACATGATGATGTTTGTAGTGGAGGAAGAGATTGGAGATCGAATGTAAAAGAGGAATTCGAGACTAGACCAATGAGGAATTCAAGACATGAAATTCCCAAGCATGGATATCAAAATACATCTAAACTTTCAAATACTCTTACTTGTTATATTATATGCGATTGATGTCAAGAAGTTGTGCATGATTTTAGTCAATGTTCAAGTGAGGTGATGATAAAAGTAGTGGATTCTCAAGTAGAGATTGAATCCAAAGTTGTAGTTGATGTTGAATCAAAAGTTGAAGTTGAAGAGGTTGAGGATGCTACAATGATTGATGATTTGAATGTTGAAAAATATGCGGTTGGAGGTGAATCATCATTGGATGTAGAAGTTTCGAATATGCATGTTGTAGAAAAAACTTATATTAGTGTTACTATTTAGAATAGTAATATGTTATTGGAGTAACCATGTATTCTTTCTTTTCAATTGACTCCAAAAAAGTTCTTAAAGGTCAATTAGAATTTCATAAAGTGATTGATATAACTGAACGAAAGAGTAAACAAAAAATTGAGATAGCCATTGAAAAGAAAGAAAAAGATAAAGAAAAAGTAGAGACCAAAAAAAAAATTGTACAAAAGAGTGAGATGGCCTTGGAGAGAAAAAAAAAAAAAAAAGAAAATGAGAGGAAAAAGACCAAGAAAAAAAAACATATATGACCCAAAACAATGAGATTGAGAAAGTTGAAAATTTGAATAAATCCCTTAAAGTAATTTTGTACAAAGAGGCTTTATCTCATTGTCATGATACAGTCGCTTTAATCCCGAGCATTGTTCTTTCTTTTTTACAGGCTGTGAAAGATGTTTTGATGAGGAGGCAAAGGAGATTTAATGCTAAAAGGGTCAACATGTTTGATCAATGTAGAGTTGAGCACACACAAGGTAAGGTTGAAGGTTTGAAAGTTGTTACCTTTGTGAGGTATGATGTAGATTCAAATCAAAAATACAAATTCAATACCAACTTTCAAAGGTATGATCTCAATTCTCAATTTCTTGGATTTAAATAATTTGATGAGAAAATTGTGAATGTGCTATCTATAGAGTGTGTTGTGATTCGTTATCTTAAGTTGTTTGAATTTTGGTATGCTAAGAAATTGAGTTATTTGAGTTATGTTGTTGTGTGTGAATGGTGCATGATTTGTATAGTTGGAAGATCATATTTTGTTAAATGGTTAGTCTAGTCTATTGGACTAATTAATATGCTTATAATTTTTATGACATTGATGAGTCATGTTTTGCATGCACATAGGGGTAAATTTGTTGTGGTATACTTTGATGAAATATTAGTATATAGAAAAATTTTGAATGAACATGTTTAACACTTGAGACTTGTGCTAATTATATTGGGCTTAAAGTTTTTGGGTTGTGAGCATGTCAAGGTTTTATATGTGTTGGATGATGATTTTAAGAATATCTTTCAGTTTTGTTTGTGTGGTATTCATGATAAATTTTCTTTGAGAAATGGATACTCATTTAAAAATAAAATTTTCATCTCATATTCATCATTAAGTGAGTTACTTGTTGAGGGAACACATAGTGTAAGCTTGTTGTGTTGCTTAGAAGAATCTAAAACAATGAATATTTTGCATAAATATTTGTTATGATTACACATGAAAAGGTATGTCGAGTGGAGTTATGAGAGGTATATTGCATGTAGACAAGCAAAGTGTACTTCACAATTTTATGATCTAAATAAATCACTTCTTATTCCTAGAGCACAATTGTAAGGCCCGGGATTATTTAATTTAATCCAGGATGATTTAATGTAATCCAAGATAATTTAATTTTATTCCGAGTATATTTAATTGGGGAATATTTAGAGTTTTGATTTTAATTCTAATATTCTTAAATTATATAGGATTGAAATTGAATTAAAATAAGGGCCGAGGACCAAACTACAAATATTGAAGAATTGAGGGGCTAAACTGCAATTAGAATTAAAATTATCAGATTTCTATTTGATTACTCAGCATGTGCACGTGTAGACTCCATCTTTTCTTCAGAATTTCAAAATTGAACAAAGCAAAGCACCGAGCTCTTCTTTTGCTTCTTCGTTTTTGATTTTCAAACCTTTGTAACTTTTGCTCCGGTTATCCGATTTTGATTCCGAAAAGTGTTCTGGAATCCTTGTAACGAGGGCTTTGATTTGGTGTAAGTTTTATTACCTTTCCAGCATGTTTGAAGATTGAGAATATGCTACAGATCATAATTTGTTTATGTATGCATGTTTTGAGATGAGTTGTGGTATCGTATCGTCATTGGCGCAACGAGCGGGTTTTGTTTTTGTATTCGATATGATTTCCAGCATATATATATATATGATTATAGCCGCTGATATGATGCTTAGGGTGATGTATTCAGCTGATAAATGATGTACAAATGATTTGAATGACTAGAAATGATTACGATATTTCGTCGGTTACCGATTTTCAATCGCTATGCCGTCGATTCGTGTTTTGAGACCGTTTTGATAGCCGATTATTGAGCTGGGAAGTTCTTTGTTATGTTGTTGATATGGTAGCAATGTTATTTTCAGTTTCAGAGTTTATTTGGAGACTATTGACTTAAGAACCTCAACTTCAAGTTGAAGAAAGAAGTGACGAAGGTTTGAAGTGGTTTTGATTGACGATTCTTAATGATTTTGGATCGATTATGAAATGATCTACTTGAACGAGGTTTGTTATGTGTCTTTTGATATTGTGTTTCAGATTTGAAGCATTCAGAACCAAGATATACGAAGGTATAAGACGACATCGCGAGTCAGGAATTTTGATACTCAAGAATGACGTTTCTTGAGTTATTCCGTAAAAATCACATACTTGTTATTGTTTGTTTTATTTTGATGTTGTCGATCTATCACAGGTAGTGGATCTTTGATTTCGATATGATTATGATATGAGATGTTATGGAATTGATTCTATGTCGAGGTCAGAGGGTGACCTTATTTTCGAATCCAGAATGATTTCGATAGATGGATATCCATGTCAAGATCGTTTACAAATCTTGATGGCAAACGACGTTATATGAATCAATTCTTAATCGATATATGTGTTATTTACTCTATTGTTGAGTCGATTATGAATAGAGTCGATATGATTTATGTAACGCTTTATATATGTCGATTATACTGAGAATGATTTCTCATCGGAGTTTATCCGGTTGTTGCTTTGTTTTGTATGTGTGAATGGCAACAGAGGGGGCAGGAGCTAGTCAACGACGACCTTGATAGCTCGGGAGAGAGATTGAGCAAGTGAGGACTCAGGTTGTAGCTGAAGGACTAGGCCTTTGAATGTATCAAACTTAGTAGACAATTAGAAACTTGAAGCACACTTTTGAGACTTTGTGTAGCTTGTGGTTTTATGCGCCTTATGTTCTTTGTTTGATGTAATAAAGGCATGAATTTATACTTGAGTCATTATATGTGTATATATTCATGTTACTGATTTTATCAACCATGTTTGAGTTGGTTTTGGATTAGATTTCCATGTCTTGACAGCATAAATGTTTCTGCAGATTTTCTGGGCAGAGAGGCCACTCGATCGGTAGGTCGGTAGGATTTGACCGCTCAAGCAAGACCAAAATATGCTCAGACCCGAGATATGAGATTTCCAGCTCGCTCGATCGGTAGGATTTAACCGATCGAGCGAGGTGCAATATTTTGAAAAAAAAATTTATTTGGTTTGAGTATTCTTTTAAATACATGATTAATTGTTTATTAATAGTTAATTTTCCTAAGATGAGATTAGCAACCCGAGGTCCCCACAACAGGTGGTATCAGAGCGTTAAGTTTCTCGGACTGAGAATAGAGGAGCGGGGTAGATCGAGTCTTTTATTCTGATTTATATATTCGTGAAGCATGTTTATTATCTGAATTGATTTACAGCTTTAAGAATTGCATGCTATTTATTTATTTGATGTGATTGGAAGCATGTTAGACTGCAATTGAATCAGAACTCGATCTCTTGAAAAGGCGTTGTGTGCTTATCAGAGGATGGACTGAAACAGAATTGTGTTATGATGTGATGATGAATTGTACACTAATCTGTTTGATTATCAGATATGCCTCCCGACCAGCACCGGCTACTAGATAGACTTTGGCAATGAATCAGCCAGAGCAGACTAATGCTGCACAGATACCAGTGACAGCACCTGAACATGGACAGAGTAGTACTTCTGCTGATGTGTTTGGTGATGCTAATCCGATGGAGAAACTTTTGAAACGATTCCAGTCATTCAAACCACCAACATTGCAAGGAACTGAAAATTCTGTTGATTGTGAGAATTGGCTTGAGGATATCGAGCAGTTATTTGAATCCCTCGACTATAATGATGATCGTCGTGTGAGATTGGTGATTCATCAATTGCATGGCCTTGCAAAGAGTTGGTGGATAGCGTCGAAGCTAGCATTTGAACAGCAAGGTACTGTTATTACCTGGTTAGTATTTCGAGATGCTTTCTATCAACGGTTCTTTCCTGTTTCTCATCGAAAGGACAAAGGAGCAGAGTTTGCAAGTTTGCACCAGGGACAGTTAAATATCGAAGAATATGTTGCAAAGTTCACTAGCTTGTTGAAGTTTGCTCCACATATTGTTGTTAGTGATGAAGCTCAAGCCGATCAATTCATCAATGGCTTGAATCCTGATGTGTTCACTCTTGTTAATTTGGGACGACCGAATAACTTTGCCGATGCTCTGAATCGTGCAAAGGGGGTTGAAGCAGGAATACTGAGGCAACGAGGAGCACAGTTTGTGCCACAACCGATGAGACAACCGCAAGAGCAGCCAGAGATTCCACCACCACCTCGATTTGATGCTGGAGGTAGTAGTAGTGGTAAGAAAAATTTCTTTAAAGGCAAAAGCAAACAGTTTAAGCGTCCAGGTGGTAGCTCTTCGAGTTCAAGGATCTAGACAGTTCAGAGGTGGACAAAAATCATGTACTTCTGATGTTTACTGTTCCAAATGTGGAGGACGTCATACTAGTGAACAATGCCGAGGAGTTTTTGGTACTTGTCACATTTGCAATCAGACATGTCATTTTGCACGAGTCTGCCCACAACGTGGTTCTGGAGGTGCACATGATACTGGATCATCGAGACCAGTGGCTCAATCAGGAACTCCTGTGCATTCATTTCAACCACAACCAGCAGCACAGGGCAGAGTAGGAGGAGGTGGAGGTCAGTCAGTGAATCAACCTCCGAGGCAACAAGCTCGAGTGTTTGCACTGACTGAAGAGCAAGCACAAGTTGCACCAGATTATGTGATTGCAGGTAACTGTTCTCTTTATGGTTATCCTGCTTATGTGTTAGTCGATACAGGTGCATCACACACATTTATTTCTGAGCAATTTGTTGCATTATACGAGTTGCCTATTGAATCCTTAGCTACTGTAGTGTCTATTTCATCTCCTTTGGGAATAGGTATAGTATTTGTAAAGTCTGTCAGAAATTGTGTGCTACAGTACGAAGGTAGTGAGATTGAGCTGGACTGTATTGTTCTTGGTTTTTCCGATTTTGATTGTATTATCGGTATCGATATGCTAACCAAGTACAGAGTTACAATTGAGTGTTTCCAGAAGATTGTAAGTTTCAGACCTGATATGGCTGACGAATGGAAATTTTACGGTAAGGGATCACGAGCCAGAATTCCTTTGATATCTGTTCTTTCTATGATTGACTTATTACAGAAAGGGGCAGAAGGATTTCTTATCTATGCAGTTGATGTACTGAAGACTAGCCCACAATTGGCTGACTTTCCAGTGGTTAGCGAATTCGCTGATGTTTTCCCTGACGATATTCCGGGATTGCCACCATATCGAGAGGTAGATTTTAGCATTGAGTTGATGCAGGTACACAGCCGATATCGAAAGCACCTTATCGTATGGCACCGATAGAGTTGAAAGAGTTGAAGGACCAACTTGAAGAATTGTTGGCCAAGGGATATATCAGACCGAGTGTTTCGCCCTGGGGAGCTCCGGTTTTGTTTGTTAGAAAGAAAGACGGATCGATGAGACTATGTATTGACTACCGACAATTGAATAAAGCAACGGTAAAGAATCGCTATCCTTTACCTCGTATCGATGATTTATTTGATCAATTGCAGGGTTCGTCAGTATATTCGAAGATTGATTTACGATCCGGTTATCATCAATTGAGGGTAAGAGATGAGGATATCCCTAAGACTGCATTTAGAACCAAGTATGACCATTAAGAATTTATAGTCATGCCGTTTGGTCTAACGAATGCACCAGCAGTTTTTATGGGATTGATGAATAGAGTATTTCAAAAGTATCTAGATGATTTCGTGATCATATTTATCAATGATATTTTGATTTACTCGAAGAATTTATGTGATCATGCTGACCACTTGAGAACAGTTTTGAAGACGTTGAGAGAAGAGGAACTGTATGCGAAGTTATCCAAATGTGAGTTTTGGTTGAAACAGGTGGTTTTTCTGGGTCATATTATATCAAGATATGGTATTTTAGTTTATCAAAGTAAAGTTGAAGCTGTGATCAGTTGACCGAGACCGACATCTGTGCCAGAAATCAGAAGTTTTATGGGCTTGGCAGGATATTATCGTTGATTTATTCGAGATTTCTCATCTATTGCAAAGCCTATTACTCAGCTTACACAGAAGAATGCACCGTTTGTGTGGTCTGAAGCATGTGAAACAAGTTTTCTTGAGTTGAAGAAAAGATTGACTACAACACCAGTCTTAACAATCCCTTCAGGTACTGGTGATTTTGTTGTTTATTGTGATGCTTCTCACCAAGGTTTGGGATGTGTTTTAATACAGAAAGGACATGTTGTCGCTTATGCCTCTCGACAACTGAAACCACATGAAGTCCGATATCCAATTCATGATCTTGAATTGGCAGCTATCGTCTTTGTATTAAAAATCTGGCGACATTATCTGTATGGTGAAAAGTTTGAAATATTTTCTGATCACAAGAGTTTGAAGTATCTGTTTTCACAATCTGAACTGAACATGAGACAAATAAGATGGCTCGATTTATTGAAAGATTTCGATTGTGAAATCAAATATTATCCAGGGAAGTCGAATGCAGCAGCAGATGCCCTAAGTAGGAAGGTATGTGCTTTGTCCTTGTATACTATAGGTGTATCTAGTTTGATTGAAGATTGTTATATATCTGGATATATATTTGATACAGATAGAAGACCGATGAGAATATGTGCAATCAGTGTTGAGCCTGAATTGTTGACTCGAGTCAAGGAAGCGCAGAAATTTGATTTGAATGTTCAAAGGTCGATTGAAATGATCAGATCAGGACATCAATCTGAGTACAAGGTTAGTGATGATGATATCTTGTATGTTAATAACCGAATTGTTGTTCCCGATCTTTTAGAATTGAGACAGAATATTTTGAAGGAAGCTCATTGTAGTCGATTCAGTATTCACCCTAGAGGCAGGAAAATGTACAATAATTTGAAAAATCAGTACTGGTGGAAAAAAATAAAGTCTGGTGTGACTGAATTTGTGTCAAAATGTCTGAATTGTCAACATGTGAAGGCTGAAAGGAAGAAACCAGGTGGCTTATTACAGAGTTTGTCTATCCTTGAATGGAAATGGGACCACATTTCCATGGACTTTGTAACAAAATTGTCACGATCATCCCGAGGATGTGATGCTATTTGGGTGATCATTGACAGATTGACAAAATATGCGTGCTTTATTCCCTACCGAATGACTTATCGTCATGAACAGATGGCAGATCTCTATATTCGAGAAGTGGTAAGACTACACAGTGTGCCAAAGTCGATTGTATCTGATCGAGATCCTAGATTTACTTCGCACTTTTGGCATAGCCTACAGGAAGCTCTAGGTACGCGTTTACATTTGAGTACTGCTTATCATCCTCAAACTGACGGACAATCTGAACGAACCATTCAGACTCTCGAGGATATTCTTAGAGCGGTGATACTTGATTTTGGTACTACATGGCAAGATTCTATACCATTCGTGGAATTTTCTTATAACAATAGTTATCAGACGAGTATAGAGATGGCACCATTTGAAGCGTTATATGGGAAGAAGTGTCGATCACCATTATATTGGGATGATGTGTCTGAGGTACCTGAGTTAGGGCAGGATATGATCAGACAGATGACTGAGAAGGTGAAGTTGATTTAGCAGAGAATGAGAACAGCGCAGCACAGACATACTAGATATGCGAATGTTCGACGACGACCGTTATCTTTTGAACAGGAAGATAGAGTATTCTTGAAGATTTCACCTTTCAGGGGTACTATACGATTTGGCAAGCGAGGAAATTTATCTCCGCGATTTATTGGGCCGTATGAGATTCTTGAGAAGATAGGCAATCTTGCTTATCGACTTGCTCTTCCTCCATCCTTGTTCGATATTCATGATGTTTTTCATGTTTCGATGTTGAGGAAGTATCAGCCTGATGTATCGCATATTATCCACGTTGATGAAGCTGAACTCGATGACACTTTGAGTTATTTCGAGAAACCGAATCAGATTCTTGATAGAAAAGAAAAGCAACTCCGAACTAAGACCATTCCATTGGTGAAGATTCAATGGAGTCGGCACGGAGTTGAAGAAGCGACATGGAAAGTTGAAGAAGACATGAGACAGAGATTTTTTTACTTATTCCACTGATGTGAGTTCTTATTCAGTTTTCTGTTATTCTTTATTCTTATGAGTATACAGACTGCATATCTATATTGCTTATGAATTCGAGGACGAACTCATGTCTTAGTGGGGGAGAAATGTAAGGCCCGGGATTATTTAATTTAATCCAGGATGATTTAATGTAATCCGAGATAATTTAATTTTAATCCAAGTATATTTAATTTGGGAATATTTAGAGTTTTGATTTTAATTCTAATATTCTTAAATTATTTAGGATTGAAATTGAATTAAAATAAGGGTCGAGAACCAAACTGCAAATATTGAATTGAGGGGCTAAACTGCAATTAGAATTGAAATTATCAGATTTCTATTTGATTACTCAGCATGTGCACGTGTAGACTCCATCTTTTCTTCAGAATTTCACAATTGAACAAAGCAAAGCACCGAGCTCTTCTTTTGCTTCTTCGTTTTTGATTTTCAAACCTTTGTAACTTTTGCTCTGGTTATCCGATTTCGATTCCGAAAAGTGTTCTGGAATCCTTGCAACGAGGGATTTGATTTGGTGTAATTTTTATTACCTTTCCAGCATGTTTGAAGATTGATATATGCTACAGATCAGAATTTGTTTATGTATGCATGTTTTGAGATGAGTTGTGGTATTGTATCGTCATTGGCGCAACGAACGGGTTTTGTTTTGTATTCGATATGATTTCCAGCATGTATATCGATGATTATAGCTGCTGATATGATGCTTAGGGTGATGTATTCAGCTGATAAATGATGTACAAATGATTTGAATGACTATAAATGATTACGATATTTCGTCGGTTACCGATTTTCAATCGCTACGCCGTCGATTCGTGTTTTGAGACCGTTTTGATAGCCGATTATTGAGCTGGGAAGTTCTTTGTTATGTTGTTGATATGGTAGCAATGTTATTTTCATTTTCAGAGTTTATTCGGAGACTATTGACTCAAGAACCTCAACTTCAAGTTGAAGAAAGAAGTGACGAAGGTTTGAAGTGGTTTTGATTGACGATTCTTAATGATTTTGGATCGATTATGAAATGATAGACTTGAACGAGGTTTGTTATGTGTATTTTGATATTGTGTTTCAGATTTGAAGCATTCAGAACCAAGATATACGAAGGTATAAGACGACATCGCGAGTCAGGAATTTTGATACTCAATAATGACGTTTCTTGAGTTATTCCGCAAAAATCACATACTTGTTATTGTTTGTTTTATTTTGATGTTGTCGATCCATCACAGGTAATGGATCTTTGATTTCGATATGATTATGATATGAGATGTTATGGAATTGATTCTATGCCGAGGTCGGAGGGTGACCTTATTTTCGAATCCAGAATGATTTCGATAGATGGATATCCATGTCAAGATCGTTTACGAATCTTGATGGCAAACGACGTTATATGAATCAATTCTTAATCTATATATGTGTTATTTACTCTATTGTTGAGATTATGAATAGAGTCGATATAATTTATGTAACGCTATATATATGTCGATTATACTGAGAATGATTTCTCACCGAAATTTATCCGGCTGTTGCTTTTTTTTGTATGTGTGCATGGCAATAGAGGGGGCAGGAGCTTGTCAACGACGACATTGATAGCTCGGGAGAGAGATTGAGCAAGTGAGGACTCGGGTTGTAGCTGAAGGACTAGGCCTTTTGTGAAACCTCGGTTCTAAACATCTAATTAAGGAGTAAACAATAATTAAGCATACAAGATCCAAGAACTAAAAGCAAAGCCAAAACAAAAGAATTTTTTTTTTTTTTTTATAAAAGGGGCCGCGCTCGGGCGGCCATAAACTGCCGCTCGAGCGCGCCCTACTCCTTGGCGCTACTGGAATACACGGAATGGGGTGCGCTCGGGCTGCTAAAAAGTGCAGCTCGAGCGCCCTCCTACAGCAGAAACAGAACAGCAGAATTTATGCTAAAACTCAAGTCCAAAACCATCAACTAATAATCATGCATTACAATCATGAATTCTCCAACTAATACATGAAGTTCTAGAGTTGATCAAATGTCCAAAAGGATAGAACATGCAACGGTCATATCTCGACAAGGCTATTACAATACGAATACAAACATAAGAAGTTCGAATTCTAACATGCTACTATCTAAACTAGATGAACATGCTGACACGACTTCTAAACCGAGTCTCACTACTAGCTCTCCCTCTTGAAGCTAACCATGCCTCTTCTGACTTGGTCCTGCCCCATCTGTTGCCAAGTACACATACAAAACAAAGCAACAGCCGGAAAACCGGTGAGAATGATAATCTCAGTAAAAGCAACATATAAAATAATGGATATACAACATGCTATCAAATCAACATATTCAAGTCGAAGCTAAAGATATGCATGTCTTCAAAACCAGGATATCGATTCTAATAAACAAGGGAGTGCTGCTCTGCTTTTGGGATCCCAAGGATGAGATCACGTAACGACTCACCGACTCTCCCAATCGAGGTGGTGCCACGTATCCCACTCCTCTAGACTTTGAGCAACCATAATGAGTATGCTAGCACTAGGCGAAATACTACAACCTAGGCCACTCAATCATAGTTCCCAAACGTCTAAACAAAAAGGGCGGTTCTGCCCCCTGAAAACAAGATTGGCTCAAGATGAATGCATAACAGAAACATAAAACATAAGCCATTTAACAAAAGCCAAAACAATCAAACAAAACACAAGTCCCTCATGCTAGAACAAGTGTAGATGCAAGTACGTGATTTCAAAAGGGAAACTCGAGAATCACAGTCCCGAGTATGCTATCCCGCTACGATGACTGCTTTTACCTTTCAATGAAGTAGCTCCCAAGTCTGGATACGCTACAAAGAGATTGTATCAAAGTCTAACCAATCTATACAACAAGAAGGTAATGGTTCAAGGTAAACTCTTTATACCGTTCTTCGTTCAAATCTCTGAAACGATCAAACAGCTGCTAACTCAGGGCTTGAAAACTCCAAACGAATCTGTTCAGATACAAGAGATGATTGATCAATAACCACGATCAACTTACAAGCCAAGTTCATAACTCAAAAACGGTTCGAAATCTCCAAAACTCAAACCGACGGCATAACGGCTATAACTGAACAAACCGGCAACGCAGACAGCAGTTCAATATCGATAACAACTCAATTCAATGCTAATACAACAACAACAAGACAAACCCAACAAATCTCAAAACCATGATTTTCGAAAATGGCTTCCAAAAATCATAACAATTCCGAACGTCGCTCTATTTCAAAACCGACAGATAATAAACGATCAGAACTCTGTCAAGAACAACATACTCGAATCTAGAACGATTCTAACAACATCCAAAAACTAGAATGTATCGGATCGAAGAAGAACTTACGATATAACAGAGCTCTCACTGCAGTGATCGATAATCTGCCTTCAGAAATAAATTCCAACGGCCGGATCGAGCTCGGACTGAAATCTAGGAGCTTGGAGAAAGCTTGGGGCGTTTCAATGGAGTCTCTCGGTTGAGAGGAGGAGGAGGAATGCTTTCAAAAGTCAATACAAGTGTAGATAATATATTAAATCCCCTATTTGCGTTTTAGTCCCTGAAATTTCCAAAATTTGCAAAAAGGACCCTGATCAAAATCAAACCGGCTCGAGAACTCTGTAATCTCTGATTAACTCAAATAAACTCATTTAAGATAAAAACAGGGCGTTACAATTCTCCCCCACTAAGAAGAGATTTCGTCCTCGAAATCAATGAGAACCACAACTCATAAGATAGAATAAAGAACTAAAGACAGTAAGAAGAACTCACGTCAACTGAATAACTCTGGCAACCGCTGTCTCATGTCAGACTCTGTCTCCCAAGTCGCTTCATCGACTCCGTGACGGCTCCACTGTACTTTCACTAATGAAATCAACTTGGTTCTGAGTTGCTTCTCTTTTCGATCAAGGATGTGAATCGGTCGTTCAAAATAGCTCAGAGTCTCGTCTAACTCGGCTTCGTCAGGCTGAAGGATGTGAGTAGGATCTGGATGATACTTTCGCAGCATAGAGACGTGAAAAACGTCGTGAATAACAGATAAAGACGGAGGAAGTGCAAGTCTATAGGCAAGACCGCCTATCTTCTCGAGAATCTCGTACGGCCCGATGAATCTCGGAGATAACTTTCATCTCTTACCGAATCTGAGGGTGCCTCTGAACGGAGAAATCTTAAGGAAAACACGGTCTCCCTACTCAAAACTCAGAGGTCGACGTCTGAAATTCGCATACTTTGTCTGTCTATCTTGAGTTGTCTTCATTCTGGTCTGAATGATCTTAACCTGCTCTGCCATATCTCTGAGCATATCCGGTCCCAAATCTGGTGACTCGGACAAATCATCCCAAAACAACGGAGATCGGCATTTCTTACCATACAATGCCTCAAAAGGCGCCATACCGATACTCGTTTGGAAGCTGTTGTTATAAGAAAATTCGACAAGAGGCAAAGAATCCTGCCAACTAGTGCCAAAGTCTAGCACTACCGCTCGCAGCATATCCTCTAACGTCTGGATAGTCCGCTCTGACTGTCCATCAGTCTGAGGATGATAAGCTGTACTCAGATGCAATCGAGTACCAAGTGCCCCCTGAAGACTGTGCCAAAAGTGAGAAGTGAATCTAGGATCTCTGTCTGAAACGATCGACTTCGGCACACCATGCAATCTCACGACATTGCTAACATACAACTCAGCCATCTGATCATGACGATACGTCATCCTGTACGGAATAAAACATGCAGACTTCGTCAATCGGTCGATCACTACCAAAATGGCATCGCATCCTCGAACGGATCGTGGTAGCTTCGTGACGAAATCCATAGAAATGTGATCCCATTTCCATTCAGGAACAGATAAGCTGTGCAATAGACCACCTGGTCGCTTCCGCTCTACTTTCACTTGCTGACAGTTCAAACACCGAGATACAAATCTCGCAACATCGCCCTTCATTCTCTTCCACCAGAACTGACTCTTCAGATTGTTGTACATCTTACGACCTCCAGGATGAACACTGAACCGACTGCAATGAGCCTCTCGGAGAATACGCTGTCTCAACTCCGAAATATCAGACACAACAATACGGTTATTCACAAACAAGACGGCATCTCTAACCTGGAATTCTTACTGATGCCCAGATCTGACTTTCTCTACTGAAACCTGAATGCTCGGCTCAGACTTCTGTGCTTCTCTGATTGCAACAAACAACTCCGGCTCGGCTTGAATAGCAAACACTCTGACAGTCTTCCTATCTGTTTCAAACTCTAAACCAGAAGTGCAACAATCATCGATCAACTGAGAAACACCGATAGTAGAAAGAGATAAAGCACACAGCTTTCGGCTCAAGGCATCTGCAACTGCATTTGACTTCCCGGGATAATACTTGATTTCACAGTCGAAATCCTTCAACAGATCTAACCATCTTCTCTGTCTCATATTCAGCTCTGCCTGGGAAAACAAATATTTAAGGCTCTTATGGTCAGAAAAGATCTCGAAAGACTCACCATAAAGATAGTGACGCCAGATCTTCAAAGCAAATACAATCGCAGCTAGTTCCAGATCATGAACCGGATAACGAGTCTCATGCGGTTTCAGTTGCCTCGATGCATACGCTATCACATGCTTATGCTGCATAAGAACACAACCCAAGCCTCGGTTAAAAGCATCACAATAGACTGTGAAACCCCCAGTACCCTTCGGAATAGAAAGAATCGGAGCACTGGTCAGTCTTCTCTTCAGATCAACAAAGCTAGCCTCGCAATCTGTAGTCCAGACAAAAGGCGCATTCTTCTGAGTCAGCTGGGTAATTGGCTTGGAAATAGACGAGAAACCCTCGATGAAACGATGGTAGTAACCGGCTAAACCCATGAAACTTCGGATCTCAGGTACTGATGTCGGTCTAGGCCAATTCATAACCGCTTCGATCTTGCTGGGATCGACAGAAATCCCATCTTCAGAAATAATATGACCGAGAAAGACAACTCGATCTAACCAAAATTCACACTTAGACAGCTTGGCAAACAACTGCTCAACTCGCAAAATCTGCAGTACGGTCCTCAAGTGCTCTGCATGGTCAGTACGGTTCTTCGAGTAGATAAGAATATCATCGATGAAAATAATGACGAACTCATCTAAATAACGCTGAAAGATACGGTTCATCAAACCCATAAAAACCGCTGGAGCGTTAGTCAATCCTAACGGCATGACTATAAACTCGAAATGACCATACCTCGTTCTGAATGCGGTCTTAGGAACATCTTCCTCTCGCACTCTCAGCTGATGGTAGCCTGACCTCAGATCAATCTTAGAATAGACAGAAGAACCCTGCAGTTGATAAAAAAAGGTCATCTATTCTGGGTAAAGGATACCTGTTCTTGACGGTAGCCTGATTCAATACAGAGTCGCATAGAACCATCCTTCTTCCGTACAAACAGAACAGGAGCACCCCAAGGCGATACACTGGGTCTGATATATCCCTTGGCAATCAAATCTTCAAGCTGCTCCTTCAACTCTCTCAATTCAACAAGTGCCATACGATAAGGAGCTTTTGAAATAGGTTGAGTACCTGGCACTAAGTCAATGCTGAATTCGATTTCTCGAATAGGCGGCAATCCAGGAACATCTTCCGGAAACACATCCGCAAAATCTCTAACCACTGGTATATCGACCAAAGCTGGGCTAGATTTCAGTACATCAACTGCATACACCAAAAATCCTTCTGCACCTCTCTGTAGCAAACGAGTCATAGATAACACTGAAATCAAAAGAATTCTAGATCGAGAACCCTTACCAAAGAATTTCCACTCGTCTGCCATTTCAGGTCTGAACCTGACAACTTTCTGAAAACAATCGACTGTTGCCCTGTACTTGGTTAAAGCATCTATACCGACAATACAATCAAAATCTGACAGTCCAAGCACAATACAGTCAAATTCTAGAAAATTTCCCTCAAAACAGAGCTCACTGTTCCTGACTAATCTGACAGAAACAATTCCTCCACCCAAAGGTGAAGTAACAGCTACTACTGTAGGCAATAATTCAGTTGGAAAAGCATGCAATAATACAAATTTCTCAGAGATAAAGGAATGGGAAGCACCTGTATCTATCAAAACATGAGCAGAATGACCAAAAATCGAACAGTTACCTGCTATAACATCATCAGGTGCTGCCTGAGCCTGATCCTCTGTCAATGCAAAGACTCGTGCCTGCTGTCTCGGAGGCTGATTTGCACTGGTACTACCTCCCTGTCTGTTCTGCTGCTGAGGCTGGAAAGAGTGCACTGCAGAAGACTGCCTCTCAGGCTGAGCTGCAGATCTAGACGAACTCCCACTCTGAGCTCTATCTCTGTTACGCTGTGGGCACACTTTAGAGAAGTGTCCCGGTTGCTGACAGGTGTTACAATTGCCGAAGACTCCTACACACTGATCCGGTGAGTGTCTTCCTCCACACTTGCTACAGTACAAGGATGATGACCCAGAACTCGGTCCTGAACCGAATTGCTTCGAACCACTGGAA
Source organism: Henckelia pumila (assembly GCF_033568475.1). Classification (NCBI taxonomy): domain Eukaryota; kingdom Viridiplantae; phylum Streptophyta; class Magnoliopsida; order Lamiales; family Gesneriaceae; genus Henckelia; species Henckelia pumila. The sequence goes on along the minus strand of NC_133120.1, from coordinate 126,840,124 downwards.
CTGGACGAACTGTTTCCTTGCCTCTTAAACTGCTTACCTCTTGCCTTGTACTGATCCTTTCTGTTTCCCCCACTACTAACACCTTCATACCTCTGCTGCTGGTTCTGATGTTGAGGTGGCTGATTCTGGTACTGAGATGGTTGGTTCTGATACTGCCTCTGCTGCTGAGGTGCCCCCTGATTACCTCTTTGCCTCCACAAGCCTGCTTCTGCTCCCTTTGCGTGATTCATGGCATCCGCAAAGTTGCTAGGCCTGTTGGTGTTAACCAACGTGAAGACATCGAGGTTCAACCCGTTTATAAACTGATCTGCCTTTGCTTCTTCACCTTCGGCAATTAGCGGTGCAAAACGCAACAGACTATCGAACTTAGCCACGTACTCCTCAATGTTCAGATTCCCTTGCCTCAGATTGGCAAACTCTGCTCCCTTATCTTTGCGATACGAGATAGGGAAAAACCGCTTATAAAACTCAGATTTAAAAAGAGTCCAAGTAACCTCTGTACCTCTACTCTCAAATGCTTTCTTTGTCATGATCCACCAGCTCTTAGCACCACCACGCAGCTGATGAATTACTAACCTGATTCGGCGGTCATCTGTGTAGTCAATGGAATCAAACAACTGATCCATATCATCCAACCAACTCTCACAGTCAACTGGATTTTCTGAACCCATCAACAACGGAGGATTGAACGACTGAAACCTCTTCAGCAAGGTTTCCATAGGAGTCGCTGAAGCATCCAACTGATCAACTTCAGTGCTAGCTTGCTCAGTCGCAGGGATGACTGGCGGTGTGTTTCTGTTTATCACTCGACGAGGACCCATCTGATAATCAAAGGTTAGGACACGAGATATCTCAATCGCTACAATCAGTGCCCTTACAACCGTGAATACCGGATACCAGTCGATAACATAAATAGTTATATCTCAAGTAGATCATGCTTTATAAATTAAATCACAAAACCATGTAATTCAATAACTCTCAATAATAAAGCATGATCGCATGGAATTAAATACACAGTTAAAATAATTCAAATACATGCGAGGAGCCAATACACGCAGACTCGATCTACCCGCTCACTCTAGTTCGACCAAAAATCTTAACGCTCTGATACCATTTAATGTGAGACCTCGGTTCTAAACATCTAATTAAGGAGTAAACAATAATTAAGCATACAAGATCCAAGAAATAAAAGCAAAGCCAAAACAAAAGAAATTTTTTTTTTTTTTATAAAAGGGGCCGCGCTCGGGCGGCCATAAACTGCCGCTCGAGCGCGCCCTACTCCTTGGCGCTACTGGAATACACGGAATGGGGTGCGCTCGGGCTACTAAAAAATGCAGCTCGAGCGCCCTCCTACAGCAGAAACAGAACAGCAGAATTTATGCTAAAACTCAATTCCAAAACCATCAACTAATAATCATGCATTGCAATCATGAATTCTCCAACTAATACATGAAGTTCTAGAGTTGATCAAATGTCCAAAAGGCTAGAACATGCAACGGTCATATCTCGACAAGGCTATTACAATACGAATACAAACATAAGAAGTTCGAATTCTAACATGCTACTATCTAAACTAGATGAACATGCTGACACGACTTCTAAACCGAGTCTCACTACTAGCTCTCCCTCTTGAAGCTAACCATGCCTCTTCTGACTTGGTCCTGCCCCATCTGTTGCCAAGTACACATACAAAACAAAGCAACAGCCGGAAAACCGGTGAGAATGATAATCTCAGTAAAAGAAACATATCAAATAATGGATATACAACATGCTATCAAAACAACATATTCAAGTCGAAGCTAAAGATATGCATGTCTTTAAAACCAGGATATCGATTCTGATAAACAAGGGAGTGCTGCTCTGCTTTTGGGATCCCAAGGATGAGATCACGTAACGACTCACCGACTCTCCCAATCGAGGTGGTGCCACGTATCCCACTCCTCTAGACTTTGAGCAACCATAATGAGTATGCTAGCACTAGGCGAAATACTACAACCTAGGCCACTCAATCATAGTTCCCAAACGTCTAAACAAAAAGGGCGGTTCTGCCCGCTGAAAACAAGATTGGCTCAAGATGAATGCATAACAGAAACATAAAACATAAGCCATTTAACAAAAGCCAAAACAATCAAACAAAACACAAGTCCCTCATGCTAGAACAAGTGTAGATGCAAGTACGTGATTTCAAAAGGGAAAACTCGAGAACCACAGTCCCGAGTATGCTATCCCACTACGATGACTGCTTTTACCTTTCAATGCAGTAGCTCCCAAGTCTGGATACGCTACAAAGAGATTGTATCAAAGTCTAACCAATCTATACAACAAGAAGGTAATGGTTCAAGGTAAACTCTTTATACCGTTCTTCGTTCAAATCTCTGAAACGATCAAACAGCTGCTAACTCAGGGCTTGAAAACTCCAAACGAATCTGTTCAAATACAAGAGATGATTGATCAATAACCACGATCAACTTACAAGCCAAGTTCATAACTCAAAAACGGTTCGAAATCTCCAAAACTCAAACCGACGGCATAACGGCTATAACTGAACAAACCGGCAATGCAGACAGCAGTTCAATACCGATAACAACTCAATTCAATGCTAATACAACAACAACAAGACAAACCCAACAAATCTCAAAACCATGATTTTCGAAAATGGCTTCCAAAAATCATAACAATTCCGAACGTCGCTCTATTTCAAAACCGACAGATAATAAACGATCAGAACTCTGTCAAGAACAACATACTCGAATCTAGAATGATTATAACAACATCCAAAAACTAGAATGTATCGGATCGAAGAAGAACTTACGATATAACAGAGCTCTCACTGCAGTGATCGATAATCTGCCTTCAGAAATAAATTCCAACGGTCGGATCGAGCTCGGACTGAAATCTAGGAGCTTGGAGAAAGCTTGGGGCGTTTCAATGGAGTCTCTAGGTTGAGAGGAGGAGGAGGAATGCTTTCAAAAGTCAATACAAGTGTAGATAATATATTAAATCCCCTATTTGCGTTTTTGTCCCTGAAATTTCCAAAATTTGCAAAAAGGACCCTGATCAAAATCAAACCGGCTCGAGAACTCTGTAATCTCTGATTAACTCAAATAAACTCATTTAAGATAAAAACAGGGCGTTACACCTTTGAATCAAACTTAGTAGACAATTAGAAACTTGAAGCACACTTTTGAGACTTTGTGTAGCTTGTGGTTTTATGCTCCTTATGTTCTTCGTTTGATGTAATAAAGGCATGAATTTATACTTGAGTTAATATGTGTATATATGCATGTTACTGATTTTATCAACCATGTTTGAGTTGGTTTTGGATTAGATTTCCAAGTCTTGACAGCATAAATGTTTCTGCAGATTTTCTGGGCAGAGAGGTCGCTCGATCGGTAGGATTCAACCGATCGAGCGAGGCCTTAAAAAATGCAAAACAGAGAATTGAAGTTTTGAGCTCGCTCGATCGGTAGGATTTGACCGCTCGAGCGAGACCAAAATATGCTCAGACCCGAGATATGAGATTTCCAGCTCGCTCGATCGGTAGGATTTAACCGATCGAGCGAGGTGCAATATTTTTTTAAAAAAAAAATTATTTGGTTTGAGTATTTTTTTAAATACATGATTAATTGTTTATTAATCGTTAATTTTCCTAATATGAGATTAGCAACCCGGGGTCCCCACAACAATGGTTGTACATATCTATGAATTTTTGTATTGAGGTTAACTAGCTCTAAGAAGGGGGAGGAATTTGATTTATGTAATGCTTAATGGAGTATTGATCATATTTTTGCATGTTAATGGTGATAAGGTATTTATATTGTGCATGAATAATTTTGTGATCTTTTATCTTGTTATGAGTGTGCAAGGTACAATAATTGATGAGGAGGAGTTGGACAATTTGGATCATAAAGCTAACAAGGAGAAAATACAAGTGAAATGTATTGTCGATGTGATTTTTAATGTTTCTAATATTTTTATGTTTGGTGTAGGTAACGAGCAAGATTTGAGGACAAATATTTTTCAAGAAGGGGAGTATGATGCGATCATGGATAACTCTCGAAGTAATCAAGCTTTGTAGAAAGGGGATCCGCTAGAGTTGTCACAAGGTCCAACAACGAGGAGACAGAGCAATAAGTTTAAAGAAGCGCTTCAAGGATTCGTGTTTAATTATAAAGAAGTGTCTAACAAAATGCCATCAAGACTAGAAGAATTTGGGATTCATGAAAATCAAGTTGGAAGACATTTCAACATCATTAAAGTGCTTAGTGATAAAGGAAATAAAAAGAGCTGTGAAGCCATGTCCGGACCTCCATCTAGACCCCCCCACACGGACCATGCACAGACCCGTGCCACTTCTGTGCTAACATCCGTGCATACACATATTCGGTGTGTACTGTATGTTGCGTGATATTTTTTATTTTTATGCATCTTTTAGGGTTTTTTTTATTTTAGAAAACTTTATTTTTATTATATTTTTAGTATTATAAGTTTGTAAACTTATTGATTTCAAAATAAGCTTTGCACAGCTTGATCAAATATAACGATATGTATGTGTTTGATCAGTTTACTTCAGTTGAGACTTCTTGAAAGCAAATGTAAGTTTGCTATGAGAGTTTTGCTACTGCTATGTTTTCTCTTTTGTGTGTCTCACTTGTATTAATGTGTATGTTGTTACTGATCTTCATTTTCTTTATAAATGAATGGATTGCAACGACGCTTGAATTCAAATTGTATCTGTACTGCAACATAGTACTAAATCATTATGAAGGTACATTGTCCCTCTGCAATTCTGTGGTGTTAGCTTGTGTACGGAAAAATCTATCCGCAAGAGATAGACTGATATCGGAAATTCAATTTTGGTTATTTAGTCTTGAATAGTTCAGTCTTGCAACTGTTCAGTCTTGGTAATTCAATTTGGATTACTGGAACAGTTCGGCTTATGGAGGATTGATTAAGTTTATCCCATAAACTGAATGCAGTTTACTAGATAAAGCTATGTCTGGTTGTCTTGACCTATTGATGACTTCAGTTTGGCTACGGTAAAATTCAACTCAGTTTAGGTAGCACTTTAGTTTAGCTCTGAATCTTGTCCAGTTTACATCTTCAGTTCGGCTTGTGGACAAATTCAATATACTTTGATATTTTTCCTATATTTTGTTTTGTCAACACCTAAACCATCCATATTCCAATAATTTCCCTCTTTTTGGTGTTGATAATACCTTAGCATGTAACTTCATCTTTAGGCAATCCCTGATCTTGAAATCTTTAAAATCTTGAATCGGTTGATGCTAAACTGATCTTCAGTTGATGCTAGACTGATAATCAGTTGAAGCTAGACTGATCTTTAGTTGACCTATGGATTTTTCTTTTCAACTGCTAACAGTTTCTTTTCTTCAATAATTTCCCATGTTTGAAAGTGTAATGTTCCCCCCCCCCCCCCTGAATAGGTGATGTCTTACTGATCTAGATGAGAAATTTCCTAGACCTCGACTTATCTTCCTTGTCGGATTGTGTCTGCTCAGTCTTTCTACTTCACTCGGGGTTCCAAAACTGACTTTACCAGTTGGCCTTTTGCATAACGTCCTCGTTCCCCCCTTAACTGATGCATGATTTAGGAAAACTTGTATTCCCCTCACTTCAGTTTCCCTCCAAACTGATTTCCTAGTAAATTTCCTCTCAAACCGTTGTCCATATATGTTTAAATTGTGAGGATTGTGTTGGTAAATTTATGAATCAATATAATATTTTTAGAAGACTTGTCTTCAGTCCAAAGTGAGTTATCAATTTGGTTCTAGATCAGTTTAGGTAAGCCAGACAGATTTCTTGGATTTATCAGTTCTGGTTACCTACAAGCTCAAAATCAAACTAGACTATGTTACCCATGTCTTCGTGGGTCCTCGATAAATTTTTCCCCTAAGAATCCATACTTAGATCAACCTAACTGGTCTACAATTAGCAGTTTTCCAATACAGTTGTGGTTAAACAGTTGTGTGTGAATGATACCTTGTGTGTCTGGATGATAATATGCATTAGATTGTGGGTTTTGTGTATTATATCTACCATGTTGTTTCATCCTTATCACATCATAAATTTGCCTATATTTTCTTTGAACAAGCCTTTCGTAGGGTCTGTGGTTGTGTTTTCCAGTCATTAAGATGTGCTTGGTTTGATTAGATTTCCAGTCTTGCCTTGCACAAGAGCTCTGTGGCACATATTCAATTCCAAACTTCCGACAATTGTTCATAGATTCAACAGGTTTGTCATTCTGTGTGGCAAGATTACTCTGTTCATGTAACAAACTGGATTTAACAAAGTGAATATACTTGCCTTTGAACATATCCAGTTTTGGTTGAGTACTTGACTTAACAATTTAATCATTGTTAACAAAGCCGATACTAGTCTTGTCTCCAACAGACTTTTGTGACTCCTGCATCTCAGTTAGCAAAACTGAGGACTTATTCTAAGTTCAAATCAGTTTAGTCAGCCTCGGATTTTTTGATTTTAACTGCTAGCCTTCAACCTGTAGTTTGTCATTTTCAATATTGAACTTAGCAATCTCTGCTTCTAGACTGATTTTCTCAACTGGCTGTTCTTAAATGGGCTCAGTTGAGGTGTCTGGCTGATCATTTTACTTTGCTTTGACTTCTTCAAATCATAAGCACAGTCTTTGATACTTATCAGCTATTTCGTGTTGTGCATGACTAACTCTTCTTGTGTAAATTCATTTGAGTTCAATTCAAATGCATGTCCACTAGTAGAAGGCTGGTTGGATGTTTTTTCATTGATGGAATATTGATCATCATGGTTCATGAAACAACTAATTTTAACTTCATCAATGAAACTTGCAAGTCTATCTGAACAACAGAGTTCTTCAATACATTCAGTTAATAAACTTCTGCTCTCTTCAGTTTTTGTTACCTCGCCGCTTAGCTTGATAATTTGCTGCAAGAGATTCTTAGGTTTAGATCATTTCTCAATAGTCTTGGCAGTGAAGTAGTCCACAGTGGTGTACCAAAAGATCTTGGAGATCTCACTCAAAGTAGTCATTTGCTAGAGTTTGTATTGAGATGAATGTCCTCCTGGATCGTATAGAGCAGATTTGGGTTGGATGGGGGGATTTTTGTTAGACAGTGGATGTGGTGTATGAGAATGTACCACATTTCTGCACGCACTGCAAGTTTTTGGGTCATTCCCTTGAGTTTTTCTCTCGGAATGGCCCATCTCGTCGTAGGAGACGGCCTAAAGGTCAGGGTAAGTCTACTCCGGTTCCACAGGCTTCTACCCCTCCTCCTGGGGGTCAGAATCAGGGTAGTCAGCAGGACATGGTTCCTCCCTCCAGTGCTGGCACTTTGACTGATGCGGATGGGTGGTCTTTGCAGCAGGGTAGACAGTGACGTCCTCAGGTACAGGGTCGTGTGTTACCCCAATATTTGAAGAACTCATTTGAGGCCCTCCGGGAATTCAGTGAGGATTTGGGTCAGAGTTCTTCTGCTATTGGTACTAGCTCTGCTTCTGACTCGCAGTTGATTATAGAAGATGAGTCTGGACAGTTTGAGGTGGTGGACTTGGCTACACCACAGCCTGATGTTCCTGCTGATGTTCAGGGTCCGGATTTTGTTCCTCCAGCACCTGTCCGATCTCCCATGATTGATGTTGCTATTGATAAGGGAAAGAAGGTGAATATTATGGCGGCTTCTCATGTCCCTGCGTCTCACTCTCCTTTTCTATCTGTTTGTACGCGCTCTCAGAAGCGCCATGGTTCTTTGACTCAGCAACGCAGACGGAGTTCTTCTTCTGGGCGGCCTCCTTGAGTTGTTGTATGATGTTGGTTTCTTTTCAGTGGGTATCTACTGCAAGTTTTTCCTTGCTCACTTATGTTTTATTTTGTCTTATGGACTCTTGTAGTCTTCTATGGTTAATGTTTGGATGTACTTTTGTTCCCTTTGGAGAGGTCTTAGTCTAGTCCCCTTCTCTTTCTGGTGTTTGTTCTGCTGCTTTGTGTTTATAAAATAAGTGGCTATGCCACTTTGGTTTTTTTTTTTTAAAAAAAAGTGGTCATTTGAAATAAGTTCAGAGTGAGAAGGGACCTCGCTCTGATGCCACTTGTTGGGGATCGGATTGGGGTATGTATGTGACTTCCTAGACCAGTTGACCCCTGACAATGATAAACTGAGTTTAGTTGAGGTTAGTCAACTGAACTGCTTTCTGTCTTGAGTGTAAATATTAATTGGCAAACAAATACTGTGTGCGGAAAGATGTCAACTAACAGATTAGAACTTAATCAAATGACCAAAATGAATTTGTGAGTGGGTAAGTGTGCTCGACTGAAATATGAGTAAAACTGAAAGGTAAGAACACAAGTGTTTGTTTATGGATGTTTGTAGCTAAATTTCCTACGTCACCCCTTCTTCCACCTCGAAAGAATTCACTGTATAAGTCTTTGACTATTACAAAGCTTTGAAACAGCCCGATCAAAGACTACGGCTTACCAAGCTGCCTATCTCAGAATTCTTAGACTCAATCTCAAGAACTCGGCCCTCGACTGATTTTTGTTACAAGAATAGTGTTTGACAGTTCATTAAATTGATCTATTACAAAGTTTACAACTCGATAAGATTTGCATATAGTGATCCTACACTTGATCAAATATAACGATATGCGTGTTCTCGGTCGGTTTACTTCAGTTGAGTCTTCTTGAAAGCATATGTAAGTTTGCTGTGAGAGTTTTACAACTGCTTTGTTTTCTCTGTTGTGTGTCTCACTTGTATCATGTGTATATTGTTACTGATCTTCATCTCCTTTATATAGGAATGGATTGCAAAGGCTTTTAAATTTAAATTGTATCTGTACTGATACATAGTACTATACCGTTATGAAGGTACATTGTCCCTCTGAAGTTCTACGGTGTCAACTTGTGTACGGGAAACTCTATCCGCAAGAGGTAGACTGATATCGAAAATCATTATTGGTTATGTTGTCTTGGATAGTTTAGTCTTACAACTGTTCAGTCTTGGTAATTCAGTTTGTCTTACTGGAACAGTTCGGCTTGTGGAAGACTGATTCACTTTAGTCCCTAAACTGAATGTTGTTTACTAGATAAGCTATGTCTGGTTGCTATGACCGATTGATGACTTCAGTTTGGCTATGGTCAAAGTCAACTCAGTTTAGAAAGCACTTCAGTTTGGCTCTGAATTTTGTCCAGTTTACATCTTTAGTTTGTCTCTTGAACAAATTCAGTTAACTTCGATATTAATGCACACACGCCCTATACACATATATATGGAATGGAGAATAAAACAATATGTGGGATAGCTTAGGATATTTTTATCAACATTCATGTTTCTTGTGAAAATTATAACTTTGATCTTTTATGCTTGTTATTTTGTAATTTTAGTCATTTATATTATAATTTTAATTTTAGTATGTTAACTTTGTTTATATTTTTATTTTCAATTTTAGTAATTTTTTTACGTGGTGATAATGTAATGCTAATATTTCAAATGTCATGAAACACTTACCAAAAAAAATAAAATAAATGATTAATATTCAATTTGGATAACGTGAGAGTTACGTTGTAAAGAACCAAATCGAGAATATGGGGCAAAAAAAAAATCCTGTTTTTTTGGAAAAATAAATATGGAAATGAAAAAAGTCTCTATGTGTGCTCCCCTAATAAAACAATAAATATAATGTCCTTTGTGAAACTCCGATAATAAAGGAAATTGGTACTGTTTTATTAATATTTGTAGATTTGATGGGGTCATGAGATCTGTACATTATTGGTTTTCGAGTAAAATATAATCTGATTGACTTAATTCTGAATGATTAATTTAGTTTATAGGCAAGTCACTCTATCACTTATCACTATTAAAAAATCGGTGAGATTTGGTTGTATTAATATTTGACCAATTTTTTTTTAAAAAGCATAATAATAATAATAATAATAATAATAATAATAATAATATTATTATTATTATTATTATTATTATTATTATTTAGGTACGATTATGTAATTCCAGAGACAAGACAGAAATCTGTAAACCAAAGTAAACCGTTTTGGATAAACTATGTGCGACAAACTATTTATATAAAATTTTCGTAAGGAAAATTGAACTCATGACTATTAATTAATTACTCATCGACCTAAATACCAAGAGATTTATTTATTGTTATTTTATTTTAGGAGAGCTTGTCAACTAACTAAAGAAAAATGGAATTGATGAAAATAATAAAATGTGTTTTTATACATCACACAGTTTAATGAAACCGGAATATGATATACTTTGCTCTAGTCAACACCCATCAGCTGAAACGCGAGTAATCATGTCTTTCGAATATGGGCGATCGAGGCAAGTAACTACTTTATGGTTCCGAAAATACAATAAATTTGTGAAAGTTTGAAATAGTGATGGGACAATTATTAAACTATATATTGAACATTTTCCTATGATAGAATGTCCATTTTTTTGTCTCTAAATTCTGGTTTGATTGACAAAAATAACAACAAAGATGCATGCTACGTACCCAAATGTGATGCTGATGCATAGTCACTATTTATTCAATAAAGATGGGAAAATACGGTCGGAAATGAGAGAATTAGATTGCGATATATGTCCTAGTTTTAGCTAGAAATTAAAATTTTTGAAAATCTCGATCTTTCTCGAATCTCATCTCATTCCCGTCCCGAAAAATACCGATCCGACGTTTTTTCGACCCGAATTGTCAAGATTTTTTCCCTTCCAGATTACCATCGGAAGAGGAATCAAAATTAAATAAATCCTCTTTTCGACGGGATTCACGACCCGATCCAAAGTAATATTTTAATAAATTTTATTAATAATTTTATTATCATATTGAGCTACAGGTTTATCGGGCTTCACATAAAAGGAAATTAATTGTTTATGATTGAAATGATAGACTATTAGAATCACGAAATAAAATTTTATTTTTTATATTTTTTAAAAAAAATTATTAATAATTTGATGAATTCATTTTTATAATTATTTAATTATAAAAACTATGCAAAATAAGAGATTTAATTTTCCCTTTATCTATTTAACAAAATTTACTTGTTAACTCAAAATTTGAATGTAATTTATATCCCGGTAATTTTTTCAATAATAATAATAATCAAGTGCATAATTGATGTTCTTCTTCGATAAAATTGAAAATGAAGGATTTTCATATTTTAATTATAACTTTTGGCGTGAAATTAGGTTTTGTATGAACAAAATATTTCGTGAAAAATAAATTGATCTTAGTTATTGCATACAATATTTAAAATTTTATGATCATGAAATTTAATCATGACCATATATCATGATCTTATTAAGTTATTATGCACTTGTATGTTTTTAGTTAATATTTTGTTCTTGTTAAGAAATATAAATTTGCAAATATTTTTTTAAAAAAATTATTTTAAAAATAGTAACAATATTTTTTAGTTTTTGAAAAAATCTTCAAGCATTTTACTTAATATTTTTAATATTATTTGTATATAATTGAATATTTCTTTTTTCCTTCATACATATAAATTTCTAAATAGTATTTTGTAATAAACAATAAAACAATTTTGTTCGAAAATTTTTTGAACATGAAAAGAATTATCGGGATATTCTCTCCCTAATTGACGGGGTCCCGAATATTTGGGTCACGACATGTGTCGAGTATGAAATCAGGAAAAAAAAACAAGTTCTCGATTCTTATCGAAAAAAGAATTGGATAGAGAGGTTACGAGATGAGTCCCTAACCGATCTCACCCTTAGTTTTAAGTGCATTTATATGATGTATACATAAAGAGATCTTTGTTTTAGGATCAAAATTTACTTATGCTATGAGATAACATGTCCTATAAAAATAGTATTGTTCTTTTATGAGACGGTTTCAGATTTATTTTCGTGAGATGATCAGTCATATTAATTTATATTTTTAGTGAAAAATAATATTTTTGATATAAAAAAATACTTTTTTTGAACGAGATCGAATCGAAAATCAATCTCATAAAATTGATGGTCTAAAGAGGATTTTTTGTGACATAAATATTATTTTATTTTTTAGAATAGTTAGGCTATTTTTTCATTACAGAATGTGAAGAGATACAAAATATATATCATAATATCGTCGATATCAATGCCTCTAAGTTTAGAACGATTTAATATATTGTATGGTTGTAAAAATATCTACGGTCTAGACTCGAGTTCAATAAAAGTCTAGTATCTAGACTCGAGTCTCCTTGATCACGGCCTATGTGAAGCTAAAGTACAACGAGCAAGGGATAAAAATGTTGAGAAATTTCAAAGCTTCATTAATGGGGAAAATTAAAAAATAATAATAATAAGAAGAAGAAAAATCAAAGAAAAGCCGTGATCTCTGAATTTGTGAGTTTCCCATTGGCTAGGGACACCATATTCATCTCACACAGAAACCCATTACGAGTCTGCCACAGGCCACCATGTCCACTTCTTCTTCTCCTCCACTTTGAACTCCATATTTGGAGACCCTTTTCCAACTAACAATCAAGTTAATGCACAGAGATGTCCCACTACTGTACTTCATATAGATCATAATTATATAGTCTGGCTTTTGCTGTCTGAATTTGATTTGTATATATTCCCTTTTTTCTTTAGTTTGTGGATGGTCATCTTATCTTATCATCTTCCTTTCAATCATTTCGTCTCCAATATATATCTTGTTTTCGAATGGTTTACATATATATAGATAGATAGATAGATTCTTGGGACATTTGTGGGCTAAGTTTGTGATTGGTTTATATTGAAAATCTGAATGCATGTGAGATCTAAAGGAATTAATAATCAGAATCTTGATTCCGATCGACTCTTCGAGTTGTTGGTATTCTTGGAATTTCTCCTGAAATTCTTCACTTCAATTTGATGAATAACCATCAGCGGGCGGCGCAAGAACAGCAAACGGGGGGGTCGGGATTAGCCCGGTATCGATCGGCTCCGAGTTCATATTTCGCGACCCTTTTGAACAGAAACGATGCTTCCGGATTGGAAGCGGATGATTTGGAGCAAATTTTCAACCTCCGGGCCTCTAGTCCTGAGACGCAGAGAATCTTCTCCAGATTCATGACTTCTTCGGACAGTGTTGATCAAGAACAGCAGTTGCAGTTGCAGGCGAATTCTACGTTTCTGCCACCTAGGAAGGAGACAGAATCTAATCAGTTGCAAAGGCAGAGGCAGAGGCAGAGGCAGAAGACTAGCCGTGATTATTCTGAGATGATATTGTATCAGAATCATGGCAGCTCCCAAGCTGCAAATTCTGTCATGTATCCCTCGCATATCAAGATGGAAAGCTCAAATCTCGTCCGACATAGCAGTTCACCTGCTGGACTATTTGCTAGCATAAATATCGAAAATGGTAATGTTTTTTTTAGCCTTTTTATGCTTCATTTGGAAATTTATTTATTATTTTCATTTTATCCAAAAATATAAACTCAACCTCTTATTTGTCATTTTTCTCAAGTATCAAACAGGGAAAAAAAAAAAAAAAAAAAAAAAAACTCCTTTCTGTCGATGTCTTAATCAAATTTCGTAGTTTCAATCTGATAAACAGAAGCAAGTTTTTCGAAACGGAGTAAACTTTAACAGAGTTGGTTACAATTACAAACGAGAGGAATAAGGAGTCTTGGGACTTTTCTGATCTTCAATGCAACCTTCTTTAATTTAATTTTCTTCAGGAATCATGGCTCCCATATCTGAAATTTCCAGCCAAGGCCTCCGAGACAAAGGTCGAGGCGACTCGGATTTCGACGATGATCGCGCTGATTATAACAGATATATTCAAGGACGTTTCTCTGGCAACTCATGGGACGACTCAGAGATTATGTCCGACGGTTTCCTCAATGCACACAAGAGTACTGTGAATAGTAGTACCTCAGATGACCAGGTATTTTTAGACAGTACTACTTGTCTACTTTTTCAGACTACTTCCATTCCATCTTATGGTGTTTAAATCATGAGTTGTTAATGAGCAGAACACCGAAATCGGAAACCGTCCCACGGCTCTGTTGTCTCATCACCTAAGTTTACCCAAGAGTTCTGCCGAATTGTCCGCCATGGAGACGCTGTTGCAAGATTCAGTACCTTGTCGAATCAGAGCGAAAAGGGGCTGTGCTACCCACCCTCGAAGCATTGCTGAAAGAGTCAGGATTTATTATATAATAATCGCGTTCCAAGTGTCAAAACTTTTCGTTTTTTTCTCGTAATGCGCATGCTTGATTAAATTATTTCAGGTTAGAAGAACCAAGATCAGTGAGCGTATGAGGAAATTGCAAGAACTTGTTCCTAACATGGAAAAGGTATACACCAAATGCTTCCACGTACACTAAATGCTAATCGTACCACTCGACGTTTCTTTACGTTTTTTTATCCATCCGTGCAGCAAACCAACACATCAGATATGTTGGATTTAGCTGTTGATTACATTAAGGATCTTCAGACACAAGTAAAGGTAGACATCTGGAGTGACTTTAAATTCAAGCACTTCATATTTCTTTGTGACAAAATCAATGTGTTTTCACCATTTCTTGTTCGTTTTTGGTTTTTTCCGGGATTTATGAACTTCACAGACGCTCTCTGATAATCGCGCAAAATGTATGTGCTTGGCCAAGCAGAGACCATAGATCGAAAGGCTCGAATATGAGGATCAAGAAATGCTTCCGAGGAAGAAATAAGTTGAGATTTCAGTTCCCTTTGGAACCTAACAGGAGTAGAAGTCTAATTTAGCATCATGGTGGGGCAAAGGGTAGAATGGTAGTTTCGGATGCCAACAAGTAGAAACCGGATGTATGAAATGTAAAAATCTCGGTGGATTCTATTGTAAAATTATGGCATACATCTATTTTCAAATTTATATCCTACATTTAAATTTCATTGAAAGACGCTAGAAGTATGATTTCTTTTTAATAAATTGATTTTCAAATGCAGTTATAAATTCTTTTGAAATAATTGGATCTTATTTTCGATGTAAAAACAATCGACACAACCAATAAAACACACTTCGTTGAATGAGGATCGATTTCTTTGCACCACAACTACTAGTGTTGAGCTAAGGAATTTTTGTTTGATGCATAGTTAGCTTATGTTTGGAACCATATTAAAATCATTCGAAATTAATAATAGCTCCGAAACCCTTGAAAAATCCACATTCAACCCCGACTATATTACATCGCCTCCTCGTCGCCATCTCTAACCCCAATCTGTCCACGTCATCCGGCTAAAAATAGTGAAATCTTGATCCAAAAAACCATATGGCACAAGGCTTGAGAGACAAAAAGGGTTGTCCTGTATTTTGAGAATTTGAATTAGTGGCAAGAGTTAGGTGCATATATATTTTGTACATACAACCGAATCTAACAAGAAAGGAAGAGAAGGCCTTACGTGGATCGGACTAAAAGTGGTCCATTTTCCCACCATCGTGTGGCTGATATTTGTAGGAACATTTTGAATTGAATTGTGGACAAGCACAAAATGCTTGAGAAATCTTGTGTGGGTTTGGTTCTGTGGACCCTCTAAAGTTCCACTTTACCCTTATCTCCATCCCCACTATATTCAATTTCGTTTCCAATTGCTTACTCTTTACTATTTCAAGTTAAGGATAGTGAAAAATTAAAAGCATCCAGTATTGGTTGCCAGAGCGATCGAGCCGAACATCGAATGTCTCGAATCTAGAGAGAGGAAAAATTTATGTAAGGTTAAGCTAATTTCAATGTGATATGTCACGTAAAAATAACCCGTTACGGTGTTCGGTTGTTCGGATTTTGATGTATAGGGTATGGACATTTAATTAAGATTAGAGATTGATGATATTTTTTATTTAAAATTAACGAAAAAATATATGTAATAAGTCATGGTCTATTTCATGACACGGAAAAATTTATATGCGACTGTCTCACGAGTCAATTTTTTGAAACGAATCTCCGATTCGATGAGATTCATATGTTTCGTGTGAGACTGTCTCATGGATGTATAATCATGAGATGGTGCAATTCGACTAATATTTACAATAAAAAGTGATGTTTTTGACATAAAAATAATACTTTTCATGAGTCAAGCCGAATAAGAGATACGTCTCATAAAATTGATCCGTGAGAACGTTTCATGAGAGATTTTGCGATTACTTTTTATGTAAAAAAAAATATTACTTTTCATTGCAGATACGGTTCGAATCGACTCATCTTACCATATAAATTTGTGAGATCGTCTCACGAGAGATCTACTCTAGTTGAGGTCAACCACATACATGAAAAAGTGCTATCAAATCAATTAAAATGAAAAAAAAAAATCAATTCAAATGGTATGGAAGCAAGTACGTTCCTGCTTATTTATCTAATTAAATTTCTTAATAATTTTGTTGAGAAAAAAATATTGACTCTGTTAGTAGCACGATCTAATATGACATTTGAATCGTTGCTCATGAGTTTAAAAGATAAAAATTGTGATCAATATACATATATAGCTTTTGGTACATGTTTTCTATATATGGCAACAATATTCCCCCTATAACTATATATACGAATTGCTTTCAAAATTTGTTTATTAAAGAGAATCCGCATATTCTTTTGGTTAGTATAAAGATAGAAGCTCGTGATGCATAACAAAATATAATCAAGTCCATCGAATCAAATACAAACATTTTAGTAGAACAAAGATCGCAAGTTTACACTTTACATTATAGAGAATCAAAAAATTTTAACCTTATTTTAAATGTTTCTCACATGCAAAGATACTTGGTTAATTAAAGTATTCTAACCCGGTGGCATATGGCTATGCACGACTCCTCTCGATAGTGGACACTTAGCATGCTGATGGAACTGAGCAAGATAAGAAACGAGCACCACCCCAATTACTGACACCCTATTTTTTCTTCATTCTTTTTTGTCCAAGGGCGATACAAGTTGCAAAACCGGATTTTAATAATGATGTTGATAGTATGATCGATTATTTGTTGTTATATTAGAATTTGTAATTGATAGTAACGGTGTAACTTCAAATTTTACATGTGTAACATCCGAACAATTGGCTTTTTGTAAGAGTTCGAGTAGTAGCATCGTTCTAGTACACGGATAGTTTGAAATCATAAAAAATTTAATCACTTTTCGTTATAATCATGGAGTAATTAGCCGTGATCGAGGCGTAATAGTCAACTTGTTGGTGCATATACAGTGTGTGTGTGTGTGTGTGGGGGTGGGGGTATATATGCCTCCAAAAGGTTGAATTGTCTGCTGATGCTTTGTGTTTAATCCTTGTCCCTGGGAATTATGTCCCCAAACAAAGAGAAACGACTTTAGCGTAAAGTAAGAAGCAGGATTTTATCCTCCACCATCTGGGCTTTTCTTGTTATTGGGCCTAAGTATTAAAATTCAGTTTCCGAACTTGTTTTTATTGGACCTTAAAAAGATTTCTGGCCCGTAAAATTTGGTCGTCGGCAAGAATAATCTTCACTTTAAAAATTTTAAGTACACAGTTGAGGAGTCAATAAAATACAAATCAGAACTCTCTTTTTTTGAAAAATGTTTCGACCTAGGTCAGATACTGCCATACTGGATTGATCCGTTCCCAAAAGAATATCTATAAATGAATATCCAGAAAGAGTACAAAAGAAATGTCTTTCACGTCTCAATATATAGATATATATTGCAAATATAAAAAAAAAATTAATTCTTTACATGATGCTATTCAATTTAAAAATAGGATATTATTATATTTTGTAGAACATAAACTACACTTATTGCCTTTTTTATCTAGAAAGTAATAAATAAATTATTTATTATTAGTAGAATCAAAGAAGTTTTACTTCAAACAATCTGGACCATCAAACACAGCACAATCAACGGTGAAAATCATATCTAAATCCCAACAGAAGGCCGTTTCCCATTGGCTGTTCATTAAAACACTCAGATCGCAATCGAGACCGTTCACTCAAATCCAATCCAACAACCCAGAATCTCCATTTTCCCAAAGAGAGATCCCCAAATTCCCTCTCAATTTTCACCTTTAAATTCCACCCAATTCTTCACTAACATCACCATTTTCATTTGCCACCACCACCAGCAGCACATCTCATTAAATTTTCATCTTCGTGAATCTTCATCGATGGCGCGTACCAAGCAAACGGCGAGGAAATCCACCGGCGGGAAGGCTCCCAGGAAGCAGCTGGCGACAAAGGCGGCGAGGAAATCCGCCCCCGCCACCGGAGGCGTGAAGAAGCCGCACAGATTCCGCCCGGGGACGGTGGCCCTGAGGGAGATCCGGAAGTATCAGAAGAGCACCGAGTTGCTCATCAGGAAGCTGCCCTTTCAGAGGCTTGTGAGGGAGATCGCCCAGGATTTCAAGACCGATCTCCGCTTCCAGAGCTCCGCCGTGGCGGCGCTTCAGGAAGCTGCGGAGGCCTATCTGGTGGGTCTGTTCGAGGATACCAACTTGTGTGCTATTCATGCTAAAAGGGTCACCATTATGCCCAAGGATATTCAGTTAGCCAGGAGGATTAGGGGTGAGAGAGCTTGAGATTTTAGATGCAGAATGTGCTAGTTATCGTCTGGCTTCTTTTGGTTTTTGTTATTGGAACTTGTTAGGATCAAGAATGTGAATGAATTGTGATTTCTTGTCTGTTTCTGTGGAATTTTCATGGGGATTAATTGAAATTTTTGCATGAATTCAATGGATATGGTATGGTATGCCTAAAATTATGGGAAAATGGATGATATATTTGTTACCTTTGTTTATCCAAGATTTTGATGATGAAACCAATATTGAATATCGATTAATTTACTCAATGCAGTGATTAATCAATTATTGAATGTAAATTAACAAAAATAAGAAAGAACACACTAAATTATTGTTGAGTACAAAGCGAGTGATGCTACATGTATAATTAAATTTGTACAATAATTTTTACACTATAAAAAATTCAATACAAAATTTTAATTTATTAAATTTCACGATACATTGAATGCAAAATCTCACAATATCATATCAAAATCTCACGAGATAATAGCAAAATATCACGACATAATTATTATAAATATCGTTGTACGATATATTGATTGTATTTTTAGCATTATTCGTACTAAACAATATCATAGCTCTGTATTTCTTTATGAATTTTCTGATTTTATAGTCTTTCTTGATTGGTTGAATTAATCTCTTGTTATTTCTGTGTCAATTTGAAAATTAACTCGCCAAATAATTTTTAGATTTTTGACTTCTCTGCTTATTTTTTTGAACATTAACATTTATTTAAAAATTAATCGTTCTTTTTACCAATTTAAACTTTTTGGACTTAAAACATAATTAACCCAAAATCTTCACTCTTCCCTCCATTGTGCGATTTCGATTCTAAAAAAGTCTCCTGCACTACTATCTTCTAAAAATTAAATGTGTTGTGGCTAAGAGTTGGTTTGTTGTGTAGTATAAAACTTAAAACTTCGATCATAAATTTTTTTTTTAATAAAAGGAGACTATTATCTATTTATCTCGATAAAGTTTGATTTTTGGGTATTGAATTATGACTGAATTACTTCATGGTTATCCATTAGAAAATGATAAAGATAATATTTTTGCTTTCAAGGAGCATATGATTAATGATTTATTTGAAGCTTTTCTATAATGTCGGTGTGAATTCGTCAACATCTTGGGGCATAAGGAAATGGACGATTGACTTTTTTTTTTTTGAAAGGAATGGACGATTGAATTTGAGTAAATAAAATCTAATGGTTTTTTTTTTTAAATTTCAAAAAACAAAATCTAGTATTTTACCTTACATTTTGTGCTTATGTTAATGATAGCTAATTTTGTTAGGTATCATAAATCTTTTCATTCACTTTTTTTTTTTAACATAAAAATTACAGTATAAGTTTGTTTTGGATTCATAAATCCGACTTCCGTTTTACATGTTTAAATGGTAAAAAACATGTTTAAGAGATCATTATCTATACAAAATTGGTTAAAATAAAAGATAAGCACCGGAAAACTCAGGAAGGTCTGGAAGTCGTCGGAGGGCCTTTGCGGTTCGGATCTTCCGAACCAAGGGATCATCGTTGGCTCGTGACATGTTGATTTGGGTTAGAAAAGTCAATTCGTATCTTCCGAAGTCCTATTCGGATCTTCAGAACCTATGTGTCCAGAAATGTGTCAAAACGTCAAAACAAGTGGCAATCATGCACAGATTGAGTCTTCCGAACTTAGAACGAATCTTCCGATCTATGGTCTATAAATAAGGACGAAAATCCTTACTTTCAAGGCAGAATCCAAGTAATTCCGGAGCTATTCAGTCTGTATGTGAGTGTTTCTATTCATATTATTGAGGGATGAGCTAATACAAGGTGTTACTGAGATCGTAGTGAAGCGTGCTCAATTTGTGGGCTCTCAACATCAGTGCGCTAACGATTGACGAATGTATAGTTCTGGATCCCTAGTAGTTGTAATTGAGAGTATCTATTGATCTATTTAAGTCTCTTAGACAAGTAATAGTGATATGATATTCACTTGATATGCAGGCTTGGACTTTAGACTCTTGTACTTTTGGACCAGTTATTAGAGGTATGTAAATATTGACTGAGATATCCAGCTGAGTGTGTATGCATATGTGTTGCATTTTATCTGTCATGATATACATGTTTCACTGCTATTCATATGCTACATGTGCATATATAATGTTGAGTTTGTATTTCTTTCGAAATAGTCATTCTAGTAGACTCGATCATCCCTATATTTTTAATATAATATCGTATACCGAGAGATACAACTATGATAGTGATTGATACTATGGTGTCTAGGATACCTGATGTCCATGATCGAGATGAGTGTGTGAGCTACCCGATGGATATAACCCCAGATGGTACTACTCACTTGTGGTGTCTAGTCTGAGAATAATGTTCCTTGTTGACCAAATATTTAGTACATGTCATATGCATGCATGCATATATATATATATATATATTTGTATACTCATAAGTTATTTAATGGGTGAGTGTCGCTCATGTATTTGATTTTATCATGGATACCTTATTCGACTGGGCAGTTGTAGGTTTCTCTAGATGGACAAGACAATGATCAGTTATTGACCAGGGCTTGGGAGTATAGAGGTTACCGTTGGTTTTGGTTTACGATTATTTATATTAATGTTGGACTGTATGATTAAATCCTTAGACTTTTTTAAAAAAAGTTTTCACAGTTTAAACCGATCTTTCTTTATTAAGTTAATTGCATTCTAATCAAGTAGTTAGTAAGTTATTCGAATCAGATCGTTACATGTGCATTGGGTTGAATATGTATTTGTAGCAATAAATATTTTTGACTCCGAAATAACCATAAAAAAGTTGAAACAAGAAGTATGCAAGAAGTGCGGCTTGAATAAAAGTGAGATTGATTTGATATTCAGGTACTTAACACATATTGGTGATGATATTTTTTCTCCTATATATTTCAGTGGTGATAAGTGTGTACACACATATCTGTTATTTGGTGAGGCACATCACAATCCTTTGCTTTACGTGAAAATAGGGGGAAAATTCAAAAAATTGTGACACTAATGTCGATTCTATAAATGATTTTCTTGATTGTAATGACTTGTTTTTGAGTTGTCATCTCAAAGGAGTGAATTTTACAAATTTTTATAGGAACATTTTATTATTTTCTTCTATATGTCCTATGTGACGAGCTTTAACATTGTACCTTTTACATTTCAGTTTGGAGGATCAATGATGAACCAATATTACAATCAAGCTCATTATGATGAAGTTAGAAGTGAATGGAAGGAATTCGTCTACTCCTTTGTAGGTGCCTAATATTTGTTTGAAGTGTTCAGTAGTTGACACATGTTTATGAATTATTTTGACTTGTAAACCATATTTTGGGTCAAATATTTGACTTTTAAACCATATTTTTGATGAATTATTTTATGAATCTAATGTATTTTTAGGTGTAGATATTGTGGTACTGTAGTATATTTTTTCAATTTTGGTGAAATGATAAGGTCTCCTACACTACAGATAATGGTGATAATATAACACAAAATTTTGGGATCGTTTAGTGGGTCTTTTGTGCTTGACCACCAACAGTTGTTGATTTGAGTTCAGTTATGATTAGCAACTGAACTGCTTCTTTCTCAACTGTCTATGTCAGTTGACCAACACATATATAAGTGTGCGAAATGAGGTCGACTGACATATTAGAAAAATATCTCAAAATGATCTAAACTGATGTGAAAAGAGAAAAATAAAATGTAAGAACTCGAGTATTTGTTTCTGAATATTCGGAGATTTAACTGCTCCTACGAACCCTTCTTATACACGAGAAGGATCCACTAAAAAACTTTGATATATACGACAGCTTGCACAAACCTAATCCGGTCTTAGGACTTACCACATTGCCTAAACTGGATCTCCTAGCCTTGACTGAATGCAACCCTTGACAGAATCATCTTACAATGAGGTTTGCAGCACCTCAACTGATCTATTACAAAGATGTTACAACTCGATAGCCTAGAAAAAATTGATCCTACACTCGATCAAGTTTATTCTATGAAGTGTGTGCTATATTAGTTGAGGTGTGAGCTTCTTTGTAGTGCGGGAGTGATCTTGATGGATCTTGAATTGATATCTTGTCTTTTGTTGTGTTTTCTCTCCGTGCTCTTTTGTTGGCATGAATGATATTCTATTCATAGCTTCCAACTCCAACGATAACTTGATTTAAATTCTAACCGTTGGTTTTACTTGTCTGCTAACTTGTACCTTCTCTGACACAAAGTACACTGATGCTTCTGTAGCTCGGTGGTTTCGGTATTGTACGAAAAACTTTATCCAATCGCTGAGGTGGAATTATGACTTTAGTCATAGTTTGGTCAACTGATCAGTTTTCCTAACTGACCAGTCTAGGTGGCTGTCTAGTCTTGATAATCTAGTTTAGCTCTACACGAATGAATCGAGTTAGCTTTGCTAGTCGAGTCATGGTTTTAGCTCAGAGACTGGTTAGCTATCTCAAGTTGACTTATCCAGTTGATGTCTTCAATTTTAGTCATGAACAAAGTCAGTTACCTGAAGATTTTGCTTATTTAGCTCGTCAACACCGAAACTATGAATGTTCCAACACAAAATACTTCGAAGAAAAATAAAAATTTTGGCAGAGTAGAAGAAAACATTTACTTAACCACAATTCAAAAATTTGAGAAGTCGTCTCTACTGAGGTTCTATTTTTCCTCTCAACTACTCCGTTTTGTTGAGGCATTCTAGGACAAGTAAATTTGTGACCAATGCCTTTGTTTTGACAAAAATTTGTAAAATTTTTATTTTTAAATTCAGTTCCGTGGTCACTACAGATCTGTTTGATAGAAAGATTTTTCTCATTTTCAATCTTTTTGAAAAATATTTTAAAATGATCAAAGACATCATTTTTGTGGGCTAAAAACAATATCCAAG
This sequence comes from Henckelia pumila, assembly GCF_033568475.1. Taxonomy (NCBI): domain Eukaryota; kingdom Viridiplantae; phylum Streptophyta; class Magnoliopsida; order Lamiales; family Gesneriaceae; genus Henckelia; species Henckelia pumila. Next base: position 126,816,687 of record NC_133120.1, on the reverse strand, counting down.
TGAAACGTGAGAAATCATCTACAATGACAAAAACATAAGACTTTCCTCCTAAACTGAAAGTCCTAGATGAACCACATAAATATAGATTGAGAAGTTCAAGTGGCATAGAAGTGGAGACATAATTTTTGCTTTTCAAGGATTCTCTTATGTGTTTGTCAAGTTGACACGCATCACAAACAAAATTTAATTTTAAATTTAACTTTGGCATTCCAACAACTAAATCTAGTTTTAAAAGTTTTTCGATGGAGCTCAAGCCAAAATGACTTAGTTGTCTATGCCAAAGAATGTTGTCATCAACATTTAGTGATACAAGGCTTTTTATTTTTGAAAAATATAAAATGTTTAAAATTACCTTGTACACATTCTCACTTCTATATCTTTTGAAATTTATGTATTTGTTGGTGGAGAGTGATATAGTGTAGTGTTGTGGAGTGAATGTGAATTCATAACCTCTATCGCACAATTGACTTATGCTTAGTAGGTTATGCTTAAATCCTTTCACCAGAAGTACATCATAAATTATAGTAGAGTTAGATATTGTAGTAACCCGTATCCGGAATTAACGATTAATGAGTATATTAATCATGTGATCATGTGTAGATTTAGTAAAACATGATTAAGAAAATTCTAAATGGATTAAGGGAGTTCGGAAAAGGATCCAGAACACTCAAAAATGGTTGGGAAGATTCCGAGTCTTAGACAGGATCGGAGGCTCCGAACCCGAGTTCGGGTGATCCAAAATGTCCAAGTTCGGAGGGCTTGAGGTTGTTCGGGAGGGTGAAGTTTGGACGATCCGAAGAGGGATCGGAAGACCCGATCTCCATCAGATAAGATAATATAAGGAAAATTATTTGATTGGCTGGAAGGGAGTTCGGACGATCCAAAGTGATGGATCGGACGGTCCAAATAGTGCCTCGGCCAGGTGTCCGAAGGAGTGATGTCATGAATGACGTAATATCGGCATCGAACGATCCGAAATCCCGATCAGACGGTACGAAGTGCTATCAGGTGACACTTGTCACGCATGCAGAGTTCGAACGGTTCGAAGATAGGTTCGGACAGTCCGAACGTGTTCTATAAATATGAGGTCCGAGCTCCTCATTCGTGCAAATTTCGAATTCTTCTCCTTCGCCCACGTGGCTCTATTTTAGGGCTTTGGGAACTCTTATTTTAGAGTTGGAGTGGGAAATATACTTTAGTATAGTTAGACAGTGTCTGACATAGTAGCGGAGCAGTGCTCGTGTAGTGGAGCCGTGCGCAAGGCAGTGGAGCTGCGGCAGGGGTGTGCCCCTAGTTGCGGGATAGTTGCTATCAACGGGCTGACGACGGATGTAGGTATAGCTATGGTCTCCTTAAATTATTTAGGAGTATGAAATAGCTTAGTTAAGGCTTTTAGAGCTTAATGAATGATGCATGTGTATTTGCATTGTAGAGCTGATGATAGGCTTGGAACCTAGAGTGGGACTACTAGGAGCTGACTGTAGTAAGGTACATAAGTACTGACTAAGATGGCCAACATGATATATGTTATATGTGTTGCATGAGCATGTGCTACGTGTTTTACCATGTTTTATGGCTTTAGCACATGCATGTTTTTACGGTAGACTGCATCTGGTATGATGTGAGTCATGACAGTTTTCATCAGTGAGGCGTTACTTCCTGTGGAATCGTGTCTGGGGACGCTCAGCCCCTGGTTTTGCTATCACTAGGAGCGACCACGACGGTGGAGTAAACGCTATAGTTTATAGGTGAATATAGGAGCGGCACCACGGACTTGCTATCCGATATTGCCCTGTATATTCATGCCGCCTCTGAGTATTGTTTTACCCTCGTTTTAAATACACTTATGTGCTGCATATATTTTATATATCATTGCTTTCGTATTGAGCTTAGAGCTCATGTCCGGTATTTTTCTGTATGTCTGGACACCCCATTCGACGGGGCAGATGTAGGTGCAAGATTGAGCACCCGGAGTCTGGAGAGGCCAGCGACCTTGAAGACATCAGGATTAGCTGTAGGTTTTATTTAAGATTATTCGATTGTGTTGTATAATCGAATTTGTTAACCGGTTGTATTCTGCCGGTCTGCTTTTATTTAAGTCTTCCGCAGCGATTTATTTTAATGCATGCTTAATTATGCTCTAACTCTGATTAGGTAGTGGATCCGGGTTGGGTCGCTACAGATATACCTATTGACCAATGTCTTCAATTACTCATTTGTTGTTGTCTCAGAAAGTGACAATCCCCTTTTCTTTTGGTTTGATTGATTGCTTGAAGAAGATCCATTCCCCCCGTCATGTGTCGAGAGCATCCACTGTCAAGCTCCATGTCCCCCGTCATGTTGAATTTTGGTACTCATTGGCTCTTTGGGTCCTTCAATCTTAGTAGAAGAGGAAATCTTGGGGATACACTTTAAATAACTATTTTTATTGTATTGATGTCTAAGTGATTTACACTTAGGTCTAATATGACCAATTTTACAACAGTAGATACATATAGGTGGTGATCTCATTTTAGCTTTAGCTATTAGGCCGGTGAAGTTCATGGAATTACCTTCATACCCTAAACCACTTTTATCAAAGCTACATCGTTCCATGCATAAGATGTTATCCAGTTTTCCACTGCTAACATTGAATTTATCAAATGCTTTTATAAGTTTTTCATGTTGCTCTTTAACCTTATGTTTTTATGCATCTTAGTCTCTAATTCAATTTTCATTTGTTTATTTTCTTTTCTAAGAGATTTAACTATATCAAAAAATTTACTATAAGCACACAATAGTACATCATAGGTAGGTACCCCACCATCGTCGTCGAATACGATGTCATCTTCTTTGGTCATAAGGAATGTGAGACCTCGATTCTAAACATCTAATCTCGGAATTAAACAACAATAGAGCATTCAAGATCCAAGATTAAAAGTAATAATTTTTTTTTAAAGTGAACATTGCCCGCTCGATCGGTTAATTCTTACCGATCGAGCGGCTACAATCTATCAAGCCACTGCCCAGAAAATCGAGACGCCCGCTCGATCGGTGAAGTCTTGCCGATCGAGCGGCCAACAAAATTCAACCTCCTGCCTCTGTACAGGGGTGCTCGCTCGATCGGTAAGAGTCTGCCGATCGAGCGAGACACTCTGCCCGGGAATTTTTGGTTTTTCTTTATAAATTATTTTTCCAACTCAATCAATCCATCAATTCAAACATCATGCATAATTTGAAAGCTTGGAACTAAAATCGAAATCATCATACATACTATATACGATATTCCAGAAATCCAAATTATAAACGTGCTTTCAAAACATAAACTAGATTGACATGCATTTCCAATCCTAACTCGAAGTCTCACTTCTATTCTTCATTTTCGTTCTATCCCTGTCGTCTCTGACTCGATCCTGCCCCACCTGTTGCCATGCACACATACAAAAATAAGACAAAAACCGGATAATCCGGTGAGAATACAATTCTCAGTAAAAGAGACAATCATGCATATCAAATAAACATATCAAGTCATGACATGTATCAACTTCCATATATCTATCACATCAAGATAGAAATCAAGTAATTCATCCAAGTACTGAATTAAAATGATATGCATGTCTTTAAAACTTCTGGATTATCAGACTCAGATAATCACTTGGAATTCTTCTTTCTTTCTTTCTTTCTTTCTTTCTTTCTTTCTTTCTTCGGTTTGGGATCCCGAGGTTAAAATATCCAACGATCACACCGAACTCCCCTCTCGAGGTGGACGAGGCATATTTTAATCCTCTAGACTCCAGAGCATTATATAGAGTCGTTTGACAAGGTATAAAATCTCCAACCAAGTCACTCAACTACAATCTCTAGATCGTCTAATCAAATTGAAATGAATCGAGGCTCAATATGAATGCATATGTCATCTCATGCATTCTAATATCATTTCAATTATCAATTCATATAAGCATTCAATCATGCTTTCGTCAAAATACATGCATATGTAATCTAATGCATTCAATTATCATTTCTTTCCTCAATTCAAATAATCATTCAATCATGCTTTCAAATAAACATTCAATTATGATTTCAAATAAGCATTCAATCATGCAAGTATGTGATTTCTTCGGAACACTCGAATCAAGTCGGATTCGATTTAATCGTTCCATTCAAGTCTAAGTCATCTTTTACCTTATTCGCTTCGAAGGTACTAAAATCTGAAAATTAATAATAAGGATAATAATCAATATCCAAACAATTTCATTCGAAACACAATCATACTTCTTCGATTGATAATTAAGAAAATCGATACTGTACCGACTTCAATCTTCCAACTGGCCAAAGCTGCTCTCTCGCAACTCTGTTGACTTCACTTCAATCTAACAGAAGAAGTCATAAGGATCAATATCGACATCAAAAGCTCAAACAAACTCGATACGATCAAAACATCGAAACGATTCCAAAATTCAAACTGACGGCATAACGGCTATAAACTGATCAAACCGGAAACGCAGACAGCAAGATATCAATTCAATAAACTCAATTCAATCATCAAACATCATTTACAATCTAATCCCAACACTTCTCAAAACTCCAATTTTCGAAAATAACTAGAAAATTCATATCAAATCCGATCGTCGTTAGATTTTCACACCGTCTTAGATATACTATCACAGCTATCTCAAAATCATTCTCTCCGAATATAAATCAATTCTAACAACGTCCAAAAATTCAAACTTCTCAGAAATAAGAAAGACTTACTTCAAAACGGAGCACTCGTCGCTGTGATCGAAGATATAAAGTCAGAAATAAATTCTGTCGGACGGATTGAGCAAAAATGGAAATCACAAAAGCTTGGGGAAGCTTTCTCACGCCTAAAATGGAGAATGGCGGTTTGGTGGAGGTGATGAAGTGAATAAAACAAGTCAAATCCTTTTAAATATCTAAAAATTTCTATAATTGAGTTTTAGTCCCTGAAAATTCTGAAAATTTCATTTTAGTCCCTGATCAAAATCGAATCGGCCCTCGACTTTTAAAATCTCTGGTTATCTCAAATAAATTCCATTAAGATAATTTTGGGGCGTTACAATTCTCCCCCTCTAAGAATCAATTTCGTCCTCGAAATCAATCACTGTTCTATCACAAGGTCGAGGATAAAGTCAAAGGACTGCAATAAGAATTTACATCTCGAAACTAAGTCCAGAATATGCTTCCAATCAAACTCTGAATCATTCGTCTCAATTAGTTCGACATCTCAATCAATCAGAGAAGTCAGAAACACTAGTCGATTACTTCATCAACACTCCGTCCGTCTATCAAAAGTCAACTCATCGTCGTCAGAAAATTCTTCTAAACTCAGTCACAATTCGAATCATCTTATGTTCTAAACCAAGAGACAAAGGGAATTAATATCAAAATTCAATTCGATCATCCTCTACTCTCGCACAACTTCTATAATGTGCCTCCAATAACTCGTCAAACTCTGTTGTTGCACGAAATTTCTACAAACATCAAGAATTCTGTCAACTAGTGCTAAGTTGAGCACTACTACTCAAAGAAATTCTTCTAAAGTTCGACTCATCTGATCTGGCTGTCCGTCATTCTGAGGGTATCGAATCGAAATAAGTTGTAATAAACACAAAAATCTCTTCTAAGTCTATGCCGAAAGAACAATACATCGAGGATCTCTGTCTAGACTGACATATTTTGGCAATTCATGACCTCTGACAAGATATCAATTCTCTCCTCTTCGTCATAATCATTCTGTACAGAAAACTGTAACGGATCCTATCTATCGGTCAATCAAAATCAGACAGTAGATAAAATAAGAACAAATTCTTCGGTTCTAAACATCAGTTGCTGCATTCACTCCTTCTGTTAAAAAGATTCAAATCAGAAATCTCAATAAGAAGAAAACCAAGTACTGCAAGATCATCAGTACTGAGACTCAGAATACAGAAGAGCGGATAATCAGAAATTCCATCATCAGATAAAAGATCAAAGAAATTCATTCGGTCCGCTCAGAATTTCAAACATCGAGATTAGTCTACAACTGATCGACGTACAATTCTGAAAAGATTGTAGAAGGCTCTGTACGATCAGTACAAATCTCAAAACCAGAAACAAGAATTTCATCGATAACAACTCCTAATTTCAACTAATACTTCTGAGAGATTCGGTCTACAGACACATTCTTCAGCAATACAGGAGTATTCATCAAATCAAATGGCCGGTCAAAAGCTCAAAACGATCATACCTCAATTCAAAAACGATTCTGAGAAAGCTCACTTCCACAAACTTCCTGTGGATAAAAATTCGTATCTCAAATCAGTGTCAAACTCATTCTGACAATCGGGACCAATCTAGAAGTTCATTCCGAACAACTTCAATCATTCAATAACCACTGGAACATCAACCAGTTCAGGTTACAATTCAATACATCGACTAAAAAGTTTCGAGAGTTCGTTCATACTATTCTGTAATAACAGTCATTCTACATAATAAATCAAGAATTCTTAGAGTCGATAATTCTTAACGGAGTATTCCATCACTCGCTCAACGATACTCAGATAACATCTCATCTCGAACTCAACAAAGTAGTCTTGCTACTAAAATCAACGAATTGTGATCCCAACTCCATTCTGAATCAGAATAGACTATACAACAGAAAATTGGATCGTTCTCTTTCTGACTGCTGACAGTTCACAACATCAGAAACTATACTTTGAATCTCATACTTCATCATCCTCTATTCGATCTGATTTCTCAATTTATCAACCATCTTCCGATCATCTGGAAGAACTCTGAATAAACTTCAAAGTGCCAATATCCTGATACTCTGTCTCAAACCGAAACATCTGGCACAACAACGTTATTCGCTAATAAGGCATCAATAAAAATTCTGCATCTCAGATTAAACTCAGATCTGATCTATCTTCATCGGATTCTGAAAGATCGAATCAGATTCCAAAGCGTTATCAATCTTCTCAATCAATTCTGGTTCGAAGTCGAATGAAAGAGTCAAGATAAACGTTCCATCTTTTCCAGACTCTAACAAAAGTGCAGCAATCATCTGTCAAAGAAGACAACTGAAGTAGATAAAATAAGATCAGATCATACAGCTTACAATTGTAGCTGTTACCATCAGTTCTCCGGATAACAATAAAATTCGCAGTCAGATTAATCGCCCTCTATAACTCTCTTTCCCAACTCATAATCAGTTCGGACTGCGACAATCAAAACTTCTATCTTCCAAGATCAGAATAGATTACTGAAATCTTCCAAGCAATAAGATCTCTGTGAGATTCAAATCGGAAACTAACATTGCATCTCGAACATCTTCAACTTCTTCGATGCTCAAGATAACAAGGAGTACTTCTAAACAAGAATAAGTCTCAATACTCAATAAGAAGGAGTGCAAAGCACCAATAGGTCATCAAAGATACAACTGAACAGAAGAGCAAAACCTGCTGAGTATTCGTCTAATCAACAATAAGAATTTCTCAAAGGATTCGCGGTAGAACTCGCTAAATCCAAGAATCTTCAAATTCAGATAAGGACGTCGATCCAGATCAATTCATAACAGCTCTAGTCTTGAGGTATTCAATAAAATTCCATCTTCCCAGAGAAAAGATCGAGGAAAATACCACTCGGTCTCACGAGATTCAGACGTCAAAAGAATAGAATAATTGATCGACATGCAAATCTGCGAACATTTCTTAAAGAATCTGAAAGATCAATACGGATCTTCGAAGGATAAAAGATTTATCGATAAGAATACTCAAGAACTCATCTACAAACCTCTGGAAGATTCGGTTCAAAGGACTCATAAATAATGCAGATGCAATTCCAATTCAATCTGTACGATAAAAAAAATAAAAAATTCAAATCGGTCGTACCTCATTTCGAATTCAATCTCTGAAACTTCTTCCCTTCATATTATCAGTCGATGATGTCTGATCTAAAATAAATGCTGAACTCATCCTCTCGATTCGGAGGCAAATCGGAGGAAATCCATTCGTCTATCATCTCGGATCTGAATCTGGCAACTGTCTTAAATCAACCTCGGTTGCCCTGTACTCGGTTAATGCACTACATCGATAATATAATCAAAATCTGATAACCAAAAATATTGCACTGTTCAGTATCAACTCCCATCGAAACAAAATTCAAAATTTCGAACTAAATTTATCGCAACTAATTCAGATAGTCAAAAGTAGAGGAAGCATCAATCTAACCTCTCCACAAGAAGAAAAGTTGCATCAATATCTAACAGAAAAAGAGTCAAAATACTAGAATCGAACAGTTACCTGCTTCATCATCGTCAAGAACAGTTAGAGTCTGTGAATCCTCGAGCAAGTACTAAAGTCTTTCGTAGAAACTCGGATTTAAACAACTCTACGAAACGACCAAATCTTGTTTCTTTAAGGCTTTCTTCTTCAATATCCACCAACTTTTCGCAAAACCTAGCAGTTGGTAACCAACTAACTGAATCCGTCGTTCATCAGTATAGTTTAAAAGAATCAAAAAACTGATCGATCTCTTCAAATCAGCTTTCACACCCAAACTCATTCTCAGAACTCCTTAGAGTTGAAGGCTAAAAGACTGAAATCTCATTAGCAATGCTTCCATCATTTCGGAGTGACATCCGTCAGTTCAGTCACAGAACAATTCTGTACAATCGAGTTCGCTACTAGTTGAATTTTGTTCAAAACTTGCCGAGTAGAAAATCTGATTCAAGAGGATTAGAACACAACATCTCAAATACATCTATCCGGTGTCCAACAACCTCAGCTCGACATACTCATTCGATCTCTAGAGTATTCAATGCAACCAGTAACTCGAAACAGTTCGTATCTCAATTAATTCATGCTTTAAAATTTAAATCACATATCCAAGTAATTCAAATAATTCTCAATCATCAAGCATGCTCGCATTGAATTTAATAAATCAATTAAATAACTCAAACACATGCGAGAATCCAATTCAAGCGGACTCGATCTACCCGCTCACTCTAGTTCAGTCCAAAAATCTTATCGCTCTGATACCACTTAATGTGAGACCTGAATTCTAAACATCTAATCTCGGAATTAAACAACAATAGGGCATTCAAGATCCAAGATTAAAAGTAATAATTTTTTTTTTAAAAGTGAACAGTGCCCGCTCGATCGGTTAATTCTTACCGATCGAGCGGCCACAATCTATCAAGCCACTGCCCAGAAAATCGGGACGCCCGCTTGATCGGTGAATTCTTGCCGATCGAGCGGCCAACAAAATTCAACCTCCTGCCTCTGTACAGAGGTGCTCGCTCGATCGGTAAGAGTCTGCCGATCGAGCGAGACACTCTGCCCAGGAATTTTTGGTTTTTCTTTCTAAATTCTTTTTCCAACTCAATCAATCCATCAATTCAAACATCATGCATAATTTGAAAGCTTGGAACTAAACTCGAAATCATCATACATACTATATACGATATTCCATACATCCAAATTATAAACGTTCTTTCAAAACATAAACTAGATTGACATGCATTTCCAATCCTAACTCGAAGTCTCACTTCTATTCTTCATTTTTGTTCTATCCCTATCGTCTCTGATTCGATCCTGCCCCACCTGTTGCCATGCACACATACAAAAAAAAGACAATAGCCGGATAATCCGGTGAGAATACAATTTCCAGTAAAAGAGACAATCATGCATATCAAATAAACATATCAAGTCATGACATGTATCAACTTCCATATATCTATCACATCAAGATAGAAATCAAGTAATTCATCCAAGTACTGAATTAAAATGATATGCATGTCTTTAAAACTTCTGGATTATCAGACTCAGATAATCACTTGGAATTCTTCTTTCTTTCTTTCTTTCTTTCTTTCTTTCTTCGGTTTGGGATCCCGAGGTTAAAATATCCAACGATCACACCGAACTCCCCTCTCGAGGTGGACGAGGCATATTTTAATTCTCTAGACTCCAGAGCATTATATAGAGTCGTTTAACAAGGTATAAAATCTCCAACCAAGTCACTCAACTACAATCTCTAGATCGTCTAATCAAATTGAAATGAATCGAGGCTCAATATGAATGCATATGTCATCTCATACATTCTAATATCATTTCAATCATCAATTCATATAAGCATTCAATCATGCTTTCGTCAAAATACATGCATATGTAATCTAATGCATTCAATTATCATTTCTTTCCTCAATTCAAATAATCATTCAATCATGCTTTCAAATAAACATTCAATTATTATTTCAAATAAGCATTCAATCATGCAAGTATGTGATTTCTTCGGAACACTCGAATCAAGTCGGATTCGAGTTAATCGTTCCATTCAAGTCCAAGTCATCTTTTACCTTATTCGCTTCGAAGGTACTGAAATCTGAAAATTAATAATAAGGATAATAATCAATATCCAAACAATTTCATTCGAAACACAATCACACTTCTTCGATTGATAATTAAGAAAATCGATATTGTACCGACTTCAATCTCCTAACTGGCCAAAGCTGCTATCTCGCAACTCTGTTGACTTCACTTCAATCTAACAGAAGAAGTCATAAGGATCAATATCGACATCAAAAGCTCAAACAAACTCGATACGATCAAAACATCGAAACGATTCCAAAATTCAAACTGACGGCATAACGGCTATAAACTGATCAAACCGAAAACGCAGACAGCAAGATATCAATTCAATAAACTCAATTCAATCATCAAACATCATTTCCAATCTAATCCCAACACATCTCAAAACTCCAATTTTTGAAAATAACTAGAAAATTCATATCAAATCCGATCGTCGTTAGATCTTCACACCGTCTTAGATATACTATCACAGCTATCTCAAAATCATCCTCTCCGAATATAAATCAATTCTAACAACGTCTAAAAATTCAAACTTCTCAGAAATAAGAAAGACTTACTTCAAAACGGAGCACTCGTCGCTGTGATCGAAGATATAAAGTCAGAAATAAATTCTGTCGGACGGATTGAGCAAAAATGGAAATCACAAAAGCTTGGGGAAGCTTTCTCATGCCTAAAATGGATAATGGCGGTTTGGTGGAGGTGATGAAGTGAATAAAACAAGTCAAATCCTTTTAAATATCTAACAATTCCTATAATTGTGTTTTAGTCCCTGAAAATTCTGAAAATTGCATTTTTGTCCCTGATCAAAATCGAATCGGCCCTCGACTTCTAAAATCTCTGGTTATCTCAAATAAAGTCCATTAAGATAATTTTGGGGCGTTACAAGGAAGAAGTTTGCTTCCTCGTTGTCATCGTCACTATCGCTCCATGTGGCCATGAGTGCCTTTTTCTTGTCCTTGTCAAGTTTCTTTCTAAGTGGGCATTGAATAGCATAGTAACCCGTTTGTTGGCAGTTGTAACATGTTACCTCTTTTCAACCTTCTTGTCTTTCTTGAATTTGTTACTCCACATGAATATTTTGAACTTTCTGGTGAATAGAGCCATGTCTTCATCATCACTTCCTTAAACTTGACTTGTCAAAGCTATCCTTTTAGCTTTGATCTTGTCATCATCTTTCTCGTTCTTCTTTCGGATGTATACTTCAAGCTCATGGGTTTTTAGGGTTCCATGAAGCTCATCAAGGTCATAGGAGGTAGCACCATCTTTTTTGGACTCAATGATCACCGTTCTTTTTGCATCCCACTATGTCGGTAGTGCTCGGAGTGCTCTCCTCCAAAATTGCTTGGGTGGATAGGTTTCACCAAGTTGAGCAAGTTCATTGATGATTTGAGTAAACTTTCAAAACATGGTATCAACATATTCTTTGGGATCCATCTCGAATGTTTCATATTTTAGTTAAAAAATATCAATCTTTGTCTCTTTCACTTGGTTGGTTCCTTACTAACAAATCTCTAATTTGTACCAAATCTCTTTTGCGGAGGAGAACATTGAGATCTGGTTGTACTCGTTCATATCTAAGGCAAAATGCAAAATATTCATAGCTTTAGCATTTTGAGAAATCAATCGCATGTCCTCTTTTGAAAGGTCGTCCGTTCCTTTTGGAACTTCTTTCTCATCCACTTTTTTCATGGGGACGTAGAGACCATTCACCGTCACTTTTCAAAGATCATAATCAATAGATTGGATATATACTGCCATTATATTTTTCTAATATATGTAATTAGTACCATTGGAAAAAGGAGGACGATTGGTAGATTGTCTTTGAGCATAATCATTTGCTAGATTGCCCATAAAAATATTTTGAAAAATAAAATCAAAATGTGGCTATGATACCACTTGTTGGAACCTAAGGGGGGCGGGGGTTGAATTAGGTTCCTTGGCCTCTTTAGCGTTTTAAAATTATTTTGCAAAAACGCAAGCGGAAGACTTTTGGACAATAAAAAATAGCAAAAATTAAAGTAAATAAATTGACAAAAATTAAATAAAGCAGTAAAAGAGAAAAGAGATGTTTATGAAAGTTCGACGAAGAATCGTCTAAGTCTCCCATTCCCGGTTAAGATCGATTTACCGAGGTATCACTATAATTTCTTTTTGGCCTTGAAGGCTCCAATGATAGCCTTTACAACAACACGCTCATTGCGTCTACTTGGCCTTGACGGCTCCAAAGATAGCCTTTAAAACTCGATCACAACTTTCAAAGATACAACAATCATAATCACGGTCACCACACTTATAATATTTTATACAAGAATATATTGAAAGACACAAGAGAAAAATTCTTTGAGAGCTATGTTGTGTCTTCAAATGTCTTCGAAATGGCCTTTTTATAGTGGTGAAAAATTGAGTGAGTTCGGACCTTCCGAACCCTGTTCGGAACTATCGATATTGTTTAATCAAATCCCATAATTGCTGCTTAAGGATCGGAACCTCCGTTCTTCTCTTGGGATCTACCGAACTACATAGTCCGCTCAAATTCAAAATTCAAATCCGATGTGCTGGGAAAGATTTCGGAACCACCGACCCCACTTCGAAACTACCAAACTATCTTCAGAATCAATTTCTCCGCATTTCATTAAGTTTATTGATCTTGAGGATCGGACCAAGAGATCTCATATTCGGAACTTCCGAACAGTGAAATTTCGTTGCCTCCGAAGTCCTTCGGATGGACATTTCTTGAGAATGCGTTCGGAACTTCCGAACTCAACTGAGAAAAAATCTTTATATCTGCATATTCTTACTTTAAATGATTAGTAACAATAAACCGAGTTTTGTAATCATCAAAATACAATTTTTGAGATATGCTAATGATTTAAAAATATTAATCTCACACTTGATATTTATATGCGTTTAAGGCGTAACACAAGTCCTACATATTCTCATTATTTGTAAATGCCCATATCTAGATGTCTCCACATCGACCGTCCAGATAAGATAGTTACATTCATAATGTTCATGTGTTGTATTAGTGATGTTTGAATTAAAGATCTCATACTTTAATTAATTTTATCACTGACTTAATTTAAATTTATTATCCATAATGTAATCCATATATATATATATATATAACTCTTATATATACTAAAATTATGGTTGCTTCCAAATAAACTAGGGATTTTGTTATGATATTAATGATAATAACACACAAATATGTTCGATAATAAATATCGTTTCTATTAATTATAAACACAAAGTATTTTTACAATGCTTTAAGGATACTATCTCCAACAGTCTAATCACTGATTTCCGACGATATAGGATTTTTCGATAGCAATAAGATGAGAATAGCAAAAAATATAAAGTTACAAAACTACTATCAAAATTTGAATATATATATGACCAAAAGAGAAAATGTTCTAAGTTACATGATCAAAATGACCATTTCCCCTTTTATGAAGTTAAACTGGTTTTGGATTGTGGAATACTAGAAAGAAATCAATCCAGTATCCGCTCCTAAAATAATATCTATAGGTGGAACATGAGAAAGATACAAAAGAAATGTTCTTTCAACTCTAAAAAAAAAATATTTTTATATACATATATATCGCAAATATAAAAAAATTACTTATTTAGACAATGCTATTCAATTAAAAAATAAGAAAAAAAATACTATCATATTTTGTAGAACATAAACTACACTGATTGCCTTTTTATGATTTTATCTAGTCTAGTAAGTAATAAATAAGTTATTAATTAAACAAGCCTTGTTAGTAGAATCAGAGAAGGTTTACTTCAATCAATCTGGACCATGAAACACAGCACAATCAACGGTGACAGTCACATCTAAAGCCCCACAAAAGGTCGTTTCCCATTGGCTGTTCCGTAAAACACTCAGATCGCAATCGTAACCGTTCACTAACATCTAATCCAACAGCCCAGATGGCCAGATCCTCCATTTACCCAAAGAGAAATCCCCAAATTCCCTCTCAATTTTCACCTTTAAATTCCACCCAAATCTTCAGAAACATCACCATTTTCATTTGCCAGCACATCCCATTAAATTATCATTTTCGTGTATCTCCATCGATGGCGCGTACCAAGCAAACGGCAAGGAAATCCACTGGCGGGAAGGCTCCCAGGAAGCAGCTGGCGACGAAGGCGGCGAGAAAATCCGCCCCGGCCACCGGAGGCGTGAAGAAGCCGCACAGATTCCGCCCGGGGACGGTGGCCCTGAGGGAGATCCGGAAGTATCAGAAGAGCACCGAGTTGCTCATCAGGAAGCTGCCCTTTCAGAGGCTTGTGAGGGAGATCGCCCAGGATTTCAAGACCGATCTCCGCTTCCAGAGCTCCGCCGTGGCGGCGCTTCAGGAAGCTGCGGAGGCCTATCTGGTGGGTCTGTTCGAGGATACCAACTTGTGTGCAATTCATGCTAAAAGGGTCACCATTATGCCCAAGGATATTCAGTTGGCGAGGAGGATTAGGGGTGAGAGAGCTTGAGATTTTAGATGCAGAATGTGCTAGTTACCTTCTGGTTTCTTTTGGTTTTTTGTTATTGCAACTTTTTAGAATCAAGAATGTGAATGAAATGTGATGTCTTTACTGTTTTAAATGAAGAATTTCATGGGGATTAATTGAATTTTTTGCATGAATTCAATGGATATGGTATTGTATGCTTAAAATTGTGGGAAAATTATGGTATTACCTTTGTTTATCCAAGATTTTGATGATGAAACCTATATTGAATATCGATAAATTTACTCAAGTGCTGCAGTGATTAATCAATTATTGGATGTAAATGAACAAAAATAAGAAATAACACACTAAATTCTTAGGTGGTTCGCCTCAAGAATATCTCTGTCCATGCGAAGGTAATAGCATTGTATAGTATTGTTGAGTGCCAATCAATATCATAGCTCTGTATTTCTTTATGAAGTTTCTAATTTATATTCTATATTAATTGATTGAATTAATCTCTTGTTTATTCCGTGTCAAATTCAAAAGCAACTCTCTTCAACTTATTTTTTTAGATTTTTGACTTCTCTACTTGATTGTGTGTGTGTTTGTTTTTATTACCTATATTAAGTTTTTGGACGTAAACCTAATTAACCCAAAATCTAATGTTTTACCTGACATTTTGTGCTTATGTTAATGATAGCTAATTTTGTTAGGTATCATAAACATAATTTTATGAGAATTTAATTATTTTAGCCCTTCTCAAAGTGTTATTTTTAAAAATAACCTTATTTGTTAAACATTTTACAATATAGCCTTATTTAATGAAATAATCCTAAAATATCATCTTGAAATGGATTAGGATACTTATTTTTCTTACTTATATTATGTGCTTATCTGATAACATATTTTTTACGAAATTTAAAATTTGCTTTTCCAAGTTAGAAAATATATATTTAAAATGTTTAATAATATGCTGAAATATAACTTTAGCTTTTAGATAATAAGTTTTGTAACGTAGTGTAGCTTACAGGTAGTTTTTGGTTTTTTGTTTTCAATTCAAAATTCTTCCATTTATATTCTAATTTTTTTAACAGTTAGAAAAAATTGTAAGTTTATGATATGACGTCCATATATATTTTCAATCGGCTGATTTTCTTTAAATTTCATTTAATTTTTGATGATACAAATAATAATTTTCTCTTCCATATTTTCAAATTATTCATATCGATATTTTAATTTTAACTTTAGAGTAACAATTCACCAATTAATTTAGATGCTTTAAAAATAAATTCATACTTCACAATTTTCATAAGTGGTAGTAATATAATAGGAGTGTTAGCTCAATAATGAGTAATATAATTAACTTTGATTTATATGCCGACAATATTTATTTTCAAAACATAGATTGTGTGCAGCGTAAATTTGACTTTCCATTTATCTTTCTTACTAGCATTTGGCATTGTTAATATTTCATTCTACTAGTTACCACGGTATACACAACATGCGTCCGTAAAATATGGAATAGATACAACACATAACTAAATAAAATATTTGATATCTTACACATTTGATTTTCAGATCACTAAACCACAAATTGTCTAAACACATGCAAGAAAAAATATGAGGAATATATAATTTTCAAATAGAAAACATTTGTAGCTAGATGATGATTTAAAAATAAAACATATTTTATTAATCAAGAAAATATGAAATAGATAGTATACGTAGTAATTTAAGATGTTCATTCTAGGGAAAAAAATTGAATGCTGAACATATTGAATGAGTAAGAAGGTAAAAGATAATAATCAAATGATAGAGCACAAATAATTATTATTATTGTTTTTCCAATTATTTCTAGGAAAATATGATCTTATGAAAAAAATTTATTCTTATAATTAGAATGTCATATATTTTTTTTTCTCGAGAAGTAAACACTAATAAAAATCTTCGAGTCAATCTATAACCCAATCATGTTAATTTATAACCCAATATTTCTAAACTAACTTAAAATTCGACAATCATGACTTAGATTTTCTATCTATAATGTAATGAACACCAGTTCCCAAATAATTCTTTATAAATTCGAAATCAAACTTAAATATTTCTATCGATAATGTACTTAAAGAATAGTCCCAAAGTGAGTCCAACTTAAGGCTACACAATCATTCTCAAAATTTCTACTAGCCATATAAAATTTTTTACTAGTTCCCAAGTGGTTCTTTCCTATTCTCTATCTTACTTGCTAGTCTCCAAGTGATTCGTTCTCATTCTAAATCTTACTTATTAGACCTCAAGTGATTCATTCTCATTCTCATTATTAGACCTCAAGTGATTCATTCTCATTCTTCATCTTAATAGTCCCAAAGTGTGTCCAACTCGGCGTTGTTTTCAAATAAAATTCAAAAACAACAAGCCTCATAGTATAGACTTTAACAAAAAACCAGTATATTATTTCATGACGAAATTTGTTCTTACATCCTATAAAGAAAATCATATACCAAATAAATCAGCGAAGCTAAACTTATCATCATAGGGACAAATAAAACTCAAATAATAGCAGCACTTTTAAATTTCTCTTTTTTCATCAGTCTAACCTTAGCGATGATCTTCTTCTTCAAGTTCTTCTTCATTTTCATCTTGGGAGGGAAGTAAGGGGGTGAGCGATCTGGGTGTCACTCAGCAAGTGGGGGCCGATCGATTATAGATTAAAATATATACATATATATTTGACAAAAATTCATACTTGGATTCAAACATGACATCTTTCAAAATATATTTAAATCATAGCATGTCTTATCATATCATAGCATAAACATCATAACAAAACTTCACTTATCGTAACATAACTTGACTTGACACGACACTGAAAATCATCTCCTTATTCATGGCTAACTGATCAGTCTCCTATATGTAATCCCTCTAAGGGGTGAGGTCATTGTTCGGTTATTATTACCCACTGCATCAGGGCCCTAACTTATCATGGTTCAAAAATTTTGTTTCTACTCCTAATTCAAATCATAACAGTTCCCTTAAAACATACTTTTAACCAGATTGCATCAAGAATAAAATTACATAACAAGATTTCAAAATATATTCATGAACGATTGAATTTTCGAAGCATACATATAATTTTAAAACGTAAAGCTCACTTACCTCGATCTAAGATTCATATAGTGAAAAAATATTGTGTATCATCATCTATCATCAACCTCATGACATAACTTAAGAATTATATACCTCAAGAATCCTTAAATATACACAAGTACATCGTATCCAATGTCTCCACTTGAAATACTATTATTTCTAGTGGCCTTCAATTCTTATGCTGCTACTCTAATCTAATAAAAAGAATTAGCAGATACTAACATGGAAGGGAATAAGTTGGCAGTGTCAATTTTACAAAGTGAAAGTAAAAATGAATTGGAATAGTGTATTTAGCATTAAGTAAATTGGATGACGACAAAATATGGGGTACTTTAAGGTTTTCCTCTCTACTCTCTTTGTTAGAAAAAGTGGGTTGGAAAGGATTTATATACTATACAAAAAGGACATGAAATGTCGCCAATTTAATTAGGAGAAATTATTATCACATTGAAAGAAATTTGTGTAAATGAGTTACAACTTTTAAATAGTAATAATTTCATATTAAATATATATAAAGGAATGGTTTCTTACACTTTAGGAGGAATAATATAATTTAATGAATAAAATGGTAGTCTTAAACGTGAGGTTCATTTTGGAGGAATTAAGAATTTGAAAAGATGTGAGGATTTATGATTAATTGAGGCATAAGCCTAATTAATAATCAAACAATAATTATATAAAATAATTAGATATAATGCAATTGAAAACATGATGTTAATTTTTGTCATTGAAGAAGATTAATGAAAGAAACGTTTCAAATTTGAAACTGACAAGAGGACATTAATCTCAAATTAAAAATCATCAATTTGATATTATAATTGTTATTAGAAGTTAATTTTCTTATTAACAAAATTAGTATTATTTTTAAATAATGTACTTTGTTTGAATGTTAACTATATTGTAAAAATCGTTATTATATGTGTGAGATGTACAAAATTTTAGATACAAAAATAAAATCTTCATTGTTTAGTTATATTGAAAAATTAGGTCACGAGTATAACAAAATGAAATCTGGAACGATAACATATTTTAGTGAATAATCCTAAATACACAATCAAAAGAAAAGTATTAATCCTCCAAATTTTAGTGGAGGAAATTGGATTTTTGCATAGAGAAGAAAAGAGGTTAATTAGATGGAAAATTAAACCAAAGAGAATGTAGGAGGAAATGGGACATTGGGGGAGTTTTTTTAAATTACAATGAGACAATGTTTGGGGGTGTGAGGCGTATAATGAGATACAAGGAATAGTTGGACTCCATAAAATTTATCGGACCTCTTACTCATTGCTCACCAATTTACATTAGAACAAAGTAGGGGAACTGATAAATTGTGGAGAAGATGATTGAACAAGATACAGCCCAAACATGGGATGCGAAATTTCCTATGGATAGACTTTAAACTTGAGTGCACTGGTGTTGGATCACTCTCTGCTTTTGCTAGAGATCACCTATATAATTGATGAGATATCTATTAATATGCATCGATTCAATTGAATATTGTTGTCTTTGTAAGCCTGATCTGATTATGCAATGAGATATGCGATATATGTAAACGGCTGAACGTGATATTCAATGCAACATATAAATCGTGACAAGAAACATGCATCATACGAAACATATACATGCAACATATAAAAATATATATTTCGTTGGTCCCAGACCAGTTAGTACTTATTACATACCTTTAAAATTGATATGAGAATGTTCATACCTATGTCATAGACATTATAACAAAAAGAATGGTATTACTAGCTAAACTTGCTCATAAGTAAGTCTTAATACACCCTCAACTATTATTAAGGCTTTCGGATGATATCTTAGTCCGTCGCCCTTCGAGGATGTCCGCTTCGTCGGCTGATCCTCAAGTTTTTGGTTACTCCACTAGATCAATTTTGTTAATACATCCTTGGGGACCCTCAATGGGACGAACATGTCATTTAATGCAAACCTTGTTGGATGCCCGTTGTGCTCCAGATCCTGCTGAAGAATTGAAGTTGAAATTTCCACACGTTGGAAATGAATTCCGAGGACTTTTTCTCCTATTTCTAATGATGCAGAAGGAGAGGAGAACAACCAAAAAAACCAATGATTCAGGTTTTTTGTTTCAAAAAATACTTTTTGTTTTTTTACTGTAAGTACTCCCTTGCTTGAGATTTTGTTGTACTAAAATTGTTGCACCAATTTCTAGAAATCGGTCTGTTTCTACTGATTTTTTATGGTTTGTGCAAAGCTTTATAAGAAATTTAAGGTTTGGTTAAATTTTGAAATGGTTGATGCTGCAATTTCCAGAAATGTGTTTTCAATTGAGCTAGCGAAGAATCTACTGCATGTCAAAAATATATATTCCTTGCCATATTTTTCATGTAATATGATTTGTAGGTGTAAATTTTCACTACAGACGCATTTTCTCATAACTTGAAATTAACATCATATCATCAACGGAACCATCCAACATTAACTTTTGTTGGCCCCTTTATACCTCGTCTCGTCCTATATATTATTAATTAAAAATGATTCAATTACCACTTTTGCAAATTTACAATAGTTTTATTGGTAAGCGGAATCATTGTTCTTTTTGCTACAAAATCATTTGAAAATCACAATATATTATATACGTACGTATAGACAACTATTATTATTATTATTATTATTTGAGTAAACATATAGACATATAATAAAACCAATGTCATGCAGGAGAGTAAGAGATATGATGAAATTCACAATATATTATATACGTACGTATAGAAAAACTTTCGCGACCAGTTTTTACTTCGATGATCACTATTGCGGAAATAATATATCCTTATCTAATACGGTTATAAAATTAACGAAGTAAAATGTACCTTATACTTCATCGATTAAAAAACACGGACTTCACTTAAATTTTTAAGTCACATTTTACTTCGAAATATGTATTTTGATGAAGTAAAATGGTGAAAATTAAATTTATAATTTCTAACGGATGAAGTAATAGGTTGAACCTGTTTATTTTTATTTTTCAATCGAGATCCCCAAATTCTCTCGATCTCCATTCTCTCGATTAAGTTAATTTCCATTCTATCGATCTTCATTGTGCACCTTCCTCTCACTTCCTATTGCTGCCATCACTTTCGCCTGGTCTAGGGCTTTCCCTTCTCGAATTCGGTTTTCATGTGAAGTAAAAATGTACATTTTTACTTCACGTGCGTCTATTTCGGTAATAGTTATCTATCTATTACTTCGTTTAATATCCGAAGTATATCAAGAAAATTCTTCTAGTGTCTTGAAGAGTCTTGCCACTCGCCATGCCTTCAAAACAGCTAGAAATGACTATAATTGCGCTAAGATTAGAGAGAGAAATATGCAAGATGCATGCGTAAAATTTCCGAATGTTCATGACCTATTTTATAGACTAAGTTTGGAAGCTTTGAACTGCCTCTGCACGTACGTGTGATCGCGCTGAGGTTGGCAACTATCTAGCCACGTGGGTTTGAAAGTTTCGAACTGCTACATGTCGATGATCACTGGACTCATATATGCCTTGTTTGCTAAGTGGGCTCAGAAAGTCCGATATGCCTTAAGAAGTTTCGATCTGATTTCGGAATGTCCGAATATACTTAGGTGGTTCTATCTTATATACACTTAATGACTCTCATTTGCTCAATAAATGACATCTTTATCACAGTTGATAACTGTGGTTGAGATATATAATATAATTGTTATTCGTATTGGAGATATATATTACTTATAATTCATTTATGTTTAGATCTTTATTTATTATTAATTTTGCCGAACATGCCTAACTTATAAAAGCAATAAATTTATTTAATTAGCGTATAATTTTCACAAGAAAAATATTTCATTTTCTGCGGTCAAATTGCATTAATGCTATCCTCGAAAAAGTTGAAAAGGACATGAAGTTTTTCATGTAATACTAATATCATTTTAAACCTTAATTACAAATATGATTTTAAAACTAATAGGATTTCAATCACAAGTATGTTATATAGGAGCCATAGCCCATAAGTACTCGATGGAATTAGGTATACGGTGGTTTTCATAATCATCATCATCTTTAAACAAGCGAGCTAGATCGATGCATCATAAAAATATATTGGTGAAATATATCTAAACAAAATTGAGAAGATATACTATGCCCAGAAGGAGGAGTACTGGTCCAAAGGATCCGCCATGTCCATGCTAAAAAAGGACTTGGCGGGCTGAGACGGTGAATCCGCCGTGGCACACGCAAAGTGCCGCACGCGCATGCGCATGCGCACGACTTCTGCCTGCGCGATTGCTAGCTGAGTCTGCAGAACTTCTACTTGGTGCTGCAGTGATGATATAGCCCCCACGCACCCGTACACCGGATCTCTCACTCGTGCATTTGCTTCGTATACCATGGAACTTACGAAGTCGCCTCGCTGATGCTCCGGCAATTCCTGCATTCATTTTTCTTGTGTTGAATGTCTCTGGCCTACATGAATTAAATTGAAGGGAAATTTGTGTTTTTTTTTCCCCATCTGTTATGTTTGTTTTTGAAAAATTGATCATGTGGAGTCAAAACGAGTTTTAGTAAAAAATCTTTAAAAAATTGGTCCATTTTTTGCAATTTTGATAATTTTTGCTTTGAAATGCTAATGACACGTGAGCATCACACCAAAACATGGAAAAACGACTAAAATTGTTTGAATAGCAAATATAATGTACTATGATTGAAATTTGCCATTACCGAAAGGTCAAAATCGCAAACGATTATAAACGGCCAAATTTACAATGTTCTCTGATGGATTTCGCAGCTATAGATTGTTAGGAATCTTTCCATTCTATTATAACAAAGAGGGAATATCGAACCGTAAAAAAAAAACGAAAATCGAGAAAACGAAACCATTTATATATATATCTGAACGACACAACTAATGTTGGTGTGCCAAAGCGATTTAATTGTACGACTGTTATTCAATATTTGGTGCATCATTTATTAGGATAATGTCTTGGTAACTACTTTCGGCGGCAAGAGGTGGGGCAATGTCATCTCTCCCTTTCTATCTACTAGTCACATGACACATTTTTATGAGGACCCAAAATATACGAATATATAATAGTGTCTATTTAATGATTTTTTTAAAATTTTTTAGTACTTGGTTATCCTTGTTTTTCTATGTTATAGATTTTATTTTTTTTTCAAATCTATTAAATTTTTAGTTGTCATGAATAGGGCTCTTCAAGATTTGGTTAACCTCCCAAACCGAGCCGAAACCAAAAATTCAGTTTGAATCGAAAACCGTTTGATTTGGTTTCAGTTTTCAGTTTTTCGACTTTTCGGTTCGGTTTTTTTTCGCTCGGTTCACCAAACCAAACCGAAAAGCGGTTTTTTGATTTTTAATTGTTTTTTTAATATTCTAATTAATTTTTTATTTGTTTTTATTAATAAATAAAAAATAATTAAATAAATAAAATAAACAGAAATTCGGTTAATCCGAAATGAAAAAGCGAAAATATTTCAGTTTTTAACCGAACTGAACTGTGAAATTCGGTTCGATCCGAATGAATACCCCTAATTGCGAATGAAAGTTAGTTTCAAAAAAAATTGACAAGAAGTAGGAGGATAATATAAGGGACAAGAGAAAAAAGTTGGAGAAGTGGGTAAGAGATTGTAGGGGTATAGAAGGATAAAAATTGGGAAAAAATCGCTATGACACCAAAAACAGTTTGTATAGACCATTCACACTTAATAAAATAGTAAAATTTTAGTTTCATTTTTCAAAAATTTAATCTTGATGAATTAAATTACTATTTACAGTCAGGAATAACCATGTTATAAAAGAGACACTCAGAATCGACAAAATCAAAAGGTGAAGAATTAATTGATAGAGCATTTCTATATAATGACTTGGGTTTGCCAGTGTATGGTGAAATTCATTTTGTGTCGCAAAGCTTTGAGACAATTTTTTTGTTCTTTGTTTCTTTTTTTAAAATGCCTTATTGAATGTTGAGGATTTTTTTTTTTTTTTTTGGTTTTTAAAAAAAGGTTCTCTCTTGTGTTTGGATACATAGTGGTCAGAGTTATTTTTAAAAACAGAACACAAAATAGATTCTCTGGTCATAGCTTCCTCAAGAAGAGCTTTTTCTATAGTACTACGTTTGAAAATACATAAGCGAACACTTTATGCCAAACAAGAAAAAAGGAAAAAAAAATTCCAACTATACATATGAAAATTAAAACAAATTTATTTATTTTTTCTTCAAATAAAAAAATCTATTTTTTTTTACAGTAAAAAT
Organism: Henckelia pumila; assembly: GCF_033568475.1. Taxonomy (NCBI): domain Eukaryota; kingdom Viridiplantae; phylum Streptophyta; class Magnoliopsida; order Lamiales; family Gesneriaceae; genus Henckelia; species Henckelia pumila. The sequence continues at coordinate 126,792,484 of NC_133120.1, read as the reverse complement.
CTATTTTTTTAATAAACATATCTTTTGACCTCTCACTTGTACAACATTTTTGCCTCTGCCACCGACGAAGATCTTACGTCATTAATTACATGCGACGACGTAATTTAAGAAACCAAGTGTTATATATATATATATATATATATATATATTAATATATATATTTATTTTTCTAACAAATATATATATATATTTATAAAAGCATACACACACATTTCATACGTACATACATATGTATATATTAATATTACAGCCAAATATTATTATTTGATCTTATCTTTGAAACTTTAGCTAAAAAATAAGAATAAATTTTAAATTCTTTTAGTGAATATCGGCCAAATCACATACAGAAGTATGTTTTAACTCTTTCTATATTATAAACAAATAAATTAATCAAAATTGAAAAAAAAAGCAATTAGAGAAAGGCAAGTAGTAAAACCTGAAGCATCTTGTTGATATTGCTAGCACCAAAGACCTTATGCACACTGGCGAACTTGTGGGGTTCCGTCGCCGGAAAGTAGGGCGCAAACAGGCAATCCTCCGCACATCTCCGCCGAAGCAGCTTGCACGCCGCGCATGGGGACACCGTCCCTTGTTTCCTGCTGCCACACTTGATCTCCTTCATCAATATATATAATTTAGCTTACCAAATTTCTAGATACTCAAAGTTTTATTGATCTTCATTCTTGCACATATGTCAACCTTATATCAAAAGGATTTTTTATGACATTTGTTGGAAGAAAAATGATAGAAGTTATGATGAGTGAAGAGGGGAGGATAGGGCCGGGGAATTTTATAGATGATTATAATTACTTGAGGAGGTGGTGTAAAATCTTTGCAAGGTCCCACCATTGGGAAGAACTTTGATTTTGCTCAAGAAAAATTAAAGTGTTAATCTTTGTTTACTTTTTGTCCCCCAAGACTTAATTTTTATCGTACTAGTCAATTAAGAAAAAAAAAAGATATAGTTTTCTTTGATTTATTCTTAGTGGTTATGAGGTAATTCCATTAAATACAATCATATATTAAAATAATCATGTAGTGATAAAAATTGTAGCTAGTGTTTGGTTTTTTTCATTTAGAAAATTGCATGGTCAGTCTCTATATTAAGCGAGAGATTGTAAACAATTAGCTTAACAGGTTTATCGACCAAGTTTGAATTAAGAAAACTTTTAGTGTAATTATTATATAATAATTTTTGTAATTAGTAAAGGATTTGTAACGAAGTTTGCCGTTACTACGTACCCAACAATTTTTTTGTACTCCTTAGAATTAACACTGAAAATATATATGTAATCAGACTATGGTTCGATTTTATAAATCATTTAATTTAATTAGGACAATTAAAACAAATTAACAAAAATTGAAACTTATATCGTCTGTTAGCTTTAAATGCAAATTTGCATGTCTTCATCAATGTGATTTGATCGATTTTTTTATTGGTCCCACAGGTTCAATCACTAATAGTGGCGAATATACAATAATTAATTATAATGTTGACTTGTTAGACGAATTTATAAATATGTGCCTGAACACAACCTCCACAAATAAATCAATTGAATCAAAATTCAGAATCTATAAAATTTAATTACACGCAAAAAAAATGTATGTTCTTTTAATGAAATAGTATATATAATTCTATACGTGTCTTTTAAATGTTGGAGTTTATGCATGTACATATCATAATGAGTATGAAAATATTTAGATGAGATTTAAGGGATATTATTCATTAATTACTATATTCTTCCTTAAACTTTTCAAATAACTATGATTTAATTGTTAATATCAAATTTACAAAATATTAGAGGTAGCTGATATTTTGATCATAATAATAGTATATTCAAAGGAAAAACTATTTATTATTAATTTTCATTTCATGAATTAACGCATACTCCGTTTTATGAGATTAAATGGTAATTAAAACATGATTAAGAATTATTGTCCTAATTAATCAAGTGTTTAATCAGATCAAAAAAAGAAAACAAGGCTTCGAATCCCCATGATTAAAAATTATTTTCCTAATTAATCTAGTGTTTAATCGGACCAGAGAAAAGAAAACAAGGCTTCGAACCCCCGAATATTTTGGAAGGTCTGAACTCCAGTTCGGAGCACCGAAGTAGCCTTTGTGAAGTCTGGAAGTAGAGGAATGTTTGGAAGGTCCGAACTAAGATCGGAAGTCCAATCAGTGTAGGGCCATGCAGAGTGTGAGGTATCAACTATAGACGAATGATAAGTTCATTTTTTGCACCTAATTTGTATTGATATTATTGAATAATTGTTTGGTTTCGAGCGGAATTATGCGGGATCTGTTGTTGTTTGTGTTGAATGTTAGGAAACAGAGTAAATAATGAATTGATGATGGTTGGAGTCAAAGGAGTCAAGAAAGAGGCTAAACGAGAGAAGGCGGTTCAAGATTTTGAAGAAAAAATGAAGATGAGGCCGAGCCTTGTGCGCGCCCGCGCAGCCCATCCCGCGCGCCCGCGCTGCTTGAAGAGTTTTAGAGTGAAGAAGTCAGAAATTTATGCGCGCCCGCGCCTGAACTATTGTGCGCCCGCGCATGTTCGGGATTTTTGAAATGAGAAGTCATAGGGATGTGCACGCCCGCGCGACTTATGAGGCGCGCCCGCGCGTCATGATTTTCCAGCCGAGGAATTTTGGAATTATTGAAACTTTGGAAAATCTTTGGGCTTATTTTGGACGATTTTTAGGGAGTATAAAGGGAAGTTTTTCAGACCTAATAGGGATTATCAGCCGTCACATACACACAAGACTTTTGAGAGAACACTTTGTGAGATTTTTGAGAGCTCAAGAATTGAAGATTGCTTGGAACGAAGACGGAGCTTTTCAACCGGACACGGAAGAAAGCTTACGAATTTCTTATCTCATATTTATTGATTTCGTTTGATTGTTGAATTATGTTTGACATCTTAAACATGATTTGGTTGTGTTTGAATTTTGCTATGAACTAAACTTTTTAAGTCTAGATGTTGATGTAGTCTGGTCAAGACATGTTTATGAATTTTTGATTTTATTGAATTGAGTTTATCTAAATTAATTGTGATTCTAGTTTTGAAAGTCTTTTCAATTTACTGGCCATAAATTGGTTTGTCATATTTATTTAGAATTCGGCACTCGGGAGAGGGGTTTTTGAATATGATCAATAGAATTCACACTATTAATGGTTTATATGTTTCGGGAGAGTTTATAACTTTAATAGAGCCTAGAAAGAACATCGTTTTACACATATCACTACAAATAGATTTTTAATAGGGATATTAGAATTGATCTGTAATTGATACATTCTATTTGACACTCGGGAGAGGGAAATCGTATAATCTATGTTTTCTTAGTTATTAATTAAAATAAATTCATGAGAATAGATTAATTAGAAAGAATATTGTCGAGACCAGGTGAAATCAAAACCTCTAGACCATTTATCTCTGCTTGATAATCTCTTAAGGATTGTGTGTGCGTGTGCTTTACAAACTTCATTATTTATTTCATTTGTCTGCAAATCTCTAAAGTATAATTTTCTAAATAAAATTAAGACTATTTTAATTATAAGTATTGAATAATTTCATATTAATCCTCGTGGGATCGACACTTTACTCATCATATATTAAAACTTGACACCGTGCACTTGCGGGTACAAAATATCGCAACAAGTTTTTGGCGCCGTTGCCGGAGAGTAATTTTTGATTTTGTTTAGTCTTGTTATCAATTAGTCTAAGTTTTAATTTAGAGCTTTTATTTATTTTATTTTAAGTTACTAATAAATTGTTGTTGTTCTTAATTGCAGTTTATGCGAAGATCTCAAAGCGCAAATTCTTTACTCTTTGATCCAGAAATCAAACGAACTGCACGTGCTTTGAGAAGGGCAAGGAGAGAAGAACAACAAAACATGGCTGAAGAAAATGTTAATGAAATTCCCTTGGTGTCAATCAGAGATCATTTCAGGCCGACGATCCAGGCTCACTATTCTGGAATCGCTCGAGGGACGATAAATGCCAACAACTTCGAGTTGAAGCCGACATTAATCAACATGGTTCTGTAGAACCAGTTCAATGGAAGCGCCACAGCTGATCCTCACTTACACTTGCGCACTTTCCTTGAGATTACTGATACGGTAAAAATGAATGGTGTTTCTAAGGATATTATAAGTTTACGCTTGTTCTTTTTTTCTCTCAGGGATAAGGCACGGAGCTGGTTGCAGTCGTTGCCTCTAGGAAGCATAACTACTTGGGAGGACATGGCTGTGAAATTTTTAGCGAAGTATTTTCCACCGGCCAAATCCACTCAATTGAAGATTGAGATCAACACCTTTCATCAGTATGATTCAGAACAGCTATGTGAGGCATGGAAAATTTATAAAGATTTGTTGAGGCGTTGTCCTAACCATAGTTTTGCAAATTGGGAAGAAATCGACCTTTTTTACAATGCTTTGAACATACCTACAAGAATGTCGGTGGACTCTGCTGCTGGTGGTACCATATTTTCCAAGGACCCCATTCAGGCCTATGAGATGCTGGAACAAATTACCATCAATAGTTATCAATGACCATCTGAACGCATGAGAATCAAGAAGGGAGTGTACAATATTGATCCTCTCACCTCCATCACTGCACAATTATCTGCGTTGACTACACAAGTTGCTGCATTGAATAAGGTGAGTGTAACAGATCCATCAGGTGTGTCAGTTGCCATCGAATAATCTCGTCCACCTGAGGAAGCTCAGTATATAAATCCCAAAGGCTATGGAAATTATCGAGGTAACCCTCCTCCCAATACTTATCATCCTAGTTTACATAACCATGAAAATATTTTCTATGCCAACAACAAAAATGTGTTGAATCCCCCTCCGGGATTCAATACAAACAAGGGTGAACGAAAGACATCTTTGGAGGATGTTGTCGCTACATATGTCAATGAATCTAACAAGAGGATGTCGAGGACTGAGAATCGAATGGACAACATGGAGACACACAGTGAAGTTTGGGGGATATGATGAAATCCATAGAAACACAGATTGGGCAGCTTGCAAATGCTTTGAAGGATCAAAATCGAGGAAATTTTCCCACCAATACTGAAGTGAATCCAAAAGAGCAATGCAAAGCGGTGGAGTTAAGAAGTGGTAAGAAGTTAGAGGATGAGGATCAAAGAAAATTAAAGGAAGTTGAAGAACCAGTGGTTGATGAAATCATTGTTGAAGAGTACAAGAAATAATCTAAATCAAAACCAATGTACAAGCCATAACTTCCTTATCCACAGCGGTTCAAGAAGAAATCACTTGATGAGCAGTTTTTCAAGTTCCTAGACATCTTCAAGAAGATACACATCAATATCCCGTTTTTAGATGCTCTGGAACAAATGCCCAATTATGCCAAGTTTATCAAAGATGTGATGTCAAAGAAGAGAAGATTGCAAGACAATGAAGTGGTAAACCTGACAGAAGAATGGAGCGCAATCTTACAGAAAAAGTTGCCACACAAGCTTAAGGATCCAGAGAGTTTTTACTATCCCTTGTTTTATTGGTGGTTCTAAAATAAATAGAGCTTTATGTGATCTTGGAGCAAGTATAAATTTGCTGCCTTTTTCTGTTTACAGGACTTTGGAGCTTGGGGAAGTCAGGGCGACCACCATCACATTACAGCTGGCAGATCGAAGTATCACATATCCACGAGGTATTGTGGAGGATGTTTTGGTGAAGGTTGACAAGTTCATATTTCCAGCAGACTTCGTAATATTGGACATGTATGAAGATGAAGAGACTCCCTTGATTTTTTGGATACCCTTTTTGGCTACTGCTAGAGCACTAATAGATGTTCACAAGGGCAAGCTCACACTTCGAGTTGGTGGTGAAGCTGTGATTTTCAACATTTATCACACCATGAGGGGATCAAACGAGGAAAGTACATGTAAAAGTATTGAAGTTGTTGATTCTCATAATTCTTTTTCATGTGCAGGAATCAATGATCCACTAGAAAGATGTTTGGTGGCGGAAGCGGCATTTGATAAGAAAGAAGATTGTGAGCGCCATGAACAAGAAGCATTCCTCGAGGGAGCTCCGAAATAAAAAGTGGTAAGTACTAAGGAATCTGAAGCATTGGAAAATAATGCACCAGAGGTATCTACTGAAACTCTTGATCTTAAAGAATTGTCTGCACATCTATGTTATGCATTCTTTGGTGAGAATTCTACTTGTCCTGTTATTATTTCTTCTCACCTGTCTGATGTAGAAAAAGATAAGTTGTTGAGATTCTTGAGAAATTTTAAAACTGCCTTAGGATGGTCAATTTCTGACATTAAGGGTATTAGTCCAACAATCTGCATGCATAAAATTTTGATGGAAGAATTTTATACTCTTTATGTTGACCATCAGAGGTGGTTGAATCCTGCTATGAAAGAAGTTGTTAAGAAAAAAGTCTTAAAATTGTTAAATGCGGGTGTGATATATGCTATTTCTGATAGTAGTTGGGTGTCTCCTGTTCAAGTGGTGCCTAAGAAAGGTGGGATTACTGTGGTTAAAAATGAAAATAATGAGTTAATCTTCACACATACCGTAACTGGCTAGAGAGTCTGTATAGATTATAAGAAATTGAACAAAGCTACTCGTAAGGATCATTTTCCACTTTCTTCCATTGATCAAATGCTTGATAGACTTGCTGGTTATTGCTTCTACTGTTTCTTAGATGGTTATTCAGGCTATAATCAAATTGCTATTGCACCGAAGGATCAAGAGAAAACTACTTTTACGTGTCACTATGATAGGTTTGCTTTCAGGAAGATGCCTTTTGGCTTGTGTAATGCTCCGACAACATTCCAGCGGTGCATGATGGCCATTTTTTCAGATTTGGTAGAGGATGTGATGGAAATATTTATGGATGATTTTTCAGTTTTTGGGTCATATTTTGATCACTGTTTGCATAAACTTTCCCTTGTGTCAAGAAAAGAACCTATTTCTTAATTGGGAGAAATGTCACTTTATGGTTCAAGAAGGCATTGTCCTTGGACATAAAGTGTCATCAAATGGATTAGAGGTGGATCAAGCCAAAGTGGTTTCCATTGAGAAGCTTCCACCTCCGAAGAATATCAAGGGCATCAGAAGTTTCTTAGGCCATGCGGGGTTCTATAGGCGGTTCATCAAAGCTTTTTCCAAAATCACTAAACCCCTATGTAATTTACTTGAAAAAGATTCTACATTCATAATTGATGATGATTGTTTGCAGGCCTTCAAGAATATTAAGACGGCGTTGATCATAGCACCCATCATGATTGTACCGGATTGGAAGGAGCCTTTTGAGCTGATGTGCAATGCTAGTGACTATGCAGTGGGGGCTGTGTTGGGCCAACGGAGAGATAAGATGTTTCGAGCCATCTATTATGCGAGTCGCACCATGGATGCTGCACAACAAAACTACACTACTACAGAAAAAGAGATGCTTGCAGTAGTTTTTTCTTTTGATAAATTTTGTCCATATTTAATTGACACTAAAGTAGTTGTTTATACTGACCATGCAGCGATTCGTTACTTATTTTCCAAGAAGGATGCCAAGCCATGCTTGATAAGGTGGATTCTACTTCTACAAGAATTTGATTTTGAGATGAAGGACAAGAAGGGTAGTGAAAATCAAGTTGCTGACCACTTGTCGGGATTGGATCTAGAAGATGTTAAGGAGGAGGAAAGCATAAAAGAATTGTTTTCGGATGAACAAATCTTTCAGGTAAGTTCACATCTCCCATGGTTTGCTGATATCGCTATTTTTTGTCGTGTGATACTATGCCTCCAAATTTGAACCGATATCAGAAAAAGAAATTTTTCCATGACGTGAAAGTCTACTTGTGGGATGATCCTTATGTTTTCAAGCGTTGTGCTGATCAAGTGATCAGCCGATGTGTGGCGGGTCAAGAAGCACAAGAAATCCTAGATCAATGCCATTCATCACCTTATGGAGGTCACTTTGGAGCAACACGGACTGCAGCTAAGGTACTACAATATGGTTTTTATTGGCCTACTTTGTTTCGAGATAGTTACAACTTAGTGAAATCATGCGATAAGTGTCGGAGAACAGGGAATATATCTAGAAATCATGAATTACCTCTCACAAATATTTTAGAAGTGGAGTTATTTGATGTGTGAGGTATTGATTTTATGGGTCCCTTTTCCCCTTTTTTTGGTTACACTTATATCATATTAGCAGTGGATTATGTTTCAAAATGGGTGGAATCAATTGTCACCTCTACTAATGATGCTCGTGTTGTAGTAAACGTTTTGCAAAAGAACATTTTTACGAGGTTTGGAACTCCACGAGCAATAATCAGTGATGAAGGTACGCACTTTTGCAATAAGATTTTTAATACCTTTCTCACTAAGTATGGTGTCAGGAATAAGGTGGCGTGTGCATACCACCCCCAAACCAATGGTCAGGCGGAGATCTCTAACCGAAAAATCAAGCAAATTTTGGAGAAAACAGTTAAGACGAATCGGAAAGATTGGGCAATCAAGCTGGATGACGCTCTATGGGCCTACCGCGCTGCTTTTAAAACACCTATTGGGATGTCGCTCTATAGGTTGGTGTTCGGTAAGGCGTGTCATTTGCCATTGGAGTTGGAACACAAAGCGTTTTGGGCTGTCAAGAAGCTGAATATGGATCTTGAAGTATCCGGGGAGTTGCGGAAATTACAGTTGAATGAGTTAGACAAATTCCAAAGTGAAGCTTATGAGTATGCCAAGATATACAAAGAGCAAACAAAGAAGTGGCATGACAAACACATTGTACCTCGGGATTTCGAATCAGGTCAGAAAGTATTGATGTTTAACTCTCGCTTAAAACTGTTTCTAGGAAAATTGAAGTCACGATGGTCTGGGCCATTTACTGTGGAGACGGTGTATCCGCATGGTACTATTGAGCTTCGATGTACAGATGGAAGGGTATTCAAGGTGAACGGGCAAAGGGTTAAACACTATTTTGGCAACAAAGTACGAAGTGCTGAGAGCACATTGCTCAAAGACCCGGCCTAAATCTGCTGAAATTCCAGCTGAGGACTCTAAACCAAGTGCTATTTGGGAGGCAACCCAAATTTTCATTTAGTCTTTTCTTAATTTTCTTTATTCTTTACGTTAAATTGTTTTTCGCAATTTCATTTATCTTTCCGTCTTGCTTCTTGTTGTCTTCGTTTTTTTTTTCAGGAATGCAATTTCCAGACGCTTATGCGCGCTCGCCCTCATTGGCGCGCCCGTGCCTCGTCAGTCTTGAAAAAAAAACCCCAAGTGATAGAGAAGTTTGTGCACGCCCACTCTTACTCCTGGGCGCTCCCGCACATGGAATTACACCACAAGGCGCACAATTCCGCAAGATATGCGCGCACGCCCCTCTCATTTGGCGCACCCGCGCGGTCCATTGAGCTAAATTTATTTCAAATACCGAGAAACATGCACGCCCGCCCCTCTCATCACGCACGCCCGCGCGTACCCTGTGCACCAAAATATCCACCCTCGTGAAATATGCGCGCCCGCGCCTATCCCTTGAGCGCCCGCCCCGTCTGTCTTTAAACCCGATTCCCCTTCTCTCTTTTCCCATTCTTTCTCCCGATTTTCCCCTAATTTTCAAACCCTTCTTCCCCTTCTTCTCCAAATCGCCGTCTACACTTCAATATACATCTTCCAGTCATCCTCTACCTCACCTCTCGTTTCTTCTTCTCATCTTATTTCTCCCTCTTCTATTTTTTTCCGAGGGCACGACATCGAGCTACATTTCAGGAGGTTTTTTTGGATTTCGATGCGTTCTTGGTATTGTGAGGTACGAATTCTCTATTGGCAGGATTTCAAGCTTTCAATTTTATATCCGATGTGTTGTGAAGCGGGTGTGGCGTGATTCTTTGGTTTGAATTGTGGGTTCGTTGGCGTTGGAGTGTTGTGTTTGATTGGTGATTGTTGACTGCAAGTTTGGTGGAGTGAAGGTTATTGATATATATTGATCATTTGAGTTGTGTATTGCACCAACCAAGTGTTTGAGATATGGTACCTAAGAAAAATTTAAAGTTTGGTGCATCTTCTTTTTCGGCCCCTACTTTTGATGCCCATCGCTTCTGGGATGAAAAGGCCAAGGAGAATTATCACAAGTTGTTATCTAAGAGCATTTTGCGTGAGTGGGGGTTCGATACTTCAATTGGATTTGACCCGAAGGGGATTATTATGAGCAATGAAGGTCGTGAAGTCATAGCGAGACAGTGACACCACTTTGTTAAATAGCCACAAGAAGCAGTGGTGTCCATGGTTAGAGAATTCTATGCAAATCTGAAAGTTAAACACATCGAGTTCAAGGTGTTGGTGAGTGACAATATGGTGCCTTTTGACTCTACTTTGATTAATACTTTGTTTCAAATTCCGCCAGTGACAATTGATGAATCTGTGGAGTATAAGTCTGGGGAAATTGATTATGATAACATTATTCGCACTATCTGTGTTGCGAGTGCTGAATGGAGGCTTGGCTGTGATCACAAACCATCGAAGCTGCGAAAAACTGATTTGACTATTGATGCCAAGCGGTGGTACAATCTCTTCTGCGCTCGCCTTAAGCCCACTGATCACAACCATGAGGTCACCAAAGAGCGGGCGATTCTTGTGTATTGCATTGTCGTAGGGAAGGCTGTTGATTTAGGCCAGATATGCCAGGAAACTATTCAGACTGTTGTTGCTGGCCGTTCGATTGGGGGGTTTGCTTTGCCTTCTATTATTACTGATTTATGTGAAGTCGTTGGAGTTGACTTGAGCCCTACTGAAGAACTGCTGAAGACCACGACTGCCATACAATGTGCTCCTTCCTCTCGACTACCGTCTGAAATTGAACCGCGAGAACGTGAGGCCAGGCGAGCATAAAATGCTCGAGCAGCAGCCCGAAGCATCCCTGACCCACAGCCTGTGCCACTTCCTTTTATGGATGCCCATGTTACATCACTCGAGGTGGATCTGCGCCAGCACCGACATGAGTTCCAACATTTTCAGCACAGGAATGACGTGTTTATGGACTATATGATGGGTTTCACTGATGCCTTGAGCCACCAGTTCCCTCACGCTGCGAGCTCGGCTAATACTTTTCCTCCCTATCCCCAATGACCACCTATTTTTGGTGATTCGGACACTGCCCATGATGTTGACGGTGATGAGGGCGGCGACCACTGACGGTCATTGTTTGAGGTACATGTCCTTTATTATTTCTTGATAATTCATTGAGGACAATGAATGTACCTAGTTTGGGGGCTGTCCAATTTGGAAATTTTTGCTGAATTTTTGTTTTTGTTTGTTTTATTTTAGTGTTTTTGATTTTTTTTAGGATTTTCAGTGTTGTGTGGCGGTTGGATGGCTTAATTTGAATCAAACATTGTGTTGTGTTGTGTTGTGAAATTGGGATTTGGTATGTGGATGTGCGTTGTTTTTGAGTTTTGATCAAGAAACCATGAAAAAAATAAAAAAATGGTCAATGATGAAATTTTTTTGCATTGTAACTGAAATCCATGATCTTTACTTTACCTAAAAGAATTTTTGTATTGGTGAACCAATTAGATGAATGAATTCCTATATATTCTGTGATGTATGCTTAAGTCTTAGTTAAAACATACAAACATAGATATGATTGAGGCATTGTTTGAGAACTTTGGGCCTGAATTTTTTTTTTGTTGAAATTTATCCTTAGTTGCCCTTTGAACTTTCACAAGATACAATAGTACTTTAGGTACGTGTTCTGAATTCTTGTTGAAGATCATCATTTACTGCTGATGATTGCTTTTTTTTTTCTGCACTGGTGAAAATTCATGTGATTTGATGGTGAATTGAGATTGTCTAGAACTAGTTCGGACACCCTTAGAGGTGAAATACGGGCATAACTGTGACTTATGAATGATTTAGGCAATTTTTCTGATCTCGTTTGTGCCTTTCAAGCTACCTATTGATGCATGTTATCCCTAGTACCTTGTTTGAGCTTTATTGAAAAAACAAATGGCATGCGTACAAACGTGTGATAAAACCCCCATTCGGCATCTTTTCACAGTCCCATATTCACTACCTGATGAATAGCCTAAACACTAATTCATACCTTGAGGGAGTAAGTAATGAATGAAAGTTTTTGTATGCTCCTAATTTTAAATTGAATGATGGAATGATGTGTTGAGAAAAAAAATAAGAAAAGAAGGTAGAAAATGAAAAGAATGAAAAAGTTGTGAAAAAAAAAGAATCTGAGAAAAAGAAAAGAAAAAAATGAAAATTCAATGGGGTGAAGAAAAAAGTGAGAAGTGTGAATGAAAAGGAGTGAAAATTAGACATAAAGCATCATTTACTCCTTCTTTTGAATTTTGATTCCTTTGTTTGTATCCATGAGCCAGACCTTATATTACGAGCTGATTAATTCCTATCGACCGAGTCACAGTCTCCCAATATACTAGTGGAGAAGGGTTGCGAGAATCTAGCCTATGGATGATTAATTGACACTTTTAATGACTATGGATTTTTGATCGAAACACGCACACACTATTATTTTGTGAAACAACCTGATTGTGAGCATTTTCAATGGAAGTTTATGTTGTTAATTGATTCTTTATACCCAATAAAGTTCTCATGATCTATGAATATGTGAATTGATTTGGATAAGAGTATTTTGAACGTGAGTTGCGGGATTTATAAGTTTTTTAGGTTCACTAGCGTGTGTTTTGTTTTAAGAAAAGGGTTGGTAGGTTCGATATGATTGGATGAAAAATGTTTTTCTGAATGCATTGCTGAGGCCAATGTTTCATAATATTTCTTGGTTGGTCTTGATTTGGTTGAGTGAGTATTATGCGTTTTGATTTTGAGTTTTATTTGGTTTTTGCTCGGGACTAGCAAACATTTAAGTTTGAGGGAATTTGATAAGTGCATTTTGTGCACTTAATTTGTATTGATATTATTGGATAATTGTTTGGTTTCGAGCTGATTTATGCGGGATTTTTTTGTTGTTTGTGTTGAATATTAGGAAACAGAGTAAATAATGAAATGATGATGGTTGGAGTCAAAAGAGTCAAGAAAGAGGCTAAACGAGAGAATGTGGTTCAAGATTTTAAGAAAAAATGAAGATGAGGCCGAGCCTTTTGCGCGCCCGCGCTGCTTGAGGTGTTTTAGAGTGAAGAAGTCAGAAGTTTATGCGCACCCGCGCCTGAACTATTGCGCGCCCGCGCGTGTTCGGGAGTTTTGAAATGAGAAGTTAGAGGGATGTACGCGCCCGCGCATCGTGATTTTCTAGCCGAGAAATTTTGGAATTTATGGAAACTTTGGGAATCATTTGGGCTTATTTTGGACGATTTTTAGGGAGTATAAAAGGGAGTTTTTCAGACCTAATAGGGATTATCAACCGTCACATACACACAAGACTTTTGAGAGAACACTTTGTGAGATTTTTGAGAGCTCAAGAATTGAAGATTGTTTGGAACGAAGACGGAGCTTTTCAATCGGACACAGAAGAAAGCTTATGGATTTGTTATCTCAGCTTTATTTATTTCGTTTGATTGTTGAATTATGTTTGACATCTTAAACATGATTTGGTTGTGTTTGAATTTTGTTATGAACTAAACTTTTTAAGTCTAGATGTTGATGTAGCCTGGTCAAGACATGTTTATGAATTTTTGATTTTATTGAATTGAGTTTCTCTAAATTAATTGTGATTCTAGTTTTGAAAGTCTTTTCAATTTACTGGCCATAAATTGGTTTGTCATATTTATTTATAATCCGGCACTCGGGAGAGGGGATTTTGAATAGGATCGATAGAATTCACACTATTAATTGTTTATATGTCTCGGGAGAGTTTATAACTTTAATAGAGCCTAGAAAGAACATCATTTTACACATATCACTACAAGTATATTCTTAATAGAGATATTAGAATTGATCTGTAATTGATACATTCTATTTGACACTAGGGAGAGGGAAAGAGTAAAATATGTGTTCTTGGTTATTAATTGAAATAAATTCATGAGAATAGATTAATTAAGAATGAATATTATCGAGACCAGGTGAAATCAAAACCTCTAGACCATTATCTCTGCTTGATAATCTCTTAAGGATTGTGTGTGCGTGTGCTTTACAAACTTCATTATTTATTTAATTTGTCTGCAAATCTCTAAAGTATAATTTTCTAAATAAAATTAAGACTATTTTAATTACAAGTATTGAATATTTTCATATTAATCCTCGTGGGATTGACACTTTACTCATCATATATTAAAACTTGACACCGTGCACTTGCGAGTACAAAATATCGCAACAACGAACACATGGAAGATCCGAACTGAGGCTTTACCTTAGGTGTCAAAACGCACAAGACACGACAATGCATGCATAAGATCGGGACGTACGAAGGGTAGTTCAAAGCTTCCAATCATAGCAGTTCAGAATGTCGCATGCATTCGTAGTTCGGAACATCTTATGCATGCGTAGTTCGGAACGTCTGAATTGGGATCCGAAAGTTCAGAACTCCGTTTATAAATAGGCCATACAAGGCTCACTTCAAATTTTCTAATTCACTAGATTTTATCCTCTTTCAGTCTAATTGTGGGTTTTATAAATTTCTATCGAGGGTCGGGCAACAACAAGACGCTTTCGAGGTAGCAGCGAAGCCGTGACCAAGAGTTTGAGCCTTCAAAAACAAAGAACTAACGACGGACGTAGGTATAGTTCGAGATATCTCTTAGAATTTGGAAGTATCTATTTGCTTAGTTAAGAATTTTAGATCAGTTTTACTGATATGATAATTATTGTCCTGTAGGCTTAGACCCTAGACTTGTTTTGCTAAGACTAACTTCGAAAGGTACGTAAGCACTGACTGAGATTTTCAGCGGATATGCATGCTCATATGTTGCATTTTATGTGTCACGATCCATGTTTTACTATTTTATTTTATTATGCTGCATGTGCATATTTATGTTGAGTCGTATCTCATTCGAGATAGCCTTTTGAGTAGGGTCGCTCAGGCCTACAAATTTGTTATATGGTTAGACACCAGGAGATGCCGTGATGACAAGGACTGGCACTGCGGTGATCTTGACGAGTATGGGGAGTCCCCAGATGATACTACACACTCATTGACACCTAAACTGAGCAGGACTTGATAGTTGAACAGTACCCAGTCATTTGCATGCATCATATTTGTTTGTATACTCGTAATTTATGTTCTGAGCGTTAGTCTCTCACATCCTTGTTGTTATTTCTTGGACATCCTATTCGTCGGGGCTTGTCTCAGGTTAGACGAGATTGGAGGTTTGAGGTAGGGTTGAGAGCAGGACCGGTGTTTGCAGTGAGTTGCTGTATTTCAGTGGTTTTTGATTCAGTTATTCAATATAGTTGTATAACAATTTTCTCTTTTGGGTTTTATACGGTTGTATGTTCGATAACATCCCTTTAAAGTCTCTTATTCCTCCATTTTCAAAAGTTTCATTAGAAGAAATTGATTATCAGAATATTGTACAACCCCATTTTTGTTGATGTCACACTCACAACTAAGACTCTTAAAATTCTCATTCAGTTGAGACGATATGTCCCATCCATCCTAAAATCCATTTACCAAACGAAAAGCTTGAAGAACAGTTATCACTTCTATAACTCTTCTTTATCTATTGAATCAAATAGGTATGGTTGAGCGAAGAAACAAGTTGTTGCATGGCAACACATCGATCTTTTAAGATCTGACGTAGTCGTCGAAGTTGTGCTCTGATGTTCAATGGTTCTCCTTAGTTGAGCAGATATAACAGTGAAGTGTGTGAGCATGGATATGTTTGCATCTTTGCTTCAAATATGGACATTCATGGTGATTCTAGAAGTCTGGTGGATATTCTTGATGATGCTGATAGACCTTATTTGTGTTCTCGATCACCTCTTTATATTTTTCATCTTCGAAATTCTCCTTTTTGTTATAACCTTTTACATCAGTCATATTTGATTTTTTGGAAACTCCATACCATTTTATGTGAAAACCAATACACTTTGTCCTTGATGAGTCTAGACGTATTAAATGTTCTTCATCCTTGGTTCAAATGTCTATTTCTGTAACATCAATTATCGGTTCTGGCCACAATTTCCTTGGGTATAAACACATGTGTAGTGACACGACCCAGATCACCTACTAAAAGGAAACTTAAGCATGCAGTTAAACTTAAAAAGAAAATCAAAATCAAAGTTATTGCGGAAACTAAAATGAAAACTAATCCGACAGAATACAACCGGTACAATTGCTGAAAACCCAAATAAAATCAATATACAACTCAATCAAATGAATAAAGAATACCAAAACAAATTAAACTAGAATCCACTAGCGACCCCTTCTACCAAGCTCTAGTCACCTGACAAACCACTGATCTCTCTCTTGGTCCACCTGCAAACCCTTCCCTATCGAATAAGGTGTCTGAGATAAAAGTAGGGACATGAGCTATAAGGCCCAATACACAAGTATGAGTACACAAGTCTAAATTATGCATGCTACATAAAATATGAATGCTCTGGTATACTGGGATCAAGATCTGGAAACACATGCTCAAAACGTAGGTGCCTCCAGTATGCACATGCTGTTCCAAAGATCCAATGAGTGTGGCATATACTGAACCCGATCTTGGACTCTCACCGTCCTGGGTAATCTACACATGCTGCCTTGAGAAGACGACTAAAAACCCTTAAATATACACTGATTTTGAAACCCACACACTCAAAAAAATACCAACTATGAGAAATCCAAGCCCTATTTATAGAGCACGATCGGAAGATTTGATCCTGAGTTCGGACCTTTTGAACTCGCATGATTCGCACGTGTCGATGACATTTTGACACCTCGCTGGACAGCTGTGTTTGGACCCTCCGATCATGGGTTCGGACCTTCCAAACTCTTATGTGTCCAAAAATTTTTGACACCTCACTAGTGTGCATGACCTAACTGATTTTGGACATTCAGATCTCATGTTTGGATCTTCCGAACTGCACCCTTGATTCCAAACTCAAATTTTATTCCGAACAGTTTGGATCCTATGATCTTGTCATGTTTGTAGTTCGGATCTTCCGAATTACTCCGGCCCCTGATTCCCTCCGGACCATTTTCGGACTTCTTGAAGCTGATTTCCTACTTATTTTACCCAAATAATTAAGGACTTCTTAATCATATTTTAACATTTTAAACATGCTTATAGATTTTAATTACTTAAAATGGAAGTCAGGTTACTACAATGTGTGTGTATAGAATTGTTCTCAGATTTATTAGTCCTTTGTTTAAATCAAAACTTAACTTTATCATCTTTGATGCAAAATTTTCACTTTAGTTTTGTATCTTTCAATTTTTGACAATTAAAGTTTTTCACTAGAGTATCGATATAACGCTGCACACTATACTACAATGTTAACGTCGCATCACTGTCAAGCAATAAAAATTAGGGATGAGATCGGGTTGGAACCCATCCCGTAACCCTCTTATCCAATCCATGTCCTGAAAATAATCATGAACTTTTTTTTTTCTTTCGATCCCGTATCCGACGTATATCGGGACTTGAATATTTGGGATCACATTGGGTAGGAAAAGGATATCCCGATTATTGTTTTTCATGTTCAATGTTTTTTGTTCAAAAAAGCGAAAAAAATTATTTTTAGTTTTTCATAAAATATTATTTAGAAACTTGTATTTATAAATTAAAAAAATTATAGTGCCACGACCCAGATCACCTACTAATCAGAAACTTAAGCATGATATTAACTTAAACATAAACATAATGAGAGAAAAACTGCGAAAACCAAATTAAAATACCAATCTAGCAGTCTACAACAGGAATAAACTGGAAACCCAAAACAATAATTAATACAACAAAATCGAATCAAACAAATATCGTAAATAATATTAAAATAAACCACCTATAACCTCCGCTCTCACGCTATGTTCACCGACCAAACAGTGATCTATCTCCAAGGTCAACTTACAAACTATCCCGTCGAATGGGGCATCCGAGATAAAATAAGGGATATGAGAGATAACGCCCAATACATAAATATGAGTATACAGGTTTATGCAATGCATGTAATCATGATATATGAATGACCTGGTAAACAGAGATCAAAATCTAGAATATCATGCTCAGAACATAGGTACCACCAGTATGTGCACACTGGTCCAAAGATCTAGTGGTGCAACACATCCTGGGTGACCGCACACACTCACCAAAACTAAAGGTCCAACATTTGGCCAGAAAACAATACCAAAAATTATTTCTTAAAGGGAACTGTCTCGAAAGACTTTCTAGAGAACGCGTTATGTCAAAAAATGGTGGCACAAAGACACTACCTCAAAGGGTTGCACCGAATGCAATATGACAAGATGGTTCAGGGAAAGCAGAACCCAAGGGTTTGATGGGAAAGCGCTACCCTAAGAGGCATCATAGAGATGCCACCCCCAAGGAATTGACTAGAAGGCACTACCCCAGATAATAGAACAAAGATGCACTATCCTTAAAATTTAGCGCAGAAGAGTCCCCAAAGAGTTGGATGAATGACGTCACCCCAAGGGATTGACTAGAGGACATTACCCCAAAGGGATGAAAATCATCATCACGGAAAATATTGTCTCATTGTCACTCCTGATAGTGTAAAATTCATATCGCTAGAAAAGCCGTTGCGGTGTCACTCCTCAGGTTGGAGAAATCAGCACCACCGAAAAAAAAATAGGTGGTGTCACTTCCGAGAGTGAAAGAAATCCATACCGACTTATCTCCGCGACCTTCACTCGACGCCTAACCACCGCGCGATAGACTGAGCCCAAGTTTGATCCACCTCTGTGAACCACCTGCGTGAGCCACATATGCTATATATCCTCAAGCACATCACGCGACCACCACCGCAAGGATCGAACCTCGCATCTGCTACCATTAAAAAATAGCTTCTCTGCCACTTCTTCGCCCACAAGGACCATAATCCGCTGCCAGTGCTATCCCAGCCACCATCTGGAGACCCTAAATATATCTAGTGACACACATTTGGGTTTATACGGGCTACTAAGTGTAGTGGGATATTTTAATCCTTCGTCGATCCAATGGGTGTCACACTGTACCCGATCGTACAAGGAAAAATTAGGGATAGGCGACCCTAGACACAACTGGCTATTTTGAAAGGATAACAAACTCAACGTGGTATGCAAATGCTGCATACATAAACATGAATAGTATAATCATGCATCACATGATAGGTAATAATGCAACAGATAATAATGCAGCACATAAACATGCACTGACTATCTCAGTATGTACTTATGTACCTCAACTCACTGGTCTTTCTAGGTGTACAAGAGTCTGAAGCCTAAGCCTACAAGACACGTGAATGTCATATCACTATAACTCATCTAAAAGTCTTAACTAGATTACTAGTTACTCCAAAATCTACTAAGAGTCCAAACTTATACGTGCTTCCGTCGTCAGTCCGCTGATGTCGAGAGACCAAAAATTGAGCACATCTCCGCTGCAAGTCAATAGCCTCCTGCTAATACCGGACCCTCGATAATATGGCTAGAAATACCCAAAATATACACCGATACAAGGTCAACACCTTAAACACACACTAAAATTGAGAAATTATCGGACTATTTATAGGCGTTTATTGGAAGCTACGATCCTAGGCTAGGAAGGTCCGAACCTGCATGCATGCCATTTTTTAGGACACCAATATTTGGAAGCTCCGATCTCAATTTCAGAATGTTCTATCATATTCGGAAGCTCCGATCCATACTTTGGTGTTCCGGTCTCTACGTGTTCGTACACTTTTTTCAACTAAAATATGTGTCCTAACTTTGATCAGACGTTCCAATCACTGTTCAGAATTTTCAAACTCACCCTCGGCTTCCGATCATGTTACCATCAGTTCGGTGCTTCCGAATTGTCCTTCGGACGGTCCGATGCTTAATTCTTATTTTCTAACTATTTAATCACTTGATTAACTTAGGTAATGACCACTTAATCATGTTTTATCATTTAATCACGTAAAACATAACTCAGATTACTACAGTAAGTTTTCAACTAAAAACATATAATATTAAACTATTCTGAATAATATTTTGAGGTTTTTGTTAAAATAAAAACATCATCTTGGGCACCAGATAATTATTAATAAAATGTTCGAGTTACAAATTACTAGATAAATTTTGTTATATAGATGAAAAAATTGCATCTTATTCTACATATTTGTTCTAATTGAATTATTATAAATATGAATTTATTAAATTATTAATAATTTTAAAAAAATACACAAAATAAAATGACATTTTGTGATTTTACTTTTTGATCATTTCAACAATAAATTATGCAGAATAAGTTCAATTAATTGCTATATGGGCTGAAGACCAATAACATTTAGCTTAATCTATTAATAAAATATATTATAATATTATTTTGGGTCGGATCAGAAATCGTACTGGGAAAATATTTTATTATAATTGGGATGAGAAAAATCTCGAAATTTGGTTCGAAAAAACGTCAGGTCGATAATGTTTTGGGACATGAATGAGATGAAATTTGGGTGGGTCGAGTTTTAATAAAATTTTACCAATCTTAATAAAAATGATAAACAAAATTAAATAAATATAACATTTAAAACTTAAGTTTTATTGTATATATCAATATAATCGTAAAATGACAAATATACAAAATTGAAACCGCTCATTCTCCATAAGTTAAAAGGTGGAAATTTGAAAGTTATTTTGTGACACCTTTTCCATATGGTAGTTGGAGTCATTTTGACTAATTTAATTTTTTTGTCGGATGGCTAATAATGCATATATTGTGTATTTAAACCATGTTTTACTTATATATATATATATTTGATCTGTTGAGCACTTACTGTAGGAACTTACGTGAACATTGAGTGATGTGATGGTAAATTTGAATGTGCAAGACGTCACATCAACCAGGGCTAATGTAGGTGCGCACTTACTGTAGACACCGACTAAGGCGACGTCCTGTACATCTAATACATATATCACCTCAGCATGTGCCCATATTTAGTACTTACCGTATCAAAGTTTTATACACACACACACTCCAGTACAAGCGTAGTGTCTTTGCATGAGCATTTTTTTTTAAGAAAATACAAATAAAATAAATGGTAAAATAAAAAAAATAAGAAATAATAGTATTTTCGTAAATAAATAGTCACAAAGCACAATAGATATATCAATTTTACAAAGATGAATGATATTTTTTATAAATAAATTAAATTGTCAACAAGCATAAAGTAAGTGCCATTTTGGTAAAAAATATATATATCAAAAGACTAAAATAAAGAGGATGTCATATAAAATGACTAATTTGTTTATATAATAATCAAGATTCAATTATTAATTGAAATCCAGTTAATTAAAGGGACTCTACTATAATATACAAATTTTTCGCATCTTTTTATAAATTTTAATCCACTATTTACTATGTTTGCATATAAATATTTTTCCTACTGGATAGAACAATTGAAACGTAGCGTTTAAACTGTTATATGCTTTAAAAAATTTGAGTTTAACTGTTACCACCCATTATAGCTTTTGGTAAAATGACAAACATTCAGTCTTAACTCTTTCTTACAATTGTTATCAAAGTCGATGTCACAAATTCAATCCCCATGAATTGCAAGGAGTATAATTATTGAAAAGAGAGTTGTATAGAGTGTCAATGATTGACTGTGTTGCCGTGCTAGGTAGAACAATTGAAACAAAATATTGGGATTGCTGTATGATTTAAACAAAATGAGTTGCATTGTTACAAATGTCTCATATTAAATATTAAAACCAATAAACAATGTTTTATAAACATATGAAGTTATACCACACAATAAGCAAGCTGAGATGAACACATCTTGAGTAAGGTTATATGATGCATGCGTTAAATATTTAAAATTTGTGTGAAATCCGTTTACAGTGGGTCACCACGTACGTCTGCTTATTAAAGATTCGAAATATTATTAGTTCTCATATAGAATATTAAAATTAATAAAAAGTAACTCATAGACACATGAGTTTATTATATCACTCGATAGGAAAATTTTTGAGATTGAAATATTTCTTTCAGTTTATAACCTAACGTAAACCATTATCATCAATTATATCCAAACTGTTAAGTGCTAGATTCAGCATAATACAATATCAAAACTTAATTTTAAATCAATAAATATAAATCCAAGAATATTTGAAATATTTTATAAAACAAAATGTAATTAAACCCGAGAGGTCCCAAGGCTGGGACATTTCATAATTGTGTTCAGTTATGATGGGGGCAGTGGAACAAGTAATTAACGGAGGGGATAACTAACTACCAAATACAGTTGGAATAGTTGTGTGGGTACAACCATTATGACAATTAATGATGCATGCCAAAGGATGTTAGGATTCTCCGACACTTTATATCAATAGATACTATTAAATATATTCACATGTTATTTTTTTTAAAAAATATATATTTTAATATTTAACGACATCGACATAAAGATTTATGAATATAGTTATATCTGAAGGTCTCTAATGAGATGATTTAACGTGAAATGAGTCAATTATATATATATTTACAATAAAAATTAATACAATTTTGGCATAAAAGTGATAATTTTTCATGAGTAACATAAATAAGAGATCCGTCTCACAAAATTTATCCGTGAGATCGTTTTACTGGAATTTTTGTGTAGTTATATAAATATATATAATTTTATATAATATTAATGCATGAACCCCTTAAAAATTAGAATAACCATCTTGATCAAATTCATGAATGGAAAAAATGCCCCTTCTTCTTCTTTTTTTATTTTTTATTTTTATAAATATGTTCAATAGATTTATTATCTACTACGTATAATTAGAGTCTTTTAAATTAAAAAAAAACCATCTTTCAACTTTTTCAATTTAAAAATGTGAAAGTTATTTATTTATTTATAAATATAACATAAATGATTTATGCACATGAAAATGACTAGAATATTTAATATTTTTGGCATTTAAAAAGATCTTTTTATGCAGCAATTCTTCAGTGCATCTGTAGACAGTCAAGTTCAAGAAATAGCAAGTGATTTGCTATTGGCCACATATTTGTGTAGTCTCTCATGCTTGTCAATCCTTTGGTATATGGATATATGCAAAGTTATTATTGTTCTATACTGCATCGGAGGAAAATGTGGATCCCACTGCATAACTACCAAATTAAATAATGGTCTCCTATTTGTAAGATTAATAATAATGTTCACTTAATATTCTAATTATTCAATTAATGTTCTAGATAGAACCTTTAATTTCACTCTCCTTTCTAAAAGTTACTACATAATTAAGTGCTCCTAAGATATCAAGTGGACATAATTATGTTAGTTCAAGTAAAAACTACATACAATAATTGATGCCCTCACAAATAAATAGTAGAAAATTAATCTTTTACGCCCGAAAGGATGCGCATAAACAAGCAATTACGCAGCCATATACCAAAAAAAACCAAAAATTATAGAGAGTTGTGCCCTAATGTTATAAATTAATCAGAAATATAACAGAAAAATTCAATCAATATAGTGACGAAAAATGCTAACTTGAAACAACTGGAAAAAAAAATCAACAAAAATACGAGTTACAAGATTAAGAACTAATTTTGACAATTAATTAATTAGTTAAAAGGACAAAACCAAAAAACAGGATAACATAAAAGACTGAATCCAACTTGTGTGTGCGGGCCCGCGCCCTTTCGATCGAGCACAAGATACAATAAATATTAATTTCTTGATGTTTTTGTTTTTTGAAAAAATGAATCTGAAAGGAAATAATGGTTGCACATAAACAGTTTGAGGTGTTGTCACAAGGTGTTGACAAAACCTACTATAACACCTACTATAACACCTTGAGTAATTTGCAGCGGAAAATAGTTTTAAGCGTGTATAAAAAATAAGCAACCAAATAAATAGACTCAAATAAATTAAGCAAGAGTATAAAATACTCTTGCAGTGCCTCAGGGCAAAACTTCACTAGAAAATTTTTCAAAGAGTTTTACAACCCTAAAACTAGTGATTATTGTAAAAATTCAATTTTTCAAAACAATTGAGAAATAAAGAGTAAAAGTTCTCCTAAAAATTCTATGTGGAATAGAATAAAGAAAACGAAATAAGGAGAAGAAAATCTTTGTTGCCAAAACTCGTGTTCATCACACTTTTCGATTATTGATCTTCAAGTATTCTTCAATACTTCAAGGCAACACACGACCGATACAAGCTTTTCCAAAAATCTTTAGAATTCTCTCGTGTACTTCAAGTACTTTTGGTAAATCTCACGGTCTCTCTCTGTGTATCTCACTTTTTCTTGTGCACACATATCTTCAATAAAAAGACCAAGAATCCTTCTTTAGAATGTTTTCTTGTAGGCGTAGGACTCTAGATCTTGATCAAGATAAATCTACACAATAAGGAATTAAATCAATAGATATACGATAATACCATAATCTGATAAACTTAATCATATTTCAAATCAAGTTACTCAAAGAAATAAATAACTTCATGTCCAAGAAAGGCAAAAGATAATAAATAAATTTTTTTTTAAAATAGGATGATTTTAAGGAATAAAATATTCCTTTCAATCTCCCCCTTTTTGCCTTTCTGGACAAAACACAACGAAACTCCCCCTTAATCAAAACTCCCACTGAATAGATTCTTCCCCTAAGTATAAGCAGAGGTGTTGTCATAAGATGTTGGCAACATCTATCTATGACACCTCAAATCAGAAAATATAAGTGCAAGGAGAAATAATCATACGAAACAACAGAGCAAACACCAAAACAGTTTTGATTAGGGTCAGAGCAAATCAGAGCAAAAGCAACAAAACTTTTAACCTAAAATAAAAACAAATAAACTAGTAAAACCAAAAACTACGATTAAAATTGATTGCTCTCTGAGTCAACTTCTTCACTTCCTTCTCCCCCTTTTTGTTCAAAAGGGCCAGCTCCACTTAAAAGAGACTCATAGTGAGCCTTTAACCCTTCGTAGTAGGCAAGGTCAGCCTTTGCTTGTGCAATCTTCTGCTCAGCATGCACCAATTGAGCTTGAATGAACGTCGAATCAACAGCTTGAGCAACAGAAGGGGGTACAAAAACAGCAGCAGCAGAGGAGGTGTTGGCAGCACCTGCCATGACACCTGCATAATCAGCAGTCTCAGACCAAGGAAGGTCTATCTTCTTATTTCCTTTGAGCAATGCCGGTGCAATCTTTAGCAACTCCCAGGCTCAATAAGTACTTCATCATCATCCTTCTCAATCTCTTGAGACAGCAACATAGAGTAAATGAGTGATGGATAAGGCAACTTCAAAGTAGGTTGAGCGCCGTCTGCAAATGCCATGACTATGTCAAACACGAGTCGGCCATAATTGAAAGCAATTCCAGTACCAATATCATACAGAACAGGGGCTTGATGCTTGGTAACCACACTGGAATTTCCAGATGCAGTCCAGGTCTTCACAGCAGTTTTATGAAGAACAGAGTAAAAGGACGTAAGCTTGGCTGCTGACAATTTCTTAGGATGTGCTAGGTACGCAGTGGCATGCCCCCCAGTGATGACAGATATCATCTCATCCATGGTTGGTAGAGCAGCATCATCAGAGGCAGGAGTCTGAAGGAATCCATTTATAATGGCAGGGCTGAAAGAGAAGATCTGCCCTCGCACATAAACTTTCCCATACTTCATGTATCTTGGATCCCTCACAGCTTCAGTGAGATTGCAGTAAAACTCACGCACAATCTCTCTACAATATGAACCAGCAGTAGTAACAGTAGACAGAAGATTCCTTACCTCAAAAAATTTCACCATATTTTGAGCTCCATAGCTCTCCATATCAATGTTATGCTCTTCCAGAAACTCTCTATCAGCATAATTCTCCCAGCGATCAGCAATTTTCTTGGAATAAAAAGCAGATGAATAGGACAAATTTACCCGATACTCTTCTCCTAAGGTATTGTCCAGGGTGTCGGCAACACCTTCCTCAGCACCTTCCTCTTCTTCTTCAGAGTCATCAGAATCTGACTCTTCTTCCAACTCATTCTCAGCATCTGAATCTTCACTCGAATCAGAGCTGGAACTATCAGAGTGTTGAGGGCGATTTTCAGCATATTCCTGAAGCATCTCTTCATCAGGTTCATCCTCGGATTCTAGAACAGGAGCAGTAGCAGTGGATATAGGCTTCTTGCCTTTTGACTTCTTCATTTAAGCCATAAATTGGGCTATAGACATTTCTTCATCATCGGACGGAGCAGGATGAGCAGTAGATGTCTTCTCAAAATTAGTAGCAGATGTGGATGCATCTTTTTCATCAGCAGCAACAGGGGATTCTGACTCTGAAGAGTCACTATCAGATGATGAACTCCCATTTGACTTTTCTTCAGATTCAAATGGAACGGGAATGGTTGGAACAGAGGGTTCCATTGCACTTGCTTTTCCCCTCTTTCGATGTACCAACTTAAAATCTTCATCGGAGCTTGCATCACCAGATGAAAATTCGGTGTCAACCAAAGAAGGTCTTGATGGTTGACCCTTCCCACGAAAACGCTTCGATGCCGTGTAATCAGGATTGTAGCCTGCTTGTCTCTTTGATCTACGCGTTAAGGGTTTCGTAGAAAACACCTTATTCAGCACAGACATATCAGGCAAATTTTCTACATCGATTTCATTGCCTGGCTCTCCTGGAGCGATGGAGTCCAAAGGCACTGGTTCTTCGGCAACAGGGACAATTGCTTATTCAACCACGGGGTATGGTGATGTACGTGTTGTGACACCTTCCGCAGCATCTTCAGTGTAGCCCATCTCAGAACGGATATCGTGTGAATCAAAACTTTTTCCTGCCATTTGAATACGTGAGAACGAAAGGCAAAGAATGACAACTAGGGCACAAGAATCAGAGAGTCAGAATATTGAGGTGCAAGACGAAACAAGGAGATAACTTATTTCCAAAAACAGATAAGAACATAAATATAAAAGGCACCAAATCTTTCCTATTCTTACTCAGAATCTGAGTAGGCCCCAATGGTAACAAAGTTCCTAACAGTAACAAAAAAGGAACGGTAACAAATCCGATTTAATTAGGCAATAAATCCCTTTGGTTTCCTCCGATAATTTTGGCCCAAATATTTCACCAAATATTTCCAAATTTAACTCTTCATCAGAATTTAACACCACTGAAACAAAATCCAATCACATTCAAATTCAAAAATTCAAAGGATAGGGCAAAATCACAAATTTTGTTCGATCGGAATTCATAACCTTTTGGCCAAAGATATTCAAAAATCAAAATATGCATGTCCTAATTATGTCTAAAACAGAATGCGACATAAACTTAAAATGCAATTATGTGCACAAATAATATGTTGACAAGAGAGGTGTTATCCACGATGTTGGCAACATCTTCCAGCAACACTTCAGGATTCAAAAAACTTAACTTTCTCTTTCATTATTTTACAGAAGTGGTAGCCTGCACACTAAAGGAACGATCTTCAAATGGACCCCTCTAGGTAGCTTTTTCCATTTTCTTCTGATTATCAACCAAATTTGATGATTGATTTAATTCAAGCTTAATTATTTCGTTCTTTTGTTATTCTGATATGCAAAGTCACTTTTCATTTGGGACATGATCATGGAATACATGAACGTCCCTCCACTACTACGTGATTTAGTTAGAACTTTTCTTCAATTAATCCATATTAAGCTGTAAAATATTTTGCACAGAATCCTGAGTGAAAACCAATCAATGGTTACAAAGTATCCAACACATCACTAAACAGAATGAATGCATGTATGCAAAAATGCCTAAGATCCTAAGAGTGCTCATGCATGAAAAGGTGTTGTCACAGGGTGTTGGCAACACTCCTGACAACATCTAAGTTATGTCTATAATGCACACATACTGAGAAACTTCCTTAGACTAGAAAATCTCTCGAAATCCAAAGCTTTTGTGAATATATCAGCTAATTGGTTATTAGTTCCAACAAACTCAATTAAGATTATGTTTTTCTCGACCAAATCTCGAATGAAGTGATGTCTAATGTCAATATGTTTGGTTCGAGAGTGTTGTACTGGATTTTTGGATATATCAATGGCACTAGAATTATCACAGTACACAATAGGAGTATCACTCTTAATTTCATAATCATTCAACATTTGATTCATCCATAGGAGTTGAGAGCAACAACTACCAACAGCAACATACTCAGACTCGGCAGTAGAGAGTGAAACACAGTTTTGTTTCTTACTGTACCATGACACTAAGTTATTCCCCAAATAGAAACATCATCCCGAAGTACTCTTCCTCTCATCTAAATCCCCAGCCCAATCAGTATCACTAAACCCTACCAAATTTGAATTGGTTTCTTTAGTGTACCACAAACCCGAATTCAAAGTTCCAGCCACATACTTCAGTATACGTTTTACGGCCTTTAGGTGAGTGATTTTTGGGTTAGACTGGTATCTAGCACACAAAAAAACACTATACATGATATCTGGTCTAGTAGCACTCAAATACAAAAGACTACCAATCATGCTTCTATAGAGGGTGTTGTCAACACCTTCGGCAACATCCTCCCTAGACAGCTTTTCATTAGACCCCATAGGTGTGCGCATGTGCTTAGTGTTATCATTCTGAAACTTCTTCACGAGATTTTTAGCATACTTGCTTTGACACAGAAATATACCATCATGCATTTGTTTTACTTGCAAGCCCAAGAAGTAAGTTAACTCTCCAATCATGCTCATCTCAAATGTAGAAGACATGCACTTCACAAAATCATCAACTAGTTTATCATTTGAAGCACAAAATATTATATCATCCACATAAATTTGGCAAATTAAGATATTACCTTGAGACTTTTGCACAAACAAGGTCTTATCAACTTCACCTCTTTTGAAACCAATATTGAGCAAGTACTCAGTAAGTCTCTCATACCATGCACGTGGTGCTTGCTTCAATCCATTCAATGCCTTTTTCAACTTATATACATAGTCAAGATGATTTGGATCCTCAAAACCCTTAGGTTTTTTCACATAGACTTCTTCATTTAGGATCCCATTTAAAAAGGCACTTTTTACATCCATTTGAAAAAGTTTCATTCCCATGTAACATGAAACAGCAAGAAAAAGTCGGACAGACTCAATGCGGGCTACAGGAGCAAAGGTTTCATCAAAATCCACCCCTTCAACCTGTGTATACCCTTGAGCTACCAACCTAGCTTTATTTATAATGATGTTTCCCGACTCATCAGTTTTATTTTTGAAAATCCATTTAGTTCCTATGACATTTTCATGAGCAGGACACGGTACCAGGTACCAAACATCATTCCTCACAAATTGTTCTAACTCTTCGTGCATAGCATTGACCCAAAATTCATCTTTTAATGCTTCTTCAACCTTTTTGGGTTCAATGTTTGACACGAAACAGGAAAAATGTACCTGAGAATACGTAGAACTCATGCATAACAAACCTGCCATCTTTCGATAATCCACTTTCTCTTTCCTTCGAGTTTGCAAGTCTCCATGCACATCTCCAATAACCGGTGAGGTTGGGTGATTCTTCTGAATTCTGCTTGGAACATTCTTTTCAGTTTCATTTACCTCACTGTTTTCATCAATATTCTCATCAGTAGTCTTTTCAACTATTGATTCTGGATTTTCTGTAGGAGGTGTTGTCGGAGGTGTTGGCAACACTCCTTTGACAACATCTATATTTCCAGAATTATCCGGCAGATCATCAACATCATCCTCAGCTGTTTTCTTCTTTAGATCTGCAGAATCATCAAAAACAACATTAATTGACTCAAAAATAGTCCTTGTTCTCAAGTTATACATCCTATAAGCTCGGCTATTTGATGAATATCCTAAGAACATGCACTTATCACTCTTTGCATCAAATTTAGCAAGATGATCTCTATCATTCAAAACGTGACATACACATCCAAAAACATGAAAATATTTAAGGTTTGGCCTCTTTCCCATGAGAACTTCATAGGAGGTCATAGTAGTACCATTCCTCAAATAGTCTCTATTTGAAATATGACATGCAGTATTCAAGGCTTCAGCCCAAAAATGTTTTGAAATATTTTTAGAACTTAGCATCACTCTTGCCATTTCTTGCAAAGTCCTATTTTTCCTTTCGGCAATCCCATTTTGTTGTGGAGTTTTAGGGGCAGAAAATTCATGAGAAATACATTTCTTATCACACAAGCTAGCAAAAGAAGAGTTTTCGAACTCCTTACCATGATCAGTACGAATTCTGATTACCTTCAGATTGTATAGGTTCGAAATCTTAGTGAGCAGCTTCTTGAATGCATCATATGTGTCCGATTTTTCTCTCAGAAAGTTTACCCAAGTATATCGTGAAAAATCATCCACACAAACAAAAGAGTATTTCCTACCACCGAAACTTTCAACGTCCATTGGACCCATCAAGTCCATATGTAAAAGTTCAAGGCAGCGTGTTTTCACAGATGTTGGCAACACCTCGTGTGACACCCTAGTCTGCTTCCCTTTCTGACATGCTTCACACACAAATGGAATACCAGATTTTAAGTTAGGCATACCTCTCACAGCATCTAACTTACTCAAGTTCTTTAATGTCTTGAAATTTGCATGACCCAATTTTTGATGCCATAAATCAAACTCATTAACTTTGATGTGTCTACAAGCCATCTCTTCTTCGAGTTGATAGTAGTTGTCGGATGACCTAGTACCTGTCATGACACAGAGATTTGATTCATCAAAAACTTTGCATAATTTCTTATCAAATTGCACATGCAAATTATCATCACAAAGTTGGCCTATGCTTATTAGATTCGCGGTTAATCATTCAACATGAAGCACATTGCGAAGCTTGGGTAGACCAGCAACATTCAGAGTCCCTTTTCCGACAATGTTTCCCTTTGAACCTCCTCCATAGGTTACTTTTCCACTTTTCTGTTCAACATAATCAGAGAGAAACATCTTGGAACCTGTCATGTGATGAGAGCTACCGCTATCAATGTACCATGCACCTGAAACATTAGTTCTCAAAGCAGTATAAATCATATGACATTGAATATCAGCTTTTGGTACCCAAATATTTCTTACATAAGATCTGTTTCTAGGGATGTTGTGGGGAGGTGTTGGAAACACCTTAGGCAACACCTTAGATGCAGATCTATACCTGTAGTCTTCCTGCAGCTTAAAACAGTGTGGTTTAATGTGATCAGGTCTATGACAGTAGTGACAAATGTACTTACGTTTCCTTCTAGACTTTGAAGGGGCAGTAGGCTGTGGCTTTGATTTTGGAGGATCAACTGTTAAGGCCTTTTTGCTTGAGCTTTCTGTACTGCTACTTTTCTTGACAAACACAGGCCCTCTCGAACTTTCTCCAATCTCAAATATGCTGTTTTTAAAACCTAAACCAGCCGTACCATCTCTTCCCATCATGAGTAGAGAATCAAGCTTGGAGGTGCTTGAGTTGAACTTAGCCAATGTAGCTTTGCCTTTCCGAGTTCTTTCTTCATTTGGCTTAACTCAATGTCTTTCTTACTCAGCATGACTTCCAGCCTTGACACATCAGCCTTTAAATCAGAATTTTCCTTTGAAAGGATAGTATTCACTTTATTTCTTTCGATCCAATCAGTATGTAATTCTTCAAACATCATCCGAGCTTCTTCTATGGACATTGTCTCTTCACCTGTATCATTATCACACATATTATCAGTAATGGAGGAATTCAAACAAACTTACCTTTGGGAGATGTTGCGGCCAGGTGTGGCAACACCTGCGGCAACACCTAAAGGATTTAATTGAAATTTCTTCTTGCTATCCAATAAGACAGATAAGGTAGTGTGACTCTCTTCATCTTCATGTTCTTCTTCTTCTGACTCCTCATTACTTAAAGACGTGTTCATACTTTTTCTAAGCGTGTTGGCACACTCGTTTACATAGTGTCCAAATCCTTGACATGCATAACATTGAACAGTGTCCAACTTCTTTGGAACAACCTTCTTTTTCCCTTCCGACGTAATTCGAGGCTTAGGAGTATCAGTAGGCTTCCTTGGTGACTGTTCTGGTCCAGTAATCATTAGGGGCTTGTTGGAGAACATTGGAGCCTTGAGTTTTTGATCCGTCTTTCTTGACTCTTTCATACTCTTCAAATAATCATTGAATTTCCTAGTCATGAGAGAGATCGAATCATCTTCTAAATCAGATTGATGAACTTCTTGATGGAATTGAATATATTCCTCATATGAAGGCTTTGAAGCATGAAGAGCTATTGACTTTCCTTTATCCTTCTCTTGCTCTTTATTATTCATCTCAAAAACTTGAAGAATGCTTATCAGTTCAGTCATCTTCATCTTTGAAGTGTCTTTTACTTCTTCAAGCGCCCAAATCTTCCCATTGAATCTTTTAGGCAAGGAACGAAGAACCTTGTTCACCATGGCTTCACTAGCAATAGGTCCTCCAAGAGCATGCGCCTCTGTAGCTATCTCCCTAAGTTTTTTTTTTTTTTTTTTTTATCATAATCAGCAATAGTCTCATTCTCATCCATCCTAATATTTTCAAATCTTGTGTTTAACAGTCTCAATCTTGTTTTTCTCACGCTATCAGTTTCTTCACAGTGTTCTTGAAGAGCATTCCATGCATCCTTAGCAATAGTGCAGTCAGATATGATCCCATACATCCTCATATCTACAGTTGCAAAAATTGCATTGAGTGCTTTAGCATTGTAGCTTGAACTTTGTGTTTCCTCGGTAGTCCAAGTTTCTTCTTTCTTGATGATATAGTCTCCATCTTCATCTTGCGTCGTTGGAGGAGTACAACCAGTCAGAATACTTTGCCAAGCACGAACATCCATAGCCTTAATAGTATATCGCATCCTATTCTTCCATAGTGCATAATTCGTTCCATCAAGAACTGGAGGTTTCAAGAACGAGTTTGCAACAGACGATGAGTCTATCTTTTCCTTTTAATAAAATAAGCAAACCAAGATCAGTTCTTAGTGTATCAAGAAGATGGCTCTGATGCCACTTGAAAGGAAATAATGGTTGCACATAAACAGTTTGAGGTGTTGTCACAAGGTGTTGACAACACTTACTATAACACCTTGAGTAATTTGCAGCGGAAAATAATTTTAAGCGTGTATAAAAAATAAGCAACCAAATAAATAGACTCAAATAAATTAAGCAGGAGTATAAAATACTCTTGCAGCGCCTCAGGGCAAAACTTCACTAGAAAATTTTTCAAAGAGTTTTACAACCCTAAAACTAGTGATTATTGTAAAAATTCAATTTCTCAAAACAATTGAGAAATAAAGAGTAAAAGTTCTCCTAAAAATTCTATGTGGAATAGAATAAAGAAAACGAAATAAGGAGAAGAAAATCTTTGTTGCCAAAACTCGTGTTCATCACACTTTTCGATTATTAATCTTCAAGTGTTCTTCAATGCTTCAAGGCAACACACGACCGATACAAGCTTTTCCAAAGATCTTCAGAATTTTCTCGTGTACTTCAAGTTCTTTTGGTAAATCTCACGGTCTCTCTCTGTGTATCTCACTTTTCCTTGTGCACGCATACCTTCAATAAAAAGACCAAGAATCCTTCTTTAGAATGTTTCCTTGTAGGCGTAGGACTCTAGATCTTGATCAAGATAAATCTACAATAAGGAATTAAATCAATAGATATACGATAATACTATAATCTGATAAACTTAATTATATTTCAAATCAAGTTACTCAAAGAAATAAATAACTTCATGTCCAAAAAAGGCAAAAGATAATAAATAAAATCTTTTTCAAAATAGGATGATTTTAAGAAATAAAATATTCCTTTCAGGATCAAATATATATTGTAAATGATAAAGTGCAACATATTACTACAATTTGGGGGACCTTATAGTCGTATGCTGCCACGAAAATAGATCCCATTTATCTATTAGCATGTTAATTTCTTATATAGAGAAAATAATTTTTTTTGGTCCATTAACTTGTCCAGGTTTTGATTTTGGTCCATTGATTTTTCAAAATTTGGTTTTGGTACATTAACTTTTAATTTTCAGTGATTCTTTTCAGCTAGACATTGGCACACGCCACCCGAAAAATGCTGACGTATGTCAATATCTAGTTGACACGTGTGCAGTTGGACCAAAATTATTGAAAATTAAAACTTAGTGTACCAAAACCAAAATTTGAAAAATTAATGGACCAAAACTAAAATATGGACAAGTTAATGGACCAAAAAAAATATTTTCTCATATATTTTCATTAAACATTGGGGTCAACCCCTAGCTTGCCTCATATCGACATAAAATTAATGCGAGATGAGATGAGATAAATAACATCTCTTCAAATTTTAAGATTTTGTGAAGTACAAGTGTGGTTTTGTAGTGACCCTGCAATGAATCACCTACTAACTGGCAACTAATAGCATGCATTAAACTTAATAAGGCAAGAATGCTTAACAGAGTAAAACGTGCGGAAACACAATCCATAATTTACATATCAGCTTAGTAAAACATACCTAGGATTAATACTGTAGTGATACAACCATATCTAAAAGCTTAAAAGTAAACATTATACAACTATATCAAATCCTGCTGTATAAATAACTTCTCAAGGCTCCTGCTCCCTAGTCCTGCCTCGAACTACCAGCTCCGTCCATCCCGCAACCTGCCCCGTGGAATAGGATGTCCAAGATAACAACTAGGACGTGACCGCTAACGCCCAGTACATAAACATGAGTAAACATATGTATATAATGCATGCAACTTGATGACTGGTGAAGGGTCATCTGAAAATTCATGCTCAGTACTGGCGCCACATGAGTGCTGCCATCGCGCGGATCAACCTTTGGGTGCAACCACACTCGTCTAGTACACCAGAGTATTCAGACATATATATCCCCACCGTCGCGGTACTCTCAGTGACAAACTATCGAGTATAGACCTGAGCGGCTCTATAATCAGGTATAACAAGGTATAAGCTCAACGTGTATATGCACATGATATATGAATATAAAAAGCGGTAAAACATACATCATGTCACATAATAATGCCAAATAAATACAACACATAAACATGTATACTCGCTAGCAATCTCAGTGAATGTGTACGTACCTCTAGGCTAGTTCAAGTTTTAGTAGGATCCTAGGTTCCAAGCCTATATTCAAAAGTTCACCGTATCACTACACAAGTTCTATAAGCCTTAACTAAGCCAATAAGTACTCCAAAAACTTAAATAGATTCCCGGACCATACCTTCGTCCGTAGAAGCCCTTTGAAGTCATTATTCCCGGATGACTATAACCACACCTTGGTTATTCCAGAACCTTACTATAAACCGATAGGGCCCTCACGTGTATACCTTACACTATATAACTGAAGAAGGAAACTCAAAATTCGTAATTCAAAATGAATACGAATGATCCTTATTTATAGGAAAATTTCCGGTCAAGTTCGTACCCTCCAAACTCAAGTTCGGATCGTTCGATCCAGCTCACTGCCTGCATGCGAGACACGTCGAGTTCGAACCATCCGATCGCCACTTCGGGCCGTCCGAAGTGTTCTAAATCCGACAATTGTCAAAATCCATGGCTGAGTAATCATGCCTACTTGGCACAAGGGAGTTCGGGCCGTTCGATCCTGGTTCGGATTGTCCGAACATGCCTTAACTCCGAAGTCCACATGCCCTTCTTCGGAGCCCCCGGTTGCTGAGTTCGGATCATCCGAAATCCTCTTCAGACCGTCCGAACTGGCCAAAATTTTGGAAACTCAATTCCTAATTTTGAAGTTCGATTAAGCCCCGGAATTGGTTAATTACTAACCCTTAACAATGTTTAAAATATTATTATCTTAAAATGGATTCTCGGTTACTACATTCTCCCCACCTTTAGATATTTCGTCCGCGAAATAAAATCTAAAAACAAATCAAGATAACAATATGAAACATCAAACCATGTTTTATTACAACAATTTTAATTACATCTTTACATGGTAATCAAAAGTATAAAGCAAACAACTCAGGATATTATGCTTTCATACGACTCTCGATTTACAAAGTTGCTTCTTCAATGCCTCGGCGCTGCCACTGTACCATCACACGTGGTATAGTCTTGTTCCGAAGAACTTTCTCTTTTCTGTCTAGGATACGGAGTGGTCGTTCAACATAAGACAGATCTGGCTCTAGCTGAAAATCAGTAGGCTGGATAACATGTGATTCATCAGCTATGTACTGTCGAAGTAACGACAGATGAAAAACGTCATGTATACTGGAAAGATATGGCGGTAACGTCAAACGATATGCAACATCTCCGATCTTTTCCAGTATCTGGAAAGGCCCAATGAAACGAGGTGACAACTTTCCTTTCACACCGAATCTCATCACCTTCCTGAAAGGTGATACTCGCAGAAACACATATTCACCAGGCTCGAACTGAAGTGATCTACGGTGAATATTAGCATAACTAGCTTGCCGATCTTGAGCAGCTTTGATCCTCCGCTTGATCAAATCTACCTTGTCTACAATCTACTGCACCAACTCAGGACCCTCGACTTGTCGTTCTCCTATCTCATCCCAGAATAACGGAGTATGACATCGTCGACCATTCAATGCCTCGAAAGGTGCCATATCAATACTACGATGATAACTGTTATTGTAAGCAAATTCGATCAAAAGTAACTGATCCTACAAAGATAAACCAAAATCCATGACAGATGAACGTAGCATATCCTCCAATGTACGAATCGTCCGCTCTGACTGCCCGTTAGTATCCGGATGATATGCAGTACTTAAACATAGAGTGGTACCCAACGCCTGTTGAAAACTACCTCAAAAACGTGAGGTAAATCACGGGTCTATATCACTAACTATGCTTACTGAAATCCCATGTAATCACACTATCTCCTGGATATATAAGCGTGACATGCGATCATAAGAATACTCCCGGTTGTAAGGAATGAAATGTGCTGATTTCGTCAAACGGTGAACAACGACCCAGATAGCATCACACTGACATAAAGTCATAGGCAAGTGGGTAACAAAATCCATAGTCACATGCTCCCACTTCCATTCGGGAATCTCAAGATTCTGCAGTAATCCACCTGGTCGTCGGTGTTCAGCCTTGACCTGTTGACAAACCAAACATCGTGAAACAAATTGATATACACTTCGCTTCATCACCTTCCACTAGAATCTAGTTTGCAAGTCCTTATACATTTTCATGCTTCAAGTATGAACTGATAATCGACTCCTGTGAGCTTGAGATAGAATATAATTCCTGAGCGCCGCAACATCAGGTACAACCACCCGATTTGATAAGCATAATAAACCATCTGTCTGATAATGGAATCCAGATGTATTAACTTCATTGGCTAGACGTGCCAAACACTAAGTCTTAACATCAGATATCTGAGCATCTCTGATCCGAGAATACAATGTTGGCTCAGATAGAATAGTATACAAATGAATTCCATTTATCCCTTTCTTGTGCTTGAGTATAAAACTCAATGAACAACACTCCTGAATCATATGAGATAATTCACTAGTCTGAAGTGCAGAAAGTCTTACCTGTCGACTCAAAGAATCAGCAGTAAGATTGGCAGAACCTAGATGATATTTGATTTCACAATCATAATCTTTCAGGAGATCCATCCAGCGTCTCTGTCGCATATTCAACTCCTCCTGAGTGAATAAATACTTCAAACTCTTATGGTCCGTGAATATCTCAAATTTCTCGCCATAAAGATAATGCCTCCAGATCTTGAGCGCAAATACAATGGCGGCTAACTCGAGATCATGCACTGGATAATTATTTTCATGCGTCTTTAACTGTCGTGATGCATAGGCAATAACATGTCCATGCTGTGTCAGAACACATCCTAGCCCCTGACCAGAGGCATCAGTGGAGACAACATAACCTCCTGATCCAGAAGGTAGAGCTAGAAAAGGTGCAATAGTAAGACGTCTACGCAGCTCGTGAAATGAATCTTCACAATCCGAGGACCATATGAAGGCAACATCTTTCCGTGTAAGCTGAGTTAAAGGCCTGACCAACTGTGCAAAATTCTCAATGAACCGACGGTAATATCCAGTTAGACCCAAGAAACTTCGAATCTCAGCTACCGTCGTCGGATGAGACCAGTTCAGCACTGCCTCTATCTTACTAGGATCAACAGATATTCCTTCACCAGAAATCACATGACCGAGAAACACAACCCAATCAAGCCAAAATTCACACTTGCTCAATTTCGCATACAACTGCTTATCTCGTAACGTCTGCAATACAATTCTCAGATGTTGTGCATGCTCATCCTTGTCATGAGAATAGACAAGAATATCATCAATGAAGACGATGAAGAATCTATCCAGATATTCTCGAAATACCTGATTCATCAGATTCATAAAGACTGCCGGTACATTCGTCAAATCGAATGGCATCACCAAAAATTCATAATGCACGTATCTGGTCCTGAAAGCAGTCGTAAAAATATCTGAGTCTCGTACCCGCATCTGGTGGTATCCCGATCTCAGATCTATCTTCAAATAGACAGAAGTACCCTGTAATTGATCGAACAAATCATCAATCCTCGGCAAAGGATACTTATTCTTGATGGTGACATGATTCAACTGCCTGTAATCAATACACAATCGCATCGATCCATCCTTCTTCTTAACAAATAACACAGGTGCTCCACACGGAGAAACACTCGGACAAATATATCCCTTATCAAGCAGATCCTGCAACTGCTGTTTCAATTCCCTAATATCTGAAGGCGCCAGACGATAAGGTGCTCGGGATATAGGCGTAGTTCCTGGTACTAAATCAATACCAAATTCAACCTCACGAACCGGAGGAAAACCAGTAATCTAATCAGGGAATACATCAGAAAACTCGCTAACAACCGGTAACTGATCAATACCCGAACTACTCGTGGACATATCAATTGCATAAATGAGATAGCCCTCCCCACCTGACTCTAAGACATGACATGCCTTCAAAACCGATACAAGTGGCATCGGAGGTCGTGCACCCTCACCATAAAAGTACAAGCTATCACCCACATCCGGATGAAACTGTACCAGACGCTGATAACAATCCACAGTAGCATGATACAAAGTCAACATATCTATTCCCAAGATACAGTCAAAATCTGTCATCGCTAAAATCATCAAATTAGCCGATATCACATAACCCTCAAACTCTAGAAGGCAACCCATCACTAGATGCTTAGTTACTACCTCCTGCTCCAGCGAAGTAGATACAACTAAATCCAGGTCTAATGAGACATAAGGTAATCTATGTCTCTTAACAAAGCGACTAGAGATAAAGGAATGCGATACTCTAGTATCAATTAAAACAAGTGCAGGAATACCGCATAACAAAAAGGTACCTGCCAACATGCGATCGCTTTCAACAGTAGCCTTCTCCTGAGATAGAGCAAATACCTGCCCTTGAGTCTTTGGACGGTAACCAGAGGAACTCTGTGGTGCTGGCTGCTGACGTGGAAAAGTAAAAGCCTGAGATCCAACCTGTGACCCCGATCCACTAGCAGAACCCATACGCTGAGGACAATCTCTCCGCAGATGTCCCTACTCACCACAAATATAACAAGCACAAGTAGCCTTCCGACATGAAGCTGCAGAATGCTTCCCACCACAGTGACTGCAAAACTCATTATTTTTCTTCTTTTTCTTCTTCTTCTTCCCAAAATGGAACGTACCTCATGAACCACGAGAATCAGACGAAGTAGTAGTAGAAGAAGACATATGTCCAGATTGCACAACAGATTGAGCCCTAGGCCCAAGAGATCCACTAGGCTGTTCTGGCATCATCAACAGTGCCCGCATATTGCTGTTCTCCACTTAACGGCAACGGTTCACCAAAATCTCATAAGATGTCGGATCATCACAGATAAAAACTTGTGAGTAGATATCTTGATTCAAGCCTTGCAGAAAGATATCATACTTTGACGCATCACTGTCACTTATATGAGGACTGAAAGGTAGAAGATCAAGAAATCGTAGCTGATATTGATCAATAGTCATTGATCCTTGCCTCAGATTCAGCAACTCCATCGATCGTGCTTGACGAACTGCTGGAGGAAAATATAATTTCTGAAACTGCTGATAGAAATCCCCCCAAGTCACTTGTCCTCTCTCTGTACGTGCCTGAGTAGCTTTGGCATCCCACCATAAGCATGCTCGATCCTCTAGAACAAATTCTAGAACATCCAATTTCTGCTCTTCAGTGCAATCGAAAGCTCGAAAAGCACTCTCGAGTTTGGACATCCAACTTCTTGCTTGTTCAGGATTTTCGCCACCCAATAAAGGCTTCGGTCCTACTTGCATAAATTTATTGATAGTGTAGCGACGTCTACCCTCATGAGGACGATGCCGATCATCATGATGGCGATGGTGACGATGATGATGAGCACCTTCCTGGCCAACACTACCATAACTCTCATCACCTCTCCCGGCCATATCCTAAAAAATTTGCACATTTAAAAATCTCAAATGCGCAATAATTACTCAATACTAGACTAAATCCCAAGTACTAATTTCCAAAATCTATGCATGCTCTGATACCAAAAATGTAGTGACCCTGCAATGAATCACCTACTAACTGGGAACTAATAGCATGCATTAAACTTAATAAGGCAAGAATGCTTAACAGAGTAAAAATTGCGGAAACACAATCCATAATTTGCATATCAGCTTAGTAAAATATATCCAGACATAATACTGTAGTGATACAACCATATCTAACAGGTTAAAAGTAAACATTATACAGCTATATCAAATCCTGCTGTATAAATAACTTCTCAAGGCTCCTGCTCCCTAGTCCTGCCTCGAACTACCAGCTCCGTCCATCCTGCAACCTGTCCTGTGGAATAGGATGTCCAAGATAACAACTAGGATGTGAGCGCTAACGCCCAGTACATAAACGTGAGTAAACATATGTATATAATGCATGCAACTTGATGACTGGTGAAGGGTCATCTGAAAAGTCATGCTCAGTACTGGCACCACATGAGTGCTGCCACCGCGCGGAGCAACCTCTAGGTGCAACCACACTCTTCTAGTACACCAGAGAAGTCAGACATACATGTCCCCGCCGTCGCGGTACTCTCAGTGACAGACTATCGAGTATAGAGCTGAGCGGCTCTATAATCAGGTATAACAAGGTATATGCTCAATGTGTATGTGCACATGATATATGAATATAAAAAACGGTAAAACATACATCATGTCATATAATAATGCCAAATAAATGCAACATATAAACATGTATACTCGCTGACAATCTCAGTGAATGTGTACGTACCTCTAGGCTAGTTCAAGTCTTAGTAGGATCCTGGGTTCCACGCCTATATTCAAAAGTACACCGTATCACTACACAAGTTTTATAAGCCTTAACTAAGCTAATAAGTACTCCCAAAATTTAAATAGATTCCCGGACCATACCTTCGTCCGTAGAAGCCCTTTGAAGTCGTTAGTCACGGATGACTATAACCACACCTTGGTTATTCCAGAACCTTACTATAAACCGATAGGGCCCTCAAGTGTATACCTCATACTATATAACTGAAGAAGGAAAATCAGAATTCGTAATTCAAAATGAATCCGAATGAGCCCTATTTATAGGAAAATTTCCGGTCAAGTTCGGACCCTCCGAACTCAGTTTCGGATCGTCAGATCCAGCTTACTACCTGCATGCGAGACACGTTGAGTTCTTACCATCCGATCGCCACTTTAGGTGAGTGATTTTTGGGTTAGACTGGTATCTAGCACACAAAAAAACACTATACATGATATCTGGTCTAGTAGCACTCAAATACAAAAGACTACCAATCATGCTTCTATAGAGGGTGTTGTCAACACCTTCGGCAACATCCTCCCTAGACAGCTTTTCATTAGACCCCATAGATGTGCGCATGTGCTTAGTGTTATCATTCTGAAACTTCTTCACGAGATTTTTAGCATACTTGCTTTGACACAGAAATATACCATCATGCATTTGTTTTACTTGCAATCCCAAGAAGTAAGTTAACTCTCCAACCATGCTCATCTCAAATGTAGAAGACATGCACTTCACAAAATCATCAACTAGTTTATCATTTGAAGCACAAAATATTATATCATCCACATAAATTTGGCAAATTAAGATATTACCTTGAGACTTTTGCACAAACAAGGTCTTATCAACTTCACCTCTTTTGAAACCAATATTGAGCAAGTACTCAGTAAGTCTCTCATACCATGCACGTGGTGCTTGCTTCAATCCATTCAATGCCTTTTTCAACTTATATACATAGTCAAGATGATTTGGATCCTCAAAACCCTTAGGTTTTTTCACATAGACTTCTTCATTTAGGATCCCATTTAAAAAGGCACTTTTTACATCCATTTGAAAAAGTTTCATTCCCATGTAACATGAAACAGCAAGAAAAAGTCGGACAGACTCAATGCGGGCTACAGGAGCAAAGGTTTCATCAAAATCCACCCCTTCAACCTGTGTATACCCTTGAGCTACCAACCTAGCTTTATTTATAATGATGTTTCCCGACTCATCAGTTTTATTTTTGAAAATCCATTTAGTTCCTATGACATTTTCATGAGCAGGACACGGTACCAGGTACCAAACATCATTCCTCACAAATTGTTCTAACTCTTCGTGCATAGCATTGAACCAAAATTCATCTTTTAATGCTTCTTCAATCTTTTTGGGTTCAATGTTTGACACGAAACAGGAAAAATGTACCTGAGAATACGTAGAACTCATGCATAACAAACCTGCCATCTTTCGATAATCCACTTTCTCTTTCCTTCGAGTTTGCAAGTCTCCATGCACATCTCCAATAACCGG
Organism: Henckelia pumila; assembly: GCF_033568475.1. Classification (NCBI taxonomy): domain Eukaryota; kingdom Viridiplantae; phylum Streptophyta; class Magnoliopsida; order Lamiales; family Gesneriaceae; genus Henckelia; species Henckelia pumila. The sequence continues at coordinate 126,749,620 of NC_133120.1, read as the reverse complement.
TGAGGTTGGGTGATTCTTCTGAATTCTGCTTAGAACATTCTTTCCAGTTTCATTTACCTCACTGTTTTCATCAATATTCTCATCAGTAGTCTTTTCAACTATTGATTCTGGATTTTCTGTAGGAGGTGTTGTCGGAGGTGTTGGCAACACTCCTTTGACAACATCTATATTTCCAGAATTATCCGGCAGATCATCAACATCATCCTCAGCTGTTTTCTTCTTTAGATCTGCAGAATCATCAAAAACAACATTAATTGACTCAAAAATAGTCCTTGTTCTCAAGTTATACATCCTATAAGCTCGGCTATTTGATTAATATCCTAAGAACATGCACTTATCACTCTTTGCATCAAATTTAGCAAGATGATCTCTATCATTCAAAACGTGACATACACATCCAAAAACATGAAAATATTTAAGGTTTGGCCTCTTTCCCATGAGAACTTCATAGGAGGTCATAGTAGTACCATTCCTCAAATAGTCTCTATTTGAAATATGACATGCAGTATTCAAGGCTTCAGCCCAAAAATGTTTTGAAATATTTTTAGAACTTAGCATCACTCTTGCCATTTCTTGCAAAGTCCTATTTTTCCTTTCGGCAATCCCATTTTGTTGTGGAGTTTTAGGGGCAGAAAATTCATGAGAAATACCTTTCTTATCACACAAGCTAGCAAAAGAAGAGTTTTCGAACTCCTTACCATGATCAGTACGAATTCTGATTACCTTCATATTGTATAGGTTCGAAATCTTAGTGAGCAGCTTCTTGAATGCATCATATGTGTCCGATTGTTCTCTCAGAAATTTTACCCAAGTATATCGTGAAAAATCATCCACACAAACAAAAGAGTATTTCCTACCACCGAAACTTTCAACGTCCATTGGACCCATCAAGTCCATATGTAAAAGTTCAAGGCAGTGTGTTTTCACAGTTGTTGGCAACACCTCGTGTGACACCCTAGTCTGCTTCCCTTTCTAACATGCTTCACACACAAATGAAATACCAGATTTTAAGTTAGGCATACCTCTCACAGCATCTAACTTACTCAAGTTCTTTAATGTCTTGAAATTTGCATGACCCAATTTTTGATGCCATAAATCAAACTCATTAACTTTGATGTGTCTACAAGCCATCTCTTCTTCTAGTTGATAGTAGTTGTCGGATGACCTAGTACCTGTCATGACACAGAGATTTGATTCATCAAAAACTTTGCATAATTTCTTATCAAATTGCACATGCAAATTATCATCACAAAGTTGGCTTATGCTTATTAGATTCGCGGTTAATCCTTCAACATGAAGCACATTGCGAAGCTTGGGTAGACCAGCAACATTCAGAGTCCCTTTTCCGACAATGTTTCCCTTTGAACCTCCTCCATAGGTTACTTTTCCACTTTTCTGTTCAACATAATCAGAGAGAAACTTCTTGGAACCTGTCATGTGATGAGAGCTACCGCTATCAAAGTACCATGCACCTGAAACATTAGTTCTCAAAGCAGTATAAATCATATGACATTGAATATCAGCTTTTGGTACCCAAATATTTCTTACATAAGATCTGTTTCTAGGGATGTTGTGGGGAGGTGTTGGCAACACCTTAGGCAACACCTTAGATGCAGATCTATACCTGTAGTCTTCCTGCAGCTTAAAACAGTGTGGTTTAATGTGATCAGGTCTATGACAGTAGTGACAAATGTACTTACGTTTCCTTCTAGACTTTGAAGGGGCAGTAGGCTGTGGCTTTGATTTTGGAGGATCAACTGTTAAGGCCTTTTTGCTTGAGCTTTCTGTACTGCTACTTTCCTTGACAAACACAGGCCCTCTCGAACTTTCTCCAATCTCAAATATGCTGTTTTAAAACCTAAACCAGCCGTACCATCTCTTCCCATCATGAGTAGAGAATCAAGCTTGGAGGTGCTTGAGTTGAACTTAGCCAATGTAGCTTTGTATTTCCGAGTTCTTTCTTCATTTGGCTTAACTCAATGTCTTTCTTACTCAGCATGACTTCCAGCCTTGACACATCAGCCTTTAAATCAGAATTTTCCTTTGAAAGGATAGTATTCACTTTATTCCTTTCGATCCAATCAGTATGTAATTCTTCAAACATCATCCGAGCTTCTTCTATGGACATTGTCTCTTCACATGTATCATTATCACACATATTATCAGTAATGGAGGAATTCAAACAAACTTACCTTTGGGAGATGTTGCGGCCAGGTGTGGCAACACCTGCGGCAACACCTAAAGGATTTACTTGAAATTTCTTCTTGCTATCCAATAAGACAGATAAGGTAGTGTGACTCTCTTCATCTTCATGTTCTTCTTCTGACTCCTCATTACTTAAAGACGTGTTCATACTTTTTCTAAGCATGTTGGCACACTCGTTTACATAGTGTCCAAATCCTTGACATGCATAACATTGAACAGTGTCCAACTTCTTTGGAACAACCTTCTTTTTCCCTTCCGACGTAATTCGAGGCTTAGGAGTATCAGTAGGCTTCCTTGGTGACTGTTTTGGTCCAGTAATCATTAGGGGCTTGTTGGAGAACATTGGAGCCTTGAGTTTTTGATCCGTCTTTCTTGACTCTTTCATACTCTTCAAATAATCATTGAATTTCCTAGTCATGAGAGAGATCGAATCATCTTCTAAATCAGATTGATGAACTTCTTGATGGAATTGAATATATTCCTCATATGAAGGCTTTGAAGCTTGAAGAGCTATTGACTTTCCTTTATCCTTCTATTGATCTTTATTATTCATCTCAAAAACTTGAAGAATGCTTATCAGTTCAGTCATCTTCATCTTTGAAGTGTCTTTTACTTCTTCAAGCGCCCAAATCTTCCCATTGAATCTTTTAGGCAAGGAACGAAGAACCTTGTTCACCATGGCTTCACTAGCAATAGGTCCTCCAAGAGCATGCGCCTCTGTAGCTATCTCCCTAAGTTTTTTTTTTTTTTTTTTATCATAATCAGCAATAGTCTCATTCTCATCCATCCTGATATTTTCAAATCTTGTGTTTAACAGTCTCAATCTTGTTTTTCTCACGCTATCAGTTCCTTCACAGTGTTCTTGAAGAGCATTCCATGCATCCTTAGCAATAGTGCAGTCAGATATGATCCCATACATCCTCATATCTACAGTTGCAAAAATTGCATTGAGTGCTTTAGCATTGTAGCTTGAACTTTGTGTTTCCTCGGTAGTCCAAGTTTCTTCTTTCTTGATGATATAGTCTCCATCTTCATCTTGCGTCGTTGGAGGAGTCCAACCAGTCAGAATACTTTGCGAAGCACGAACATCCATAGCCTTAATAGTATATCGCATCCTATTCTTCCATAGTGCATAATTCGTTCCATCAACAACTGGAGGTTTCAAGAACGAGTTTGCAACAGACGATGAGTCTATCTTTTCCTTTTAATAAAATAAGCAAACCAAGATCAGTTCTTAGTGTATCAAGAAGATGTCTCTGATGCCACTTGAAAGGAAATAATGGTTGCACATAAACAGTTTGAGGTGTTGTCACAAGGTGTTGACAACACTTACTATAACACCTTGAGTAATTTGCAGCGGAAAATAATTTTAAGCGTGTATAAAAAATAAGCAACCAAATAAATAGACTCAAATAAATTAAGCAGGAGTATAAAATACTCTTGCAGCGCCTCAGGGTAAAACTTCACTAGAAAATTTTTCAAAGAGTTTTACAACCCTAAAACTAGTGATTATTGTAAAAATTCAATTTCTCAAAACAATTGAGAAATAAAGAGTAAAAGTTCTCCTAAAAATTCTATGTGGAATAGAATAAAGAAAACGAAATAAGGAGAAGAAAATCTTTGTTGCCAAAACTCGTGTTCATCACACTTTTCGATTATTAATCTTCAAGTGTTCTTCAATGCTTCAAGGCAACACACGACCGATACAAGCTTTTTCAAAGATCTTCAGAATTTTCTCGTGTACTTCAAGTTCTTTTGGTAAATCTCACGGTCTCTCTCTGTGTATCTCACTTTTCCTTGTGCACGCATACCTTCAATAAAAAGACCAAGAATCCTTCTTTAGAATGTTTCCTTGTAGGCGTAGGACTCTAGATCTTGATCAAGATAAATCTACATAATAAGGAATTAAATCAATAGATATACGATAATACTATAATCTGATAAACTTAATTATATTTCAAATCAAGTTACTCAAAGAAATAAATAACTTCATGTCCAAAAAAGGCAAAAGATAATAAATAAAATCTTTTTCAAAATAGGATGATTTTAAGAAATAAAATATTCCTTTCAGGATCAAATATATATTGTAAATGATAAAGTGCAACATATTACTACAATTTGGGGGACCTTATAGTCGTATGCTGCCACGAAAATAGATCCCATTTATCTATTAGCATGTTAATTTCTTATATAGAGAAAATAATTTTTTTTGGTCCATTAACTTGTCCAGGTTTTGATTTTGGTCCATTGATTTTTCAAAATTTGGTTTTGGTACATTAACTTTTAATTTTCAGTGATTCTTTTCAGCTAGACATTGGCACACGCCACCCGAAAAATGCTGACGTATGTCAATATCTAGTTGACACGTGTGCAGTTGGACCAAAATTATTGAAAATTAAAACTTAGTGTACCAAAACCAAAATTTGAAAAATTAATGGACCAAAACTAAAATATGGACAAATTAATGGACCAAAAAAAATATTTTCTCATATATTTTCATTAAACATTGGGGTCAACCCCTAGCTTGCCTCATATCGACATAAAATTAATGCGAGATGAGATGAGATGAATAAACATCTCTTCAAATTTAAAGATTTTGTGAAGTACAAGTGTGGTTTTGTAGTGACCCTGCAATGAATCACCTACTAACTGGCAACTAATAGCATGCATTAAACTTAATAAGGCAAGAATGCTTAACAGAGTAAAACGTGCGGAAACACAATCCATAATTTACATATCAGCTTAGTAAAACATACCTAGGATTAATACTGTAGTGATACAACCATATCTAAAAGCTTAAAAGTAAACATTATACAACTATATCAAATCCTGCTGTATAAATAACTTCTCAAGGCTCCTGCTCCCTAGTCCTGCCTCGAACTACCAGCTCCGTCCATCCCGCAACCTGCCCCGTGGAATATGATGTCCAAGATAACAACTAGGACGTGACCGCTAACGCCCAGTACATAAACATGAGTAAACATATGTATATAATGCATGCAACTTGATGACTGGTGAAGGGTCATCTGAAAATTCATGCTCAGTACTGGCGCCACATGAGTGCTGCCATCGCGCGGATCAACCTTTGGGTGCAACCACACTCGTCTAGTACACCAGAGTATTCAGACATATATATCCCCACCGTCGCGGTACTCTCAGTGACAAACTATCGAGTATAGACCTGAGCGGCTCTATAATCAGGTATAACAAGGTATAAGCTCAACGTGTATATGCACATGATATATGAATATAAAAAGCGGTAAAACATACATCATGTCACATAATAATGCCAAATAAATACAACACATAAACATGTATACTCGCTGGCAATCTCAGTGAATGTGTACGTACCTCTAGGCTAGTTCAAGTTTTAGTAGGATCCTAGGTTCCAAGCCTATATTCAAAAGTTCACCGTATCACTACACAAGTTCTATAAGCCTTAACTAAGCCAATAAGTACTCCAAAAACTTAAATAGATTCCCGGACCATACCTTCGTCCGTAGAAGCCCTTTGAAGTCATTATTCCCGGATGACTATAACCACACCTTGGTTATTCCAGAACCTTACTATAAACCGATAGGGCCCTTACGTGTATACCTTACACTATATAACTGAAGAAAAAAACTCAAAATTCGTAATTCAAAATGAATCCGAATGATCCTTATTTATAGGAAAATTTCCGGTCAAGTTCGTACCCTCCAAACTCAAGTTCGGATCGTTCGATCCAGCTCACTGCCTGCATGCGAGACACGTCGAGTTCGAACCATCCGATCGCCACTTCGGGCCGTCCGAAGTGTTCTAAATCCGACAATTGTCAAAATCCATGGCTGAGTAATCATGCCTACTTGGCACAAGGGAGTTCGGGCCGTTCGATCCTGGTTCGGATTGTCCGAATATGCCTTAACTTCGAAGTCCACATGCCCTTCTTCGGAGCCCCCGGTTGCTGAGTTCGGATCATCCGAAATCCTCTTCAGACCGTCCGAACTGGCCAAAATTTTGGAAACTCAATTCCTAATTTTGAAGTTCGATTAAGCCCCGGAATTGGTTAATTACTAACCCTTAACAATGTTTAAAATATTATTATCTTAAAATGGATTCTCGGTTACTACATTCTCCCCACCTTTAGATATTTCGTCCGCGAAATAAAATCTAAAAACAAATCAAGATAACAATATGAAACATCAAACCATGTTTTATTACAACAATTTTAATTACATCTTTACATGGTAATCAAAAGTATAAAGCAAACAACTCAGGATATTATGCTTTCATACGACTCTCGATTTACCAAGTTGCTTCTTCAATGCCTCGGCGCTGCCACTGTACCATCACACGTGGTATAGTCTTGTTCCGAAGAACTTTCTCTTTTCTGTCTAGGATACGGAGTGGTCGTTCAACATAAGACAGATCTGGCTCTAGCTGAAAATCAGTAGGCTGGATAACATGTGATTCATCAGCTATGTACTGTCGAAGTAACGACAGATGAAAAACGTCATGTATACTGGAAAGATATGGCGGTAACGTCAAACGATATGCAACATCTCCGATCTTTTCCAGTATCTGGAAAGGCCCAATGAAACGAGGTGACAACTTGCCTTTCACACCGAATCTCATCACCTTCCTGAAAGGTGATACTCGCAGAAACACATATTCACCAGGCTCGAACTGAAGTGATCTACGGTGAATATTAGCATAACTAGCTTGCCGATCTTGAGCAGCTTTGATCCTCCGCTTGATCAAATCTACCTTGTCTACAATCTGCTGCACCAACTCAGGACCCTCGACTTGTCGTTCTCCTATCTCATCCCAGAATAACGGAGTATGACATCGTCGACCATTCAATGCCTCGAAAGGTGCCATATCAATACTACGATGATAACTGTTATTGTAAGCAAATTCGATCAAAAGTAACTGATCCTACAAAGATAAACCAAAATCCATGACAGATGAACGTAGCATATCCTCCAATGTACGAATCGTCCGCTCTGACTGCCCGTCAGTATCCGGATGATATGCAGTACTTAAACACAGAGTGGTACCCAACGCCTGTTGAAAACTACCTCAAAAACGTGAGGTAAATCACGGGTCTATATCACTAACTATGCTTACTGAAATCCCATGTAATCACACTATCTCCTGGATATATAAGCGTGACATGCGATCATAAGAATACTCCCGGTTGTAAGGAATGAAATGTGCTGATTTCGTCAAACGGTGAACAACGACCCAGATAGCATCACACTGACATAAAGTCATAGGCAAATGGGTAACAAAATCCATAGTCACATGCTCCCACTTCCATTCGGGAATCTCAAGATTCTGCAGTAATCCACCTGGTCGTCGGTGTTCAGCCTTGACCTGTTGACAAACCAAACATCGTGAAACAAATTGATATACACTTCGCTTCATCACCTTCCACTAGAATCTAGTTTGCAAGTCCTTATACATTTTCATGCTTCAAGTATGAACTGATAATCGACTCCTGTGAGCTTGAGATAGAATATAATTCCTGAGCGCCGCAACATCAGGTACAACCACCCGATTTGATAAGCATAATAAACCATCTGTCTGATAATGGAATCCAGATGTATTAACTTCATTGGCTAGACGTGCCAAACGCTGAGTCTTAACATCAGATATCTGAGCATCTCTGATCCGAGAATACAATGTTGGCTCAGATAGAATAGTATACAAATGAATTCCATTTATCCCTTTCTTGTGCTTGAGTATAAAACTCAATGAACAGCACTCCTGAATCATATGAGATAATTCACTAGTCTGAAGTGCAGAAAGTCTTACCTGTCGACTCAAAGAATCAGCAGTAAGATTGGCAGAACCTAGATGATATTTGATTTCACAATCATAATCTTTCAGGAGATCCATCCAGCGTCTCTGTCGCATATTCAACTCCTCCTGAGTGAATAAATACTTCAAACTCTTATGGTCCGTGAATATCTCAAATTTCTCGCCATAAAGATAATGCCTCCAGATCTTGAGCGCAAATACAATGGCGGCTAACTCGAGATCATGCACTGGATAATTATTTTCATGCGTCTTTAACTGTCGTGATGCATAGGCAATAACATGTCCATGCTGTGTCAGAACACATCCTAGCCCCTGACCAGAGGCATCAGTGGAGACAACATAACCTCCTGATCCAGAAGGTAGAGCTAGAAAAGGTGCAATAGTAAGACGTCTACGCAGCTCGTGAAGTGAATCTTCACAATCCGAGGACCATATGAAGGCAACATCTTTCCGTGTAAGCTGAGTTAAAGGCCTGACCAACTATGCAAAATTCTCAATGAACCGACGGTAATATCCAGTTAGACCCAAGAAACTTCGAATCTCAGCTACCGTCGTCGGATGAGACCAGTTCAGCACTGCCTCTATCTTACTAGGATCAACAGATATTCCTTCACCAGAAATCACATGACCGAGAAACACAACCCAATCAAGCCAAAATTCACACTTGCTCAATTTCGCATACAACTGCTTATCTCGTAACGTCTGCAATACAATTCTCAGATGTTGTGCATGCTCATCCTTGTCATGAGAATAGACAAGAATATCATCAATGAAGACGATGAAGAATCTATCCAGATATTCTCGAAATACCTGATTCATCAGATTCATAAAGACTGCCGGTACATTCGTCAAATCGAATGGCATCACCAAAAATTCATAATGCACGTATCTGGTCCTGAAAGCAGTCGTAAAAATATCTGAGTCTCGTACCCGCATCTGGTGGTATCCCGATCTCAGATCTATCTTCAAATAGACAGAAGTACCCTGTAATTGATCGAACAAATCATCAATCCTCGGCAAAGGATACTTATTCTTGATGGTGACATGATTCAACTGCCTGTAATCAATACACAATCGCATCGATCCATCCTTCTTCTTAACAAATAACACAGGTGCTCCACACGGAGAAACACTCGGACAAATATATCCCTTATCAAGCAGATCCTGCAACTGCTGTTTCAATTCCCTAATATCTGAAGGCGCCAGACGATAAGGTGCTCGGGATATAGGCGTAGTTCCTGGTACTAAATCAATACCAAATTCAACCTCACGAACCGGAGGAAAACCAGTAATCTAATCAGGGAATACATCAGAAAACTCGCTAACAACCGGTAACTGATCAATACCCGAACTACTCGTGGACATATCAATTGCATAAATGAGATAGCCCTCCCCACCTGACTCTAAGACATGACATGCCTTCAAAACCGATACAAGTGGCATCGGAGGTCGTGCACCCTCACCATAAAAGTACAAGCTATCACCCACATCCGGATGAAACTGTACCAGACGCTGATAACAATCCACAGTAGCATGATACAAAGTCAACATATCTATTCCCAAGATACAGTCAAAATCTGTCATCGCTAAAATCATCAAATTAGCCGATATCACATAACCCTCAAACTCTAGAAGGCAACCCATCACTAGATGCTTAGTTACTACCTCCTGCTCCAGCGAAGTAGATACAACTAAATCCAGGTCTAATGAGACATAAGGTAATCTATGTCTCTTAACAAAGCGATTAGAGATAAAGGAATGCGATACTCTAGTATCAATTAAAACAAGTGCAGGAATACCGCATAACAAAAAGGTACCTGCCAACATGCGATCGCTTTCCACAGTAGCCTTCTCCTGAGATAGAGCAAATACCTGCCCTTGAGTCTTTGGACGGTAATCAGAGGAACTCTGTGGTGCTGGCTGCTGACGTGGAAAAGTAAAAGCCTGAGATCCAACCTGTGACCCCGATCCACTAGCAGAACCCATACGCTGAGGACAATCTCTCCGCAGATGTCCCTACTCACCACAAATATAACAAGCACAAGTAGCCTTCCGACATGAAGCTGCAGAATGCTTCCCACCACAGTGACTGCAAAACTCCTTATTTTTCTTCTTTTTCTTCTTCTTCTTCCCAAAATGGAACGTACCTCATGAACCACGAGAATCAGACGAAGTAGTAGTAGAAGAAGACATATGTCCAGATTGCACAACAGATTGAGCCCTAGGCCCAAGAGATCCACTAGGCTGTTCTGGCATCATCAACAGTGCCCGCATATTGCTGTTCTCCACTTAACGGCAACGGTTCACCAAAATCTCATAAGATGTCGGATCATCACAGATAAAAACTTGTGAGTAGATATCTTGATTCAAGCCTTGCAGAAAGATATCATACTTTGACGCATCACTGTCACTTATATGAGGACTGAAAGGTAGAAGATCAAGAAATCGTAGTTGATATTGATCAATAGTCATTGATCCTTGCCTCAGATTCAGCAACTCCATCAATCGTGCTTGACGAACTGCTGGAGGAAAATATAATTTCTGAAACTGCTGATAGAAATCCCCCCAAGTCACTTGTCCTCTCTCTGTACGTGCCTGAGTAGCTTTGGCATCCCACCATAAGCATGCTCGATCCTCTAGAACAAATTCTAGAACATCCAATTTCTGCTCTTCAGTGCAATCGAAAGCTCGAAAAGCACTCTCGAGTTTGGACATCCAGCTTCTTGCTTGTTCAGGATTTTCGCCACCCAATAAAGGCTTCGGTCCTACTTGCATAAATTTATTGATAGTGTAGCGACGTCTACCCTCATGAGGACGATGCCGATCATCATGATGGCGATGGTGACGATGATGATGAGCACCTTCCTGGCCAACACTACCATAACTCTCATCACCTCTCCCGGCCATATCCTGAAAAATTTGCACATTTAAAAATCTCAAATGCGCAATAATTACTCAATACTAGACTAAATCCCAAGTACTAATTTCCAAAATCTATGAATGCTCTGATACCAAAAATGTAGTGACCCTGCAATGAATCACCTACTAACTGGGAACTAATAGCATGCATTAAACTTAATAAGGCAAGAATGCTTAACAGAGTAAAACGTGCGGAAACACAATCCATAATTTGCATATCAGCTTAGTAAAATATATCCAGACATAATACTGTAGTGATACAACCATATCTAACAGGTTAAAATTAAACATTATACAGCTATATCAAATCCTGCTGTATAAATAACTTCTCAAGGCTCCTGCTCCCTAGTCCTGCCTCGAACTACCAGCTCCGTCCATCCTGCAACCTGTCCTGTGGAATAGGATGTCCAAGATAGCAACTAGGATGTGAGCGCTAACGCCCAGTACATAAACGTGAGTAAACATATGTATATAATGCATGCAACTTGATGACTGGTGAAGGGTCATCTGAAAAGTCATGCTCAGTACTGGCACCACATGAGTGCTGCCACCGCGCGGAGCAACCTCTAGGTGCAACCACACTCTTCTAGTACACCAGAGAAGTCAGACATACATGTCCCCGCCGTCGCGGTACTCTCAGTGACAGACTATCGAGTATAGAGCTGAGCGGCTCTATAATCAGGTATAACAAGGTATATGCTCAATGTGTATGTGCACATGATATATGAATATAAAAAACGGTAAAACATACATCATGTCATATAATAATGCCAAATAAATGCAACATATAAACATGTATACTCGCTGACAATCTCAGTGAATGTGTACGTACCTCTAGGCTAGTTCAAGTCTTAGTAGGATCCTGGGTTCCACGCCTATATTCAAAAGTACACCGTATCACTACACAAGTTTTATAAGCCTTAACTAAGCTAATAAGTACTCCCAAAATTTAAATAGATTCCCGGACCATACCTTCGTCCGTAGAAGCCCTTTGAAGTCGTTAGTCACGGATGACTATAACCACACCTTGGTTATTCCAGAACCTTACTATAAACCGATAGGGCCCTCAAGTGTATACCTCATACTATATAACTGAAGAAGGAAAATCAGAATTCGTAATTCAAAATGAATCCGAATGAGCCCTATTTATAGGAAAATTTCCGGTCAAGTTCGGACCCTCCGAACTCAGGTTCGGATCGTCAGATCCAGCTTACTACCTGCATGCGAGACACGTTGAGTTCTTACCATCCGATCGCCACTTTAGGTGAGTGATTTTTGGGTTAGACTGGTATCTAGCACACAAAAAAACACTATACATGATATCTGGTCTAGTAGCACTCAAATACAAAAGACTACCAATCATGCTTCTATAGAGGGTGTTGTCAACACCTTCGGTAACATCCTCCCTAGACAGCTTTTCATTAGACCCCATAGATGTGCGCATGTGCTTAGTGTTATCATTCTGAAACTTCTTCACGAGATTTTTAGCATACTTGCTTTGACACAGAAATATACCATCATGCATTTGTTTTACTTGCAAGCCCAAGAAGTAAGTTAACTCTCCAACCATGCTCATCTCAAATGTAGAAGACATGCACTTCACAAAATCATCAACTAGTTTATCATTTGAAGCACAAAATATTATATCATCCACATAAATTTGGCAAATTAAGATATTACCTTGAGACTTTTGCACAAACAAGGTCTTATCAACTTCACCTCTTTTGAAACCAATATTGAGCAAGTACTCAGTAAGTCTCCCATACCATACACGTGGTGCTTGCTTCAATCCATACAATGTCTTTTTCAACTTATATACATAGTCAAGATGATTTGGATCCTCAAAACCCTTAGGTTGTTTCACATAGACTTCTTCATTTAGGATCCCATTTAAAAAGGCACTTTTTACATCCATTTGAAAAAGTTTCATTCCCATGTAACATGAAACAGCAAGAAAAAGTCGGACAGACTCAATGCGGGCTACAGGAGCAAAGGTTTCATCAAAATCCACCCCTTCAACCTGTGTATACCCTTGAGCTACCAACCTAGCTTTATTTATAATGATGTTTCCCGACTCATCAGTTTTATTTTTGAAAATCCATTTAGTTCCTATGACATTTTCATGAGCAGGACACGGTACCAGGTACCAAACATCATTCCTCACAAATTGTTCTAACTCTTCGTGCATAGCATTGACCCAAAATTCATCTTTTAATGCTTCTTCAACCTTTTTGGGTTCAATGTTTGACACGAAACAGGAAAAATGTACCTGAGAATACGTAGAACTCATGCATAACAAACCTGCCATCTTTCGATAATCCACTTTCTCTTTCCTTCGAGTTTGCAAGTCTCCATGCACATCTCCAATAACCGGTGAGGTTGGGTGATTCTTCTGAATTCTGCTTGGAACATTCTTTCCAGTTTCATTTACCTCACTGTTTTCATCAATATTCTCATCAGTAGTCTTTTCAACTATTGATTCTGGATTTTCTGTAGGAGGTGTTGTCGGAGGTGTTGGCAACACTCCTTTGACAACATCTATATTTCCAGAATTATCCGGCAGATCATCAACATCATCCTCAGCTGTTTTCTTCTTTAGATCTGCAGAATCATCAAAAACAACATTAATTGACTCAAAAATAGTCCTTGTTCTCAAGTTATACATCCTATAAGCTCGACTATTTGATGAATATCCTAAGAACATGCACTTATCACTCTTTGCATCAAATTTAGCAAGATGATCTCTATCATTCAAAACGTGACATACACATCCAAAAACATGAAAATATTTAAGGTTTGGCCTCTTTCCCATGAGAACTTCATAGGAGGTCATAGTAGTACCATTCCTCAAATAGTCTCTATTTGAAATATGACATGCAGTATTCAAGGCTTCAGCCCAAAAATGTTTTGAAATATTTTTAGAACTTAGCATCACTCTTGCCATTTCTTGCAAAGTCCTATTTTTCCTTTCGGCAATCCCATTTTGTTGTGGAGTTTTAGGGGCAGAAAATTCATGAGAAATACCTTTCTTATCACACAAGCTAGCAAAAGAAGAGTTTTCGAACTCCTTACCATGATCAGTACGAATTCTGATTACCTTCAGATTGTATAGGCTCGAAATCTTAGTGAGCAGCTTCTTGAATGCATCATATGTGTCCGATTTTTCTCTCAGAAAGTTTACCCAAGTATATCGTGAAAAATCATCCACACAAACAAAAGAGTATTTCCTACCACCGAAACTTTCAACGTCCATTGGACCCATCAAGTCCATATGTAAAAGTTCAAGGCAGCGTGTTTTCACAGATGTTGGCAACACCTCGTGTGACACCCTAGTCTGCTTCCCTTTCTGACATGCTTCACACACAAATGAAATACCAGATTTTAAGTTAGGCATACCTCTCACAGCATCTAACTTACTCAAGTTCTTTAATGTCTTGAAATTTGCATGACCCAATTTTTGATGCCATAAATCAAACTCATTAACTTTGATGTGTCTACAAGCCATCTCTTCTTCGAGTTGATAGTAGTTGTCGGATGACCTAGTACCTGTCATGACACAGAGATTTGATTCATCAAAAACTTTGCATAATTTCTTATCAAATTGCACATGCAAATTATCATCACAAAGTTGGCCTATGCTTATTAGATTCGCGGTTAATCATTCAACATGAAGCACATTGCGAAGCTTGGGTAGACCAGCAACATTCAGAGTCCCTTTTCCGACAATGTTTCCCTTTGAACCTCCTCCATAGGTTACTTTTCCACTTTTCTGTTCAACATAATCAGAGAGAAACATCTTGGAACCTGTCATGTGATGAGAGCTACCGCTATCAATGTACCATGCACCTGAAACATTAGTTCTCAAAGCAGTATAAATCATATGACATTGAATATCAGCTTTTGGTACCCAAATATTTCTTACATAAGATCTGTTTCTAGGGATGTTGTGGGGAGGTGTTGGAAACACCTTAGGCAACACCTTAGATGCAGATCTATACCTGTAGTCTTCCTGCAGCTTAAAACAGTGTGGTTTAATGTGATCAGGTCTATGACAGTAGTGACAAATGTACTTACGTTTCCTTCTAGACTTTGAAGGGGCAGTAGGCTGTGGCTTTGATTTTGGAGGATCAACTGTTAAGGCCTTTTTGCTTGAGCTTTCTGTACTGCTACTTTTCTTGACAAACACAGGCCCTCTCGAACTTTCTCCAATCTCAAATATGCTGTTTTTAAAACCTAAACCAGCCGTACCATCTCTTCCCATCATGAGTAGAGAATCAAGCTTGGAGGTGCTTGAGTTGAACTTAGCCAATGTAGCTTTGCCTTTCCGAGTTCTTTCTTCATTTGGCTTAACTCAATGTCTTTCTTACTCAGCATGACTTCCAGCCTTGACACATCAGCCTTTAAATCAGAATTTTCCTTTGAAAGGATAGTATTCACTTTATTTCTTTCGATCCAATCAGTATGTAATTCTTCAAACATCATCCGAGCTTCTTCTATGGACATTGTCTCTTCACCTGTATCATTATCACACATATTATCAGTAATGGAGGAATTCAAACAAACTTACCTTTGGGAGATGTTGCGGCCAGGTGTGGCAACACCTGCGGCAACACCTAAAGGATTTAATTGAAATTTCTTCTTGCTATCCAATAAGACAGATAAGGTAGTGTGACTCTCTTCATCTTCATGTTCTTCTTCTTCTGACTCCTCATTACTTAAAGACGTGTTCATACTTTTTCTAAGCGTGTTGGCACACTCGTTTACATAGTGTCCAAATCCTTGACATGCATAACATTGAACAGTGTCCAACTTCTTTGGAACAACCTTCTTTTTCCCTTCCGACGTAATTCGAGGCTTAGGAGTATCAGTAGGCTTCCTTGGTGACTGTTCTGGTCCAGTAATCATTAGGGGCTTGTTGGAGAACATTGGAGCCTTGAGTTTTTGATCCGTCTTTCTTGACTCTTTCATACTCTTCAAATAATCATTGAATTTCCTAGTCATGAGAGAGATCGAATCATCTTCTAAATCAGATTGATGAACTTCTTGATGGAATTGAATATATTCCTCATATGAAGGCTTTGAAGCATGAAGAGCTATTGACTTTCCTTTATCCTTCTCTTGCTCTTTATTATTCATCTCAAAAACTTGAAGAATGCTTATCAGTTCAGTCATCTTCATCTTTGAAGTGTCTTTTACTTCTTCAAGCGCCCAAATCTTCCCATTGAATCTTTTAGGCAAGGAACGAAGAACCTTGTTCACCATGGCTTCACTAGCAATAGGTCCTCCAAGAGCATGCGCCTCTGTAGCTATCTCCCTAAGTTTTTTTTTTTTTTTTTTTATCATAATCAGCAATAGTCTCATTCTCATCCATCCTAATATTTTCAAATCTTGTGTTTAACAGTCTCAATCTTGTTTTTCTCACGCTATCAGTTTCTTCACAGTGTTCTTGAAGAGCATTCCATGCATCCTTAGCAATAGTGCAGTCAGATATGATCCCATACATCCTCATATCTACAGTTGCAAAAATTGCATTGAGTGCTTTAGCATTGTAGCTTGAACTTTGTGTTTCCTCGGTAGTCCAAGTTTCTTCTTTCTTGATGATATAGTCTCCATCTTCATCTTGCGTCGTTGGAGGAGTACAACCAGTCAGAATACTTTGCCAAGCACGAACATCCATAGCCTTAATAGTATATCGCATCCTATTCTTCCATAGTGCATAATTCGTTCCATCAAGAACTGGAGGTTTCAAGAACGAGTTTGCAACAGACGATGAGTCTATCTTTTCCTTTTAATAAAATAAGCAAACCAAGATCAGTTCTTAGTGTATCAAGAAGATGGCTCTGATGCCACTTGAAAGGAAATAATGGTTGCACATAAACAGTTTGAGGTGTTGTCACAAGGTGTTGACAACACTTACTATAACACCTTGAGTAATTTGCAGCGGAAAATAATTTTAAGCGTGTATAAAAAATAAGCAACCAAATAAATAGACTCAAATAAATTAAGCAGGAGTATAAAATACTCTTGCAGCGCCTCAGGGCAAAACTTCACTAGAAAATTTTTCAAAGAGTTTTACAACCCTAAAACTAGTGATTATTGTAAAAATTCAATTTCTCAAAACAATTGAGAAATAAAGAGTAAAATTTCTCCTAAAAATTCTATGTGGAATAGAATAAAGAAAACGAAATAAGGAGAAGAAAATCTTTGTTGCCAAAACTCGTGTTCATCACACTTTTCGATTATTAATCTTCAAGTGTTCTTCAATGCTTCAAGGCAACACACGACCGATACAAGCTTTTCCAAAGATCTTCAGAATTTTCTCGTGTACTTCAAGTTCTTTTGGTAAATCTCACGGTCTCTCTCTGTGTATCTCACTTTTCCTTGTGCACGCATACCTTCAATAAAAAGACCAAGAATCCTTCTTTAGAATGTTTCCTTGTAGGCGTAGGACTCTAGATCTTGATCAAGATAAATCTACATAATAAGGAATTAAATCAATAGATATACGATAATACTATAATCTGATAAACTTAATTATATTTCAAATCAAGTTACTCAAAGAAATAAATAACTTCATGTCCAAAAAAGGCAAAAGATAATAAATAAAATCTTTTTCAAAATAGGATGATTTTAAGAAATAAAATATTCCTTTCAGGATCAAATATATATTGTAAATGATAAAGTGCAACATATTACTACAATTTGGGGGACCTTATAGTCGTATGCTGCCACGGAAATAGATCCCATTTATCTATTAGCATGTTAATTTCTTATATAGAGAAAATAATTTTTTTTGGTCCATTAACTTGTCCAGGTTTTGATTTTGGTCCATTGATTTTTCAAAATTTGGTTTTGGTACATTAACTTTTAATTTTCAGTGATTCTTTTCAGCTAGACATTGGCACACGCCACCCGAAAAATGCTGACGTATGTCAATATCTAGTTGACACGTGTGCAGTTGGACTAAAATTATTGAAAATTAAAACTTAGTGTACCAAAACCAAAATTTGAAAAATTAATGGACCAAAACTAAAATATGGACAAGTTAATGGACCAAAAAAAATATTTTCTCATATATTTTCATTAAACATTGGGGTCAACCCCTAGCTTGCCTCATATCGACATAAAATTAATGCGAGATGAGATGAGATGAATAAACATCTCTTCAAATTTTAAGATTTTGTGAAGTACAAGTGTGGTTTTGTAGTGACCCTGCAATGAATCACCTACTAACTGGCAACTAATAGCATGCATTAAACTTAATAAGGCAAGAATGCTTAACAGAGTAAAACGTGCGGAAACACAATCCATAATTTACATATCAGCTTAGTAAAACATACCTAGGATTAATACTGTAGTGATACAACCATATCTAAAAGCTTAAAAGTAAACATTATACAACTATATCAAATCCTGCTGTATAAATAACTTCTCAAGGCTCCTGCTCCCTAGTCCTGCCTCGAACTACCAGCTCCATCCATCCCGCAACCTGCCCCGTGGAATAGGATGTCCAAGATAACAACTAGGACGTGACCGCTAACGCCCAGTACATAAACATGAGTAAACATATGTATATAATGCATGCAACTTGATGACTGGTGAAGGGTCATCTGAAAATTCATGCTCAGTACTGGCGCCACATGAGTGCTGCCATCGCGCGGATCAACCTTTGGGTGCAACCACACTCGTCTAGTACACCAGAGTATTCAGACATATATATCCCCACCGTCGCGGTACTCTCAGTGACAAACTATCGAGTATAGACCTGAGCGGCTCTATAATCAGGTATAACAAGGTATAAGCTCAACGTGTATATGCACATGATATATGAATATAAAAAGCGGTAAAACATACATCATGTCACATAATAATGCCAAATAAATACAACACATAAACATGTATACTCGCTGGCAATCTCAGTGAATGTGTACGTACCTCTAGGCTAGTTCAAGTTTTAGTAGGATCCTAGGTTCCAAGCCTATATTCAAAAGTTCACCGTATCACTACACAAGTTCTATAAGCCTTAACTAAGCCAATAAGTACTCCAAAAACTTAAATAGATTCCCGGACCATACCTTCGTCCGTAGAAGCCCTTTGAAGTCATTATTCCCGGATGACTATAACCACACCTTGGTTATTCCAGAACCTTACTATAAACCGATAGGGCCCTTACGTGTATACCTTACACTATATAACTGAAGAAGGAAACTCAAAATTCGTAATTCAAAATGAATCCGAATGATCCTTATTTATAGGAAAATTTCCGGTCAAGTTCGTACCCTCCAAACTCAAGTTCGGATCGTTCGATCCAGCTCACTGCCTGCATGCGAGACACGTCGAGTTCGAACCATCCGATCGCCACTTCGGGCCGTCCGAAGTGTTCTAAATCCGACAATTGTCAAAATCCATGGCTGAGTAATCATGCCTACTTGGCACAAGGGAGTTCGGGCCGTTCGATCCTGGTTCGGATTGTCCGAACATGCCTTAACTCCGAAGTCCACATGCCCTTCTTCGGAGCCCCCGGTTGCTGAGTTCGGATCATCCGAAATCCTCTTCAGACCGTCCGAACTGGCCAAAATTTTGGAAACTCAATTCCTAATTTTGAAGTTCGATTAAGCCCCGGAATTGGTTAATTACTAACCCTTAACAATGTTTAAAATATTATTATCTTAAAATGGATTCTCGGTTACTACATTCTCCCCACCTTTAGATATTTCGTCCGCGAAATAAAATCTAAAAACAAATCAAGATAACAATATGAAACATCAAACCATGTTTTATTACAACAATTTTAATTACATCTTTACATGGTAATCAAAAGTATAAAGCAAACAACTCAGGATATTATGCTTTCATACGACTCTCGATTTACCAAGTTGCTTCTTCAATGCCTCGGCGCTGCCACTGTACCATCACACGTGGTATAGTCTTGTTCCGAAGAACTTTCTCTTTTCTGTCTAGGATACGGAGTGGTCGTTCAACATAAGACAGATCTGGCTCTAGCTGAAAATCAGTAGGCTGGATAACATGTGATTCATCAGCTATGTACTGTCGAAGTAACGACAGATGAAAAACGTCATGTATACTGGAAAGATATGGCGGTAACGTCAAACGATATGCAACATCTCCGATCTTTTCCAGTATCTGGAAAGGCCCAATGAAACGAGGTGACAACTTGCCTTTCACACCGAATCTCATCACCTTCCTGAAAGGTGATACTCGCAGAAACACATATTCACCAGGCTCGAACTGAAGTGATCTACGGTGAATATTAGCATAACTAGCTTGCCGATCTTGAGCAGCTTTGATCCTCCGCTTGATCAAATCTACCTTGTCTACAATCTGCTGCACCAACTCAGGACCCTCGACTTGTCGTTCTCCTATCTCATCCCAGAATAACGGAGTATGACATCGTCGACCATTCAATGCCTCGAAAGGTGCCATATCAATACTACGATGATAACTGTTATTGTAAGCAAATTCGATCAAAAGTAACTGATCCTACAAAGATAAACCAAAATCCATGACAGATGAACGTAGCATATCCTCCAATGTACGAATCGTCCGCTCTGACTGCCCGTCAGTATCCGGATGATATGAAGTACTTAAACACAGAGTGGTACCCAACGCCTGTTGAAAACTACCTCAAAAACGTGAGGTAAATCACGGGTCTATATCACTAACTATGCTTACTGAAATCCCATGTAATCACACTATCTCCTGGATATATAAGCGTGACATGCGATCATAAGAATACTCCCGGTTGTAAGGAATGAAATGTGCTGATTTCGTCAAACGGTGAACAACGACCCAGATAGCATCACACTGACATAAAGTCATAGGCAAGTGGGTAACAAAATCCATAGTCACATGCTCCCACTTCCATTCGGGAATCTCAAGATTCTGCAGTAATCCACCTGGTCGTCGGTGTTCAGCCTTGACCTGTTGACAAACCAAACATCGTGAAACAAATTGATATACACTTCGCTTCATCACCTTCCACTAGAATCTAGTTTGCAAGTCCTTATACATTTTCATGCTTCAAGTATGAACTGATAATCGACTCCTGTGAGCTTGAGATAGAATATAATTCCTGAGCGCCGCAACATCAGGTACAACCACCCGATTTGATAAGAATAATAAACCATCTGTCTGATAATGGAATCCAGATGTATTAACTTCATTGGCTAGACGTGCCAAACGCTAAGTCTTAACATCAGATATCTGAGCATCTCTGATCCGAGAATACAATGTTGGCTCAGATAGAATAGTATACAAATGAATTCCATTTATCCCTTTCTTGTGCTTGAGTATAAAACTCAATGAACAGCACTCCTGAATCATATGAGATAATTCACTAGTCTGAAGTGCAGAAAGTCTTACCTGTCGACTCAAAGAATCAGCAGTAAGATTGGCAGAACCTAGATGATATTTGATTTCACAATCATAATCTTTCAGGAGATCCATCCAGCGTCTCTGTCGCATATTCAACTCCTCCTGAGTGAATAAATACTTCAAACTCTTATGGTCCGTGAATATCTCAAATTTCTCGCCATAAAGATAATGCCTCCAGATCTTGAGCGCAAATACAATGGCGGCTAACTCGAGATCATGCACTGGATAATTATTTTCATGCGTCTTTAACTGTCGTGATGCATAGGCAATAACATGTCCATGCTGTGTCAGAACACATCCTAGCCCCTGACCAGAGGCATCTGTAAGAGTAGGTGCCCAGTAAGCCAACTGTGTGGCTATGGGCTTTGATGACTCTTTGTATAAACAATCTTTTGTTTAATATTATTTACACTTTTATTAATGGCAATGACTTTATATTACTTCATATTGTTATATTGTGATATACTATTGTTGTTTTGATAAAGACCTTGAATATACTATAGTGTATGTAAGATGTGGTAGAACATGGAGATGTCTATCATGAAATACATCTTATAGTCACTGTATATTCTAAAAACCGTTCCTAGTCGATTGAGCCGTCCGATAATAAGGATAAGGATCGCTCGAGTTTGAGACTAGCATTTGCGATGCGGAGTACCACGTTTCATTGGTAGGGAACATGGAGATGTTCGAAGCATGCAAATGGATATTCATAGGATGAATAATCGAACTACCCTATCCGGACTTTCCAAGTGGTTATCACTTATCGAGTGGATAAAGTCCGCGGTTTTGGTTGTACACCATTAGTCCTTACGACTTGAAACATCATGGAGACTCTATATGCTAGTGCTGTGCTTTGACTCGTTTACCGACTCTATGGGGGTCATCAGGTGTCGAGATTGGGTACAGTTACGACACATATAGGAGTCAATGCATTGTTGTCAAGGATTCACCACATACTTGCGAGTGTGGATATCCTATGCGATCTGAGGAGATATTAGTGTGACAAATCTCTGGCCAGAGTACTTGATGTGATTTAAGAAATGGTTTCTTAGTAGCACATGCGATGTCACTAATTTGATCTTCAAGATGTATTGCATAGTTATCGAATCTTGAGCGACTCTCGATATACCAATGGTTGTTGATTCGATCGGGATATATGGATGAAGGGACCGTACTGTACGCTAACCAAAATCTACTGGTTCTTGTAGGCACTATCAGTGATACCTAGGGAATCATGGGGCGATGTTGCTAGGCGCTTTACCATGATTCGTTGGGCAAGTCGGAAAGTGTTGTTCCGAGTCACAAGGAGTTGTGAGCCCACGGCTAGCTGTATCCCTGAACCATTGAGGGTCACACAGTGTAATGGAGTTTTAATCCCCGTTGAGATAGTTAAATTTAAAGAGTTAAATTTAATGAACAAAGAAGTTGGACTTCTTAAATAAGAGTAAGGGAGTAGGATTTCCTAAAATGACATAGGGATGGACATTTTTGGAAACCACTGAATTCGGATTCAGGAAAATTTATTTTGACTTTAAAATGTGCAGAAATGGTTTCTGTGCACATTGGTGAAATTGGTTCATCAATCGGAGTCACGATGAATTTTATATTAATTTCTGAACGTGCGGGCTTTGCTAGTCGGGCCCTAACTTATGATTAATGGGCCCTAAGGTGTTAGTGGCCTGCATTATAAATAAGTTATTGCAGTACAGAAATTAGACACAACAGCTCATAATTTTTGAGACAGAAAATCGAAACCCTCCTCTCTCTCAAAAGTTTTCGGCCGTCCCCTCCCTGTTCTCTGCCCGAGAAATTTCGGTCTGTGATTTTGAATCGCAGTCAGGAATAACGAATCAGATTCGTTTAATCTCTTCGCAGAAAAACTTCTGATAGATTTTCTAGTGCAATCTATCAGAGGGATTTAAACCCCATTCGTGGACCTGATTGAAGGAGTTCATCAGTTCCTGGGAGATACAAGAAGCGCAGAGAAATCTGTGTGGTGTCCATTAATCTCGATTCGAGATTGAAGGTAAAATTTAATTAATTGTTATTTGAATTTTACACACACAATAATTTAATCGTTGAATGGTTGATACCCACACCATGGAATTGTTCCATGATAAAATTTTAAACTTCCGCTGCACCGGGTATCAATCGTGATTGATCTGACCGCCAGTTTTTTCCAACAGTGGTATCAGAGCCAGGTTGCTCAGATCAAACGATTGAATTAATCAATTGTACAAAATTTTTGAGTCTCGGTTTTTGAAACAAAATAAATATTTTTAAATAAAATTTTTTTTTTTTCGGGGCAAAACCCGGGCAGCGATTGGATCGCTGCCCGGAGGGGGCGGCGATGGTCGCTGCCCCCGGGGGAGGCGCACGGCGCCGCCCAGCGGCGGCGCCAGGCGCCGCCAGGGCAGCAATTGTTGCTGCCCTAAGGGGGCAGCCGAGCTGCCCCCGGCCCGCGCCCTGGGTGCGGGCCGGCCCGGGAGTGTCCCGGGCGGCCCGCGGGAAAAATTAAATTTTTATTTAAAATTAATTTTAATGTGATAAAATTTTATTTTTGGTCCGGTCAAAAACTGTTTTTGATTGGTTCACGAGATTTCGGATCGAATTGTTCGAGTCCGTAAATTTTAAAATTGATTTTTTGGATAAATTTGAATTTTTGGAAAATTTTAATGTTTTATCCGTAAATTGAATTTTGAAATCAATTATTTTGGTACAATTGATGATAAGATATGATCTTATGATATATTGAGTAAAATATGATTTTATTTGTAAAATTGGATTTTATAGATAAAATATGATTTTATTTGATATAGAGATAAAATATGATTTTATATGTGAAATGAGATTTTATATATAAAATATGATTTTATCTTGTTTAAATTTGAATTGCCACTGCATGTTATCCAATAAATTAATTTTGAATTAAATGTTATTGGATAAGGATGATCGATTACCATGACCAATTTTGTAGGTGTATGTTAGGAATTTACATTTTGTTTTTATTGTTGTTGGTTTTATTAATGGGCCTGGTTTATGGCCCGATATGAATGTCATATGTAATAAAAGTGGGCTTGGTTTATAGCCCGTTCCCACCCCTAAAAATGTATCCCCTACTTGTCATTGTTATTTATTGTAAATGCATTAGATTTAGTGGGAGATCAAGATTTGAAGATGGTGGGCCCAGCAGACAATAAAGACTGAAGAAATGTAAATTGGAAGCACATGTAATAGGATTGCATTGCATACTGCATATTACCTAGGATTGGACTAAGACCCGTGATTGGCAACCACGGGTCAATTAGAAATGGAATCGATCATCCTATATAATATTTGATATTATGATTGTATGCATGTTTAGACATAAATTGCGTGAATCCGGCAAGCATGCAATAAAATGAATATGATGAGACAAATATTTTTATAATTAAAAATTTCTCATTTTAAATATGATTTAAAATTTATATCAAGATAAATAAAGGAAATTTAAATTTGTTTAAATGTTCCCACCTTCCATCAACGGTCAATGTATGTGATGCTACCCGCGGATACGGTACGGCTCATATTATTGGGGGGGCCCGTCCGTCGGAAAGCTGTACATTGGATCGACAAATGTTGTAAGTTGGGTGGAACTCCCATGGGATCGGCTCATATTATTGGGGGATCCACATGGCGACCGTCCATCACAACTTAATATTGATGGGTCATCTTGACATGTCACTTTAAACGGCGTCATATTATTGGGCCCTTATTGGACATGAGGTAAACACATGGGGGTTGCTTTGGAAGCAATTGGGCTCTACCTTTTGAGAATTATGGTTGGCTGATATTATTCGGGACCATAAGTTTGTCAATTGGACTCCATGTTCTCACTAAGGAAAAAGTTTCCCGTTTTCACTAGAGGGTGGTGAAATCGTTAAAATAGTGGGAGTGAGATTCATAAAATTAAATTCGCCTATTTTATGTCTTAGTAAATTGTTAAACAATCGTTGATATATGTCTGTTTTTCTTTTCAGTATTTCATACAATGAATTCGCGAAATCCATTATTCTCGATCCTCGAACAAAACAAGTTGACTGGCGCAAACTATACGGAATGGTTCCGGAAGTTGAAGATTGTCTTAACTTCGGAGAAAATGCTCTACGTGTTAGAGAAAGCACCTCCGAAGGAAGCACCAGCTGACATAAGTCCGGAGGAATTGGCCAAACTTGATGCATGGTGTGACCATGACATCAAGACCAAATGCTATATGCAAGCCTCGATGTCTGATGAACTCCAGAGGCGATTTGAGGACACGGTGAATGCTGCTGACATTCACGCGCAACTCAAGGAACGTTTTGGGGCTCAGTCGAGGGCTGAAAGGTTCGCTACTGTTAAGGAGTTGATGACGTGCCGCATGCGTGAAGGGACTTCGGTCCGTGATCATGGGGTACGAGTGATTTGGCTCATACAGAAGTTGGCGACCCTAGATTTGGTGTTGGAGCATGAACTCAATGTGGATTTATTGCTTCTGTCTCTTCCTTCTTCATTTGATGGATTTGTGATAAATTTTAATATGAACAAGATAGAGGCCACCCTAGAAGAGATGGTCAATATGCTCGTTACATATGAATCCACACTTAAGAAGGATAAGTCAGCTTTCTTGGTGGGCTCCTCATCTTCTGCTAAGAAGGGGCCAAGTATGAAGGGCAAGAAACGTTCTACCCCACCCAAGAAAGTCGAGCCCGAGAAGAAGCAAAAGACAAAGGCTTCAAACAATAAAAAATCCAAGGATGTTTGCCATTACTGCAAGAAGCCGGGTCATTGGAAGCGCAACTGCAAGGAATATCTTGAGCAGTTGGGAACTGCAAAGGGTATGTTCTATATTGAAATAAACATGTCACTTAATACAACTTCTTGGGTATTGGATACCGGATGTGGATCTCACATTTGCAATGATTTGCAGGTGATGACAAGAAGTCGCAGGCTTAGAATGGGTGAGACCCAGCTGAGGCTCGGGAATGGTTCCAGAGTTGAAGCTACGGCCATTGGAGATGTTTGTTTGACTTTGCAGAACGGTTTTAAATTATTGTTAAGAGATGTTTTATTTGTGCCAGATTTAATTAAAAACATTATTTCTATTTCTATGCTTGATAGAGATGGTTATTCTTGCAATTTTGTGAATGGGATTTGCAATATTTACAAGAATGAATGTTTAATTGGAAATGGACAACTTGAAAACGATCTATACAACTTAAAACTAAAAGACGTTCCAGTGAATTATGTTGATAAACCGGCGACAACAAACAAAAGGAAAATCGATAGTCAAAACCCGGCAAACCTTTGGCATGCTAGGCTAGGTCATATTTCCTCAAGGAGGATGAACAAGCTAGTGGGAGAGGGCATGTTTGATATGTCTGATATTAATTCTCTACCTACTTGTGAATCCTGCCTAAAAGGAAAAATGACTAAATCTCCTTTTAAGGGAAACCTGAGCGTAGTCAGAATCTGTTGGATTTGATCCATACAGATGTTTGTGGTCCATTTAGAGTAGGGACTCAACATGGCCACACCTACTTCATTACCTTTACTGATGATTATTCAAGGTATGGGTATTTATATTTAATGAAATATAAGTCTGAAGCATTTGAAAAGTTCAAAGAATTCAGGGCTGAAGTAGAAAACAAGCTAGGTAAAAGTATTAAAGCACTTCGATCGGATCGAGGTGGAGAATACTTGAGTACCGAGTTTTTGGACTATCTGAAAGAGAATGGGATTCTCTCTCAGTGGACTCCTCCTATGACACCACAGCTTAATGGTGTATCGGAGCGTCGTAATCGAACTTTGTTGGACATGGTTCGATCTATGATGAGCTTCACTGAGCTTCCACCTTCGTTTTGGGGCTATGCGCTTGAAACGGCGGTATTGTTGTTGAACAACGTCCACACTAAAGCAGTGGACAAAACACCATACGAGTTATGGAATGGCAAAGCTCCTAAGTATTCGTACTTGAGGATTTGGGGATGTCCTGCTTACGTGAAGCGGACAGTGGGAGATAAGTTGGATAGTCGATCCAGCTTATGTTATTTTGTAGGGTATCCGAAGAATTCAATCGGATATTATTTCTATTATCCTGCTGAAACAAAGGTGTTTGTTTCTAGGAATGCCACCTTCTTGGAGAAGGAGTTCTTATTGGATAAGAAAGGCGAGATGATGGAACTCGAAGAAGTTCGAGAAGAACCCGAAATACAAAATAACGATCCTACACCTCAGGAACCATTGCTGGACACGCCTGCACCTAGAAGATCCGAAAGGACTTCTAGACCTCCAGTTCGATATGGTCTTCTTCTTGAAGGGGATCAAGATGAACCCGACATTGGATGTGATCCAAGAAACTTCAAGGAAGCAATTTCTGATGCGGATTCGAATTTATGGCTTGAAGCTATGCAGTCAGAATTGGATTCGATGCATACAAACCAAGTTTGGTCTTTAGTAGATCCTCCCGATGGAATTGTTCCAATAGGGTGTAAATGGATCTACAAGAGAAAGCTTGGGCCTGATGGTAAGGTATTGACCTACAAGAGGCGATTGGTGGCGAAAGGTTATACTCAAAGGCAAGGAGTTGACTATGATGAAACCTTTTCACCAGTTGCAATGTTCAAGTCCATAAGAATCCTGATTGCCATAGCTGCATGGTATGACTATGAGATATGGCAAATGGATGTGAAGACTGCTTTTCTTAATGGAGACATTAAGGAAGAAATCTATATGAAGCAGCCTGAGGGGTACACATCCATGGGAAGCGAGCATAAGGTATGCAAGCTTCAGAGATCAATTTATGGTCTAAAACAAGCATCAAGAAGTTGGAACCAGAAATTTGATGAAACAATAAAAGATTTTGGTTTCATCAAGAACCCGGAGGAACCTTGCGTGTACAAGAAAGTAGTTAAGGATGCGGTGACATTCTTAGTACTTTATGTTGATGACATCCTACTCATTGGGAATGATGTAGGGATGTTGCAGTCAACAAAGATATGGTTATCAGGTAGATTTTCGATGAAAGATTTGGGAGAGGCATCCTACATTCTTGGGATACAGATCTATAGAGATAGGTCTAAGAGAATGATAGGACTCACTCAATCAACCTACATCGATACCATATTGAAACGGTTTTCAATGGATGGGTCCAAAAGAGGACATCTACCCATGTGTCATGGAGTTTCTCTATCCAAGTCTATGTGTCCCAAGACTGATGCAGAGATAGAGAATATGACACATGTACCATATGCGTCAGCTATAGGTAGTATCATGTATGGGATGATATCTACCAGACCGGATGTAGCATTTGCTCTGAGTGTCACGAGCAGATATCAGTCTAATCCTGGTCAAATGCATTGGAAAGCCGTGAAGGACATTCTTAAGTACTTGCGAAGGACTAAGAATATGTTCATGGTGTATGGAGGACGAGATCTCAAATTGGAAGGCTATACCGACTCTAGCTTCCAAAGTGATGTGGATGACTCGAAGTCAACCTCTGGATTTGTGTTCATGCTCAATGGCGGTGCTGTCTCTTGGAAGAGTTCCAAGAACGACACCACAGCGGATTCCACCACTGAGGCTGAATACATTGCAGCATCAGCTGCTGCTAAAGAGGCCGTTTGGATGAGGAAGTTCGTCCAAGAGTTGGGCGTTATTCCTGAATTTGTTGGTCCAGTCCCGGTGTACTGTGACAACACGGGTGCCGTTGCTCAAGCAAAGGAACCAAGGTCTCATCAAAGATCCAAACACATACTGAGGAAATACCACATAATCCGGGAGATTGTGGAAAGAGGAGACATCATTGTCGAACGAGTGGCCTCTGCAGACAATATCGCTGATCCGCTTACTAAGCCCTTGCCAGGACCATTGTTTGACAAACATCGCGAAGCAATGGGTCTACGTAGTATGACTAGTTGGCTATAGGGCAAGTGGGAGATTTTAAGAGTAGGTGCCCAGTAAGCCAACTGTGTGGCTATGGGCTTTGATGACTCTTTGTATAAACAATCTTTTGTTTAATATTATTTACACTTTTATTAATGGCAATGACTTTATATTACTTCATATTGTTATATTGTGATATACTATTGTTGTTTTGATAAAGACCTTGAATATACTATAGTGTATGTAAGATGTGGTAGAACATGGAGATGTCTATCATGAAATACATCTTATAGTCACTGTATATTCTAAAAACCGTTCCTAGTCGATTGAGCCGTCCGATAATAAGGATAAGGATCGCTCGAGTTTGAGACTAGCATTTGCGATGCGGAGTACCACGTTTCATTGGTAGGGAACATGGAGATGTTCGAAGCATGCAAATGGATATTCATAGGATGAATAATCGAACTACCCTATCCGGACTTTCCAAGTGGTTATCACTTATCGAGTGGATAAAGTCCGCGGTTTTGGTTGTACACCATTAGTCCTTACGACTTGAAACATCATGGAGACTCTATATGCTAGTGCTGTGCTTTGACTCGTTTACCGACTCTATGGGGGTCATCAGGTGTCGAGATTGGGTACAGTTACGACACATATAGGAGTCAATGCATTGTTGTCAAGGATTCACCACATACTTGCGAGTGTGGATATCCTATGCGATCTGAGGAGATATTAGTGTGACAAATCTCTGGCCAGAGTACTTGATGTGATTTAAGAAATGGTTTCTTAGTAGCACATGCGATGTCACTAATTTGATCTTCAAGATGTATTGCATAGTTATCGAATCTTGAGCGACTCTCGATATACCAATGGTTGTTGATTCGATCGGGATATAAGGATGAAGGGACCGTACTGTACGCTAACCAAAATTTACTGGTTCTTGTAGGCACTATCAGTGATACCTAGGGAATCATGGGGCGATGTTGCTAGGCGCTTTACCATGATTCGTTGGGCAAGTCGGAAAGTGTTGTTCCGAGTCACAAGGAGTTGTGAGCCCACGGCTAGCTGTATCCCTGAACCATTGAGGGTCACACAGTGTAATGGAGTTTTAATCCCCGTTGAGATAGTTAAATTTAAAGAGTTAAATTTAATGAACAAAGAAGTTGGACTTCTTAAATAAGAGTAAGGGAGTAGGATTTCCTAAAATGACATAGGGATGGACATTTTTGGAAACCACTGAATTCGGATTCAGGAAAATTTATTTTGACTTTAAAATGTGCAGAAATGGTTTCTGTGCACATTGGTGAAATTGGTTCATCAATCGGAGTCACGATGAATTTTATATTAATTTCTGAACGTGCGGGCTTTGCTAGTCGGGCCCTAACTTATGATTAATGGGCCCTAAGGTGTTAGTGGCCTGCATTATAAATAAGTTATTGCAGTACAGAAATTAGACACAACAGCTCATAATTTTTGAGACAGAAAATCGAAACCCTCCTCTCTCTCAAAAGTTTTCGGCCGTCCCCTCCCTGTTCTCTGCCCGAGAAATTTCGGTCTGTGATTTTGAATCGCAGTCAGGAATAACGAATCAGATTCGTTTAATCTCTTCGCAGAAAAACTTCTGATAGATTTTCTAGTGCAATCTATCAGAGGGATTTAAACCCCATTCGTGGACCTGATTGAAGGAGTTCATCAGTTCCTGGGAGATACAAGAAGCGCAGAGAAATCTGTGTGGTGTCCATTAATCTCGATTCGAGATTGAAGGTAAAATTTAATTAATTGTTATTTGAATTTTACACACACAATAATTTGATCGTTGAATGGTTGATACCCACACCATGGAATTGTTCCATGATAAAATTTTTAAACTTCCGCTGCACCGGGTATCAATCGTGATTGATCTGACCGCCAGTTTTTTCCAACAGCATCAGTGGAGACAACATAACCTCCTGATCCAGAAGGTAGAGCTAGAAAAGGTGCAATAGTAAGACGTCTACGCAGCTCGTGAAATGAATCTTCACAATCCGAGGACCATATGAAGGCAACATCTTTCCGTGTAAGCTGAGTTAAAGGCCTGACCAACTGTGCAAAATTCTCAATGAACCGACGGTAATATCCAGTTAGACCCAAGAAACTTCGAATCTCAGCTACCGTCGTCGGATGAGACCAGTTCAGCACTGCCTCTATCTTACTAGGATCAACAGATATTCCTTCACCAGAAATCACATGACCGAGAAACACAACCCAATCAAGCCAAAATTCACACTTGCTCAATTTCGCATACAACTGCTTATCTCGTAACGTCTGCAATACAATTCTCAAATGTTGTGCATGCTTATCCTTGTCATGAGAATAGACAAGAATATCATCAATGAAGACGATGAAGAATCTATCCAGATATTCTCGAAATACCTGATTCATCAGATTCATAAAGACTGCCGGTACATTCGTCAAATCGAATGGCATCACCAAAAATTCATAATGCACGTATCTGGTCCTGAAAGCAGTCGTAAAAATATCTGAGTCTCGTACCCGCATCTGGTGGTATCCCGATCTCAGATCTATCTTCAAATAGACAGAAGTACCCTGTAATTGATCGAACAAATCATCAATCCTCGGCAAAGGATACTTATTCTTGATGGTGACATGATTCAACTGCCTGTAATCAATACACAATCGCATCGATCCATCCTTCTTCTTAACAAATAACACAGGTGCTCCACACGGAGAAACACTCGGACAAATATATCCCTTATCAAGCAGATCCTGCAACTGCTGTTTCAATTCCCTAATATCTGAAGGCGCCAGACGATAAGGTGCTCGGGATATAGGCGTAGTTCCTGGTACTAAATCAATACCAAATTCAACCTCACGAACCGGAGGAAAACCAGTAATCTAATCAGGGAATACATCAGAAAACTCGCTAACAACCGGTAACTGATCAATACCCGGACTACTCGTGGACATATCAATTGCATAAATGAGATAGCCCTCCCCACCTGACTCTAAGACATGACATGCCTTCAAAACCGATACAAGTGGCATCGGAGGTCGTGCACCCTCACCATAAAAGTACAAGCTATCACCCACATCCGGATGAAACTGTACCAGACGCTGATAACAATCCACAGTAGCGTGATACAAAGTCAACATATCTATTCCTAAGATACAGTCAAAATCTGCCATCGCTAAAATCATCAAATTAGCCGATATCACATAACCCTCAAACTCTAGAAGGCAACCCATCACTAGATGCTTAGTTACTACCTCCTGCTCCAGCGAAGTAGATACAACTAAATCCAGGTCTAATGAGACATAAGGTAATCTATGTCTCTTAACAAAGCGACTAGAGATAAAGGAATGCGATACTCCAGTATCAATTAAAACAAGTGCAGGAATACCGCATAACAAAAAGGTACCTGCCAACATGCGATCGCTTTCCACAGTAGCCTTCTCCTGAGATAGAGCAAATACCTGCCCTTGAGTCTTTGGACGGTAACCAGAGGAACTCTGTGGTGCTGGCTGCTGACGTGGAAAAGTAAAAGCCTGAGATCCAACATGTGACCCCGATCCACTAGCAGAACCCATACGCTGAGGACAATCTCTCCGCAGATGTCCCTACTCACCACAAATATAACAAGCACAAGTAGCCTTCCGACATGAAGCTGCAGAATGCTTCCCACCACAGTGACTGAAAAACTCCTTATTTTTCTTCTTTTTCTTCTTCTTCTTCCCAAAATGGAACGTACCTCATGAACCACGAGAATCAGACGAAGTAGTAGTAGAAGAAGACATATGTCCAGATTGCACAACAGATTGAGCCCTAGGCCCAAGAGATCCACTAGGCTGTTCTGGCATCATCAACAGTGCCCGCATATTGCTGTTCTCCACTTAACGGCAACGGTTCACCAAAATCTCATAAGATGTCGGATCATCACAGATAAAAACTTGTGAGTAGATATCTTGATTCAAGCCTTGCAGAAAGATATCATACTTTGACGCATCACTGTCACTTATATGAGGACTGAAAGGTAGAAGATCAAGAAATCGTAGCTGATATTGATCAATAGTCATTGATCCTTGCCTCAGATTCAGCAACTCCATCGATCGTGCTTGACGAACTGCTGGAGGAAAAAATAATTTCTGAAACTGCTGATAAAAATCCCCCCAAGTCACTTGTCCTCTCTCTGTACGTGCCTGAGTAGCTTTGGCATCCCACCATAAGCATGCTCGATCCTCTAGAACAAATTCTAGAACATCCAATTTCTGCTCTTCAGTGCAATCGAAAGCTCAAAAAGCACTCTCGAGTTTGGACATCCAACTTCTTGCTTGTTCAGGATTTTCGCCACCCAATAAAGGCTTCGGTCCTACTTGCATAAATTTATTGATAGTGTAGCGACGTCTACCCTCATGAGGACGATGCCGATCATCATGATGGCGATGGTGACGATGATGATGAGCACCTTCCTGGCCAACACTACCATAACTCTCATCACCTCTCCCGGCCATATCCTGAAAAATTTGCACATTTAAAAATCTCAAATGCGCAATAATTACTCAATACTAGACTAAATCCCAAGTACTAATTCCCAAAATCTATGCATGCTCTGATACCAAAAATGTAGTGACCCTGCAATGAATCACCTACTAACTGGGAACTAATAGCATGCATTAAACTTAATAAGGCAAGAATGCTTAACAGAGTAAAACGTGCGGAAACACAATCCATAATTTGCATATCAGCTTAGTAAAATATATCCAGACATAATAATGTAGTGATACAACCATATCTAACAGGTTAAAAGTAAACATTATACAGCTATATCAAATCCTGCTGTATAAATAACTTCTCAAGGCTCCTGCTCCCTAGTCCTGCCTCGAACTACCAGCTCCGTCCATCCTGCAACCTGTCCTGTGGAATAGGATGTCCAAGATAACAACTAGGATGTGAGCGCTAACGCCCAGTACATAAACATGAGTAAACATATGTATATAATGCATGCAACTTGATGACTGGTGAAGGGTCATCTGAAAAGTCATGCTCAGTACTGGCACCACATGAGTGCTGCCACCGTGCGGAGCAACCTCTAGGTGCAACCACACTCTTCTAGTACACCAGAGAAGTCAGACATACATGTCCCCGCCGTCGCGGTACTCTCAGTGACAGACTATCGAGTATAGAGCTGAGCGGCTCTATAATCAGGTATAACAAGGTATATGCTCAATGTGTATGTGCACATGATATATGAATATAAAAAACGGTAAAACATACATCATGTCATATAATAATGCCAAATAAATGCAACATATAAACATGTATACTCGCTGACAATCTCAGTGAATGTGTACGTACCTCTAGGCTAGTTCAAGTCTTAGTAGGATCCTGGGTTCCACGCCTATATTCAAAAGTACACCGTATCACTACACAAGTTTTATAAGCCTTAAATAAGCTAATAAGTACTCCCAAAATTTAAATAGATTCCCGGACCATACCTTCGTCCGTAGAAGCCCTTTGAAGTCGTTAGTCACGGATGACTATAACCACACCTTGGTTATTCCAGAACCTTACTATAAACCGATAGGGCCCTCAAGTGTATACCTCATACTATATAACTGAAGAAGGAAAATCAGAATTCGTAATTCAAAATGAATCCGAATGAGCCCTATTTATAGAAAAATTTCCGGTCAAGTTCGGACCCTCCGAACTCAGGTTCGGATCGTCAGATCCAGCTTACTACCTGCATGCGAGACACGTTGAGTTCTGACCGTCCGATCGCCACTTCGGGCCGTCCGTAGTGTTCTAAATCCGAAACTTGTCAAAATCCATGGCTGAGTAATCCTGCCTACTTGGCACAAGGGAGTTCGGGCCGTCTGATCCTGGTTCGGACCGTCCGAACATTCCTTAACTCCGAAGTCAACATGCCCTTCTTCGGAGCCCCCGGTTGCTGAGTTCGGATCGTCTGAAATCCTCTTTGGACCGTCCGAACTGGCCAAAACTTTGGAAACTCAATTCTTAATTCTGAAGTCCTATTAAGCCTTGGAATTGGTTAAATACTAACCCTTAATCATATTTAACATATTATTATCTTAAAATGGGTTCTGGGTTACTACAGGTTTAGTAGTTAAAATTTGGATTCTCATTCAATTGGGCTTCGTAGATAACTATGAAATAACAATGTTCTAAAAAGCGTTAGGCGGTAGGCGACGGTGACCCACCACCTAGGCGACTGTCTAGGCCCCGTTCTAAAAAGCGTTAGGCTGACGGCGACCCACTGCCTAGCGTCTAGCCGCCTAGACAGTTTTTTTTAAACATAAATAATAAATAACTTGGGATATTCATGAGTTTTACTATAAAATATAATTTTATGTCTTTTTTTTAAAATTTTTGTACGAAACTCTTATAAAATTTTAATAATAACAACAACAACAACAACAACAACAACAATATAAATATTAATATATATCAAGTCTTCATATATAATATGAGATTTAATATTTTGTTTGACTTTCTTTTCTGCGCTTCTTTCTTTACTTCTGTGTTTGTTTCTCGCGTCGCGTATCTCTCTTTTTGTTTTTGATATTTAAATTTTTTAAATAAAAAATAGTAACCGCCTAGACGAATTTCGGCCAGCCTAGGCGGCGTTGTTTCTCACGTCGCATTTTTCTCTTTTAGTTTTAGATTTTTAAATTTTTTTAAATAAAAAATAGTAACCGCCTAGGTAGATTTCTGCCCGCCTAGGCGACTTGGGAGCCGCCTAAGCTGAAGATTAGGCGGGCAACGCTTAGATACATAGTCTAGCAAGAAAGGGAAGCGGTGGGCAACCGCCTACAGCCTAGGCGGGCCTAAGCGCCGCCTTTTAGAACACTAAATAATGAGTAAATCTTCTTGGCTCAATGAATAGCTAAGCTTAGTGGTGTTCATCAAATGGTTAAAATCAAAAAAATTGATCGGGTTGTAAATTTTGAATTTTATGGTTTGGTTCAATTGGTTTTTTGGGTTGGTTACAGTCTTGGATTTGACAATTTCGCTTTTTTGATTCGGTGTTCGATTTTCAAAATTAAAAACCTTAAAAACTGAACCGACTGTATTATATTATATATAATAAATAATCAAATAGTCAATAAATTATCTTTAATTAGCAAGGAGTTTCAGTAAGCCATGTGGTATTGTTTTGGAAACATAAGAAAGAGAGTCGTATAAGGATTACGTCACGGTCAAACTACCATAAAACAATTTATTATGCATGTTATATTTCTGTTCAAACTCATTACTTTGAGAGCAGCCGAAATTAGCCTTGATAAGTAACAAATGGTATCGGAGCGTATTTATTCATAATTTAGAAACTCATCTGTGTTAGGATCAAGCGTTTACTACTAGGTCAAAAGTCATAATTATTAGTCAAGATGCAACTTTAGATCTTATAATTGTGGCAGCATAGATGGGTCGGGTTGTTAAACCCATGAGTCCAGGGAGGGGAGTGTCTTACTGCTGTCTGCTGGTGCTGTCTCATGATATCCCTTCGAGATTAGTCTTATCTTTTCCCAACCATTGACCTTATTCCCAGCACAAACAATAATACCTATTAAGATCTGATGTCCCTTTTTTGACGGCCCACCTAGCCAACTAGATCAAACAGTGCAATGTCAACAGCTCGACGCACTAGAGCTTCCCAAAAGGTCACCCACCCTAGTTTTACTCTCACACATGCAATCCAACAATCTGCATCGTAAGAAGTGGTATCAAAGTGGTTTTATTTTGATTTCTCAACACTAATATTGAAAATGGCTTTCCAATGCATTCTAAAGTGGAATTTGATGATTGTAAGATCAGAATACAATCACATATTTTTCATAGGACGATGGTATGCGGTATGTGATCACTAAGTGATCAATCAAGACTATGAAGTTAAACACAACAATTGCCATTACAGATGGTGTACCATAGATGATTGAAAAGCTCAAAGATGAATTGACTACCGATGACGAGAAGAAAACAAATTTAGATAATGCAACAAATGATATATTCTATAGACCTTGGAATACTTTGATGAAATATTCAACAACGTAGTGATTGAAGTGATTGCTCATGAGAAAGATTAAACTGACAGAGAACTAACTAGATCTCAAAGTCATGGGAGCTCTCCCGATATAATGAGATGTAAATATCATAGTTATGAGAGATCCAATGATATCAACA
The DNA here is from genome assembly GCF_033568475.1 of Henckelia pumila. Taxonomy (NCBI): domain Eukaryota; kingdom Viridiplantae; phylum Streptophyta; class Magnoliopsida; order Lamiales; family Gesneriaceae; genus Henckelia; species Henckelia pumila. The sequence continues at coordinate 126,712,194 of NC_133120.1, read as the reverse complement.
AACTAAAATTACATGATTTTTTTGCCAACATAAAATCTTAGGAATTTGAATTGAAACAAGATCGAAAGGTGAATCAAGTTCCAACAAAGTGACTAAAGTAGTGTTTGGGAGAGCTTCTAGGAAACATTTCTCAGCTTCTCCTTCATAAAATTTTAGAATTTTGAGAAATTTTGTGAATAAAATAGTTGAAAAGTGCTTCCTAGAAGCTCTCCCAAACACTATCTAAGACTTGAGCAACAATAACGGCTGAACCAATATCAGTTGAAAGGATTGCTAAACAATTAAGTAATAATGATGCTATGCCACTGTGTATTCAAGTGCGGAGGCACATATCATGCCACTCGGGCTTTAGCCCGGGTGGCCCATTTTAATTTTTTTTAATGTGTTATATGTATATTTTTAAAAATAATTTTGTTTGTTATTTTTGGACAAATGTTATATTAGCCAAGGTAGTCAAATTAAAAAATTAAATAGCTCACATGTAGTTCAATTAAAAAAATAAAGTAGCCCATATGTCTTAAAATTAGGCTTTTATGTCCTTGTTTTCTTGATTAGATTTAATTCAATTTAACTTTCATCTCTATCAATTTCCGTCTTTTAATAATATTTTCACTTTTATAAAGTAGATTTCTTCTTGCCCTTTTTATTTTTTTTATGCTTTATGATATTGCTTATTTTAAAAGTAACTGCATTGCATAAAAAGATTTTTTTAGAATTGCAATTTTTGATTTCATAAAAAAAATTAATTGTGTGTTCTGTTCAAGTTTCTATTTATAATAGATTATGCATCGCGCTGATAGTTTGTTGCTGATATGATGTCATATTGAAAACAAATTTGGATTGTGATATCAGTCAAATATTTTTAAATCTTACGTACGATTTCATAAAAAATTATTGAAGATCTTATTAATGAAAAGTTTTTTAATACTAAAATGAACAAGTATTTTATTCATCGTTTTAATTCTTATGCATTATTTTTTGTTTCTTGTTAAAAAATTTAGCCCGGATGGATTTTGGATCCTGACTCCTCCATTGTGTGTATTAAGAAGTTTGGGAATTTTTCGAGGATAAACGAAGAAAACTTTCGAAGTTCAAGCCGATGAAATCATGACTATAAGAAAGAATCACCATACGATGACCATATGTTTCAATTGCTGAGAAACTGGTTCAATATAGACCAAATGTTCTCTGCTTTTCCAAAATTTATAGTTGGTAACAATGATATAACTACAATATTTGAAACCTACAACAACCCTATATATATATATATATATATATATATATATCATGCACCCTAAGGTGCGGGAAATCCACGTGCATCCGTGCCCAAAACAACTTCGATTTCTTTGAAATTTTTACGGTAGGGTTGTTTTAAAAAGCGAATCCAACTGCAATTTCCGGCTATTTTTAAATTTTTGACCACCGAGATTGAAATTTGTATCATATGATACATCATTAAATTCGCATTTTTTAGACGATCCTACCGTGAAAATTTTAAGGCAATCGGAGTTATTTTGGACATGGATGCACGTGGATCTCCCGCACCCTATGGTGCATGTGATCAAAACTGATATAATGGTTTATGGCCAGTGGGAATAAAAAAAAGTTCTGATTTAAAAATATAATATTGAAATTGAAATTTTTTACTTCGTTGTTATTAACCATAGTCATCGTAAGATCCTTGAATAAGATTTTGTGTGAGAGGAATCTATTTGATGTGATGCACTACTTAAATTAAAATTTTGATGAAGAAAAAAATTACTTGCGAGACTAAACACAAAATCTTGTTACTACAAAATTTTCAATTATTTTGTATGCACTTACTGTCTAACTTTCCAAGATAATAATTATTTATTTAAAATAAACATATTTTTAAACAATAATTTTATTTAAATTTAATTTGATTGGAGGTGTACTTTTCAAGGGGTATTAGAAATACTAGTTTCTTTTGTTTTTAATAATGTATAAATAATTTTTATATAAAAAAGCATTGTTTCAAAAACTATGTAAAATTGATTCACACATTTTAAAATTTATTAATAATTAAATTTTAGAAATACTAGTTTCTTTTGTTTTTAATAATATATAAAGAATTTTTATATATAAAAAAAGCATTGTTTCAAAAACTATGTAAAATTGATTCACATCAAAATTTTGGCTCCATGCTTACAAAAGGACAAGTAAAAGTTAATTATTAATAAATTTAAAAATGGAATTTTTAATTTATACTACATTAATGCGGAATTTAATTAAAGCATTTGAGATCATCAAGATTTTGTGTATATTTTGTTGTCTGCTGCTAAAGGTATTGTGAATACGATGACTCCAAACTTGAAAGAAAAATACAAAAACGTAGTCTAATCAAATAGTCTAATATGTATCCTTTTCGATCGATCGCTAGACAAAATAAATTGGAAATGTCTCGTATATACTTTAAATTTAAGAAAATATATCTTGTGAGACAATAAAACAGATCTATATCCGTGAGACTGATCTACTAGATTTATATATGCAACGAAAAATAATATTTTTTATGAGATGAGTGTTGGGTCGATCAATCTAAGGATGTAATTATTGATTTTATGCTTCAGTAATTTCAATTAAATTAAGAGTGCAATCATGTTCTTTTAGTGGAGTAGAATAAGATTAATAAATTATCTTGATTAATCATGAGTTGATTAGATCAAATTAATTTATTGGAGCTTATTTTAATTGGGTCCGATCAGGTCCCTTTGGTGGCTCAAATATAAACTCAAATAAATTATATGAGTTATAATTTATGGAACTCGTAGGAATAAATTAATATGATTATAGTATCTTTATCTATGGAAAGTTTGAATTAAAACTTTACCGATACGATAAGATTTGATACGATTGATAATCTTTTAATTTATGAAAAAGAGATAATTTCATTTTTGAATTTATCTTATCTTTCTAGACTACTTGATAAAAACGTAGTCTGACAGAAAGTTGTTACCACGTACAATTTTCCTACGATTGAGTTTGAGAGAACACCGGAGAAGGCCTGGAGGTTTGAAGCGTTGAGTTGCAGTTCTGTTGCAGACAAGACAACGTAAAGCACGCTTCAAGGGTAATCTCAATTCCTTTGTGTGTAAATTAATTAATTCGTGTTTAATACGTGAAGCAATCATGATCCTGTTTTATGAGATTATTGGAATCACATAAAATTAATTTTTGTGATTCGATTTTTTCAGTCTTGGCTAACATATGGTATCAGAGCCACGGGTTTTGATAGTGTTTTGCGTATTTCGAATTAATTAATTTTGTATGCATGTTTTAGTTTAAAGCGGTGTTAGATTTATGTGATTATGGTTTGGTTGAATGAATATTTTTTTTTGAACAATTTATGGCCCTAGATTTTGGTGAAATTGTATTTCGTAATTATCGAGTCTGTAACCAAGGGGGTGGATTACGACTCCATGTTTCCCCTTGTTTGTTTATTTTATTGCAATTTTTATTGTAATTTTTCAGATTGGAGCTCTCTGAAATTTTTTGGATCAATCGGAGGGGCAATCTGCAATTTTCGTCCAATGCAACTAGGGACCAGAGTGCATCTTCTTCAACAGTTCGAGGGCCTCTTCTGTAATTTTCGAAATCACCATGGAAGCTCCAGATGTGATCGGAGAAGCAAGCCAAACCGTTTCAAAGCCTAGGGAAACCTTCCTAGATGTCACGCGGCTTTTCTAATGCGTTGAAAAACCAGATCGCAGGCGGGAGGAGAAGGCACGATCGTGGTTGTGCTGGATGGGGAAAATCGCGACCGGTTGCTTCGAATTCGAAGCAATAGAGAAGTCACGATGGTTTCTCCGTGTGTGGCGCAGCAACGAGCTAGGTGTTGTTCACAACCATTTCCGGCGAATTTCACAGGCGGCGGCAGCAGTTCGGTGGACATGGCGGCGGCGTGGCTAGGGCAAAAGAGAGATCCGGGTTATGGGTCGCGGGTTTGGTCCATGGATTTTCGGGTCGTGGACCATGAACCGAGTCGTGATTCATGGGTTTTCTGTTGGCCTTGGGTCATTTCCTTGAGTCAAATAAAGACTGGGCTGGACACAAATATTTAAATTAAAGGATTGGGCCAGTTTGTGGTTCAATTAATTTATTTGTATTTTTGTGTTTAGGATGGGCCATAAATTTGTTCTTGTTTAATTATTGCTTATTGCTTTAATTATTATGTGCATTATATGTCATTCATGTATCATGCCATGTAGATTGCATAAACACCGCTTTAGGTACTACATTGCCATGCATAAAAATAAGATTTTATTTATTTTCTATTTTTATATATAGAAAATAAATTTTTGATTAATAATTGAACTATTTTATGAGTTAAAATAGTTAGGATATTATTAATCGGACAAAACTCAAAATTTTATTTATTTTCTATTTTTATATATAGAAAATAAATTTTTGATTAATAATTGAACTATTTTATGAGTTAAAATAGTTAGGATATTATTAATCGGATAAAACCAAAATTATTTTTCAAAAAATATTAAGTGTGAGGGGTGTATTTTATATGAGCCCATGGTCTCCCTTATTAGTCCATTAGTAAGAATTTGTGTATGCCTCGTGCCAATTTTCATTGGTCTCCCTATAGGAGGGCTGCACTGTTTCGGTTACTTGATTGGACCCGACATGGTGATAATTTTTTTAAAGTAAAATTAATTTTGATCACCCTATAGGTGACATAATTAATTAAGTACTTGAAAAATAATCAATATAAGGGTATACACTTAAGTCAATGACATTGTGAGATATTCCTATAGAATAGTCAAACAATGTATTTTTGATGGCCAAAGATCAAGCAATACAAAATTAATATTGCATGAGATGCTAGATATATTGAATTTAGTGGGAGGGTCCCAGCCTAGCTATAAATCGTGTTTACTTTTCCTAAAGAAGAGTATAATTTGATTTTGGAGTTTTAGGTCATTGCTGTGTTGTAGTAGTTTTTGGGTCTACTAATGCATTTTTTTTTCCATGCATAACACATGTCATTTTATTTATTGTATGTGTTGCTCATTTCATTTATTTTAATTTCAGAAAAATGTCTTCAAACTCACTGTCACTGTCCATGCTTTTAACAAACAACCAACTAGTTGGGGAAAATTACATTGATTGGAAACGCAATTTGATAATTGTCTTAACTGCGGAGAAACATAAATATGTTCTTACTGAACAATGTCCCTCGATGCCTACGGCGGAGTCCACTACTGCACAAATGCAGGCTTATGATAAGTGGGTCCGTTCTGATGAGATGGCTCGTTGCTACATTTTGGGATCCATCTCAAATGTGTTGCAACAAAAACATCAGAATATGGAAACCGCGGTAAAAATCATGGAAAGCCTTCAGGAAATGTTTGAGCATCAAGGACGCCAGGCACGTCCCAGCCATTAGGAGCATTATGAACATGCGCATGAAACCTGGGATGCCCGTGAGAGATCATATGCTTGCATTGATCGGTCAATTCAATGTGGCTGAGGTTTTAGGGGCTGAAATCAAATCAGAGACTTAGGTTGACATGGCACTTGAGACTCTCCCTAAGATGTTCTCACAATTCAAGGTTAGCTATAATATGAACAAGCTAAACATGTCCCTGACTGAGTTGATGAAGGAACTCCAAAATGCTGAAAGTGTTCTTAAAACTGAAAGTGGTGATGCACTTGCTGTTGCTTCTGTTGGACCATCCTATTCCAAACCGAAAGGTAAATTTGGAAATAATAAGAGGAAGAAGCCCAACAAGAAGGGTCCACAGCAAAAAGCAAAGAAAGTCAAAATAGATGGCAAACCCAAAGGAAAATGTTTCCATTGTGGAGAGAAGGGTCATTGGAAGAGGAACTGCCAAGGATACCTAGCTTCCAAAAAGCAAGGAGGTGGTGAGTTATCATTTATTGAGTCTTGTTTAGTGGTTGATTCTACTGATACTTGGATTGTAGATTCTGGAGCCACTAATCATATATGCAATTCATTGCAGAGGTTCCAAGTAACCAAGGAGCTCAATGAAGGGGAACATACTCTTAGAGTTGGCACAGGAGCTGTGGTATCTGCAAGAGCTGTTGGAGTCGTTTATCTTTATTTTCAGAATAATAAACATTTGGTTTTGAGAAATTGTTATTATGTTCCTAACATTACTAGAAATTTGATTTCTGTTGCTTTATTGTTTAGACAAGGATATTTTGTCCATTTTTCACAAATGGTGGTTGATATTTCCTTGAATAAAGCTCCTATATGCAAAGGACATTTGAATAATGATTTGTATGTCTTAAAACCGTTGAAAGCTCTTTGTATCACACGCAATCCAACAAAAGAATAAAATTATCTCCCACTAATGAAACTTATTTGTGGCATTTGAGGCTTGGTCATATCAACCTTAATAGGATTCAAAAGTTGGTAAAGGATGGTCCTTTAAGTGATTTAAAGGTGGAATCCTTGCCTGTATGCGAATCTTGTTTGGAGGGTAAAATGACTAAGAGGTCCTTTAAATCTAAAGGACATAGAGCCAATGAAGTTTTGGAATTAGTGAACACTGATGTATGTGGACCAATTAGTGTTCAAGCTAGAGGCGGATTTCAGTACTTCATCACCTTCACTGATGACTACTCTAGATACGGTTATGTTTACCTAATGTCCCACAAATCTGAAGCTTTTGAAAAGTTCAAAGAATTCAGAAATGAAGTGGAAAAACAATTAGGTAAGAGCATAAAAACACTTCGATCAGATCGAGGTGGTGAGTATCTATCCAGTGGCTTTAGAGCATACTTATCAGATAATGGGATTTTATCCCAATTGAGCGCACCATATACTCCTCAACAAAATGGTGTCTCGGAAAGGAGAAATAGGACTTTGTTGGACATGGTTAGATCCATGTTAGGTTTCTCTATGCTCAGTACATCTTTTTGGGGATATGCTATTCAAACTGCAATATACTTATTGAACATGGTTCCTTCTAAGTCTGTCTCTAAGACACCCCTAGAAATGTGGAATGGGCGTATACCCAATCTAAGACATATTCGGATATGGGGATGTCCTGCGTATGTGCTCAAGAGAAAGATGGATAAAATGGAATCTAGATCAGAAGCATGTGTGTTTGTTGGATATCCCAAGGGAACGAGAGGATACTACTTCTATAGTACTCAGGATAAGAAGGTATTTGTGAGCACAAATGCAACCTTCTTAGAGGACAAATACATAGAAGATCGTGAATCAAAGAGTAAGGTTCTTTTGGAAGAGATTATTGAAACATCATCTACTCCAGAGATCCGCACTGAACCTACTCAGTTTGATTTCACATCTATACCACCATTAATCACTGTTTTTAGAACAACTGATATGGTGGAAGATAGTGTTCCTATTGTTCATTCACCTCACCGTACCGAAATGGAGAATGAGGCACATGGTGAAGAAGACAATTCAAGGAACCAACAATCGAATCCAATCAACCAAGAACCTCCACAACTTAGACGTAGTGGGAGGGTCATCCGACAACCTTCTAGATACTTGCTCTATGGAGAGTCCTTATAGGCATTCTCTATTGAACAAGAGGAGGATCCCATTACGTACAAAGAAGCTATGGAGGATATAGACGCTGACCAATGGAGGAGTGCTATGGACTCAGAAATGCGATCCATGTACACTAACTCTGTCTGGGATCTTGTAGATATGCCTGAAGGGGTAAAACCTATTGGGTGTAAGTGGGTCTACAAGAGAAAGAGAGAAATAGATGGAAAAGTAGAAACCTTTAAGGCTAGATTAGTAGCTAAAGGTTTTAGCCAACGAGAAGGAATCGATTATGAAGAAACCTTCTCACCTGTGGCTATGGTAAAGTCTATTCGGATTCTCTTATCCATTGCAGCTCATTTTGACTATGAGGTGTGGCAAATGGACGTCAAGACAGCATTTCTAAATGGAAATCTTGAGGAAAGCATTTATATGATGCAACCAGATGGTTTTATCCAAAACGGTCAAGAGCATAAAGTATGCAAACTTAAAAGGTCTATTTATGGACTTAAGCAAGCGTCTAGATCTTGGAATATCAGATTTGATCAAACTGTGAAGGATTATGGTTTCGATCAAAATCTTGATGAGCCTTGTGTCTATAAGAAAGTTTTAGATGACAAGGTGATTTTTCTCGTGTTATATGTGGATGACATCCTACTAATTGGAAATGATGTGGGGGTGATGACATCTGCTAAGAGATGGTTGGCTCAACATTTTGATATGAAAGACTTGGGAGAAGCAAATTTTGTTCTAGGTATCCAGATCCTTCGGGATAGGAAGAACAGACGGATTGCCTTATCTCAAGCTTCATACATTGATAAAATATTGGTGAGATATGCAATGGAAAATTCCAAGAAAGGTCAAACACCTTTTAGACATGAAATTCACTTGTCCAAGGACCACAATCCTAAGACTCAAAGTGAAATAGAATACATGAAAAGAGTTCCATATGCTTCGGCTGTAGGAAGTCTTATGTATGCTATGCTATGCACTCGACCAGATATTTGTTATGCTGTTGGGATTGTTAGTAGATATCAGTCAAACCCAGGACCAGAGCATTGGACTGCTGTAAAGCATATTCTCAAGTATCTTCGTCGAACTAGAGGGAATATGCTTGTTTATACAGCTTCTGAGTTGGCACCTGTGGGATATACTGATTCTGACTTTCAAGCTGACAGAGACTCTCGTAAGTCTACATCAGGATCTGTGTTCACATTGGGTGGTGGTGCCGTTATTTGGAGGAGTATCAAGCAATCTTGCATTGCTGATTCCACTATGGAAGCGGAGTATGTGGCGGCTTGTGAAGCAGCAAAAGAAGCCATTTGGCTGAAAAAGTTTTTGCTCAGCCTCGAGGTTGTTCCTTCTGCATCAAATGCCATTACTTTATACTGTGATAACAGTGGTGCAGTGGCAAATGCAAAAGAACCCAGAAACCATCAACGTGGAAAACACATTGAACGAAAGTATCACTTAGTGAGAGATATCGTTCAACGAGGGGATGTGACAATGTGCAAGATAGCATCTGCTGAAAATCTTGCTGATCCGTTTACTAAAAGCTTACCTGCTAGAGCTTTTGAGGAACATATTCGAAATATGGGAGTGTTGGACATGTCTCATTTACTCTAGGGCAAGTGGGAGAAGAATGTTTAACAGTATTTGCCCATCGAGTAATTTCTCATGTATTATGACATTTTGAAATTATAATAATGTTTTATTTATTTATTCTTAAATAAATTGTTTTGAGCAATGCATATGTCCATTGAATTGTTGTATTATTATAAATTGAGTGTTTATGTTGTTAAACACAGAAAGATTCAATTTATAATTCAATTCATATTTTTAATGTCCACGATCGGAAAATAAATAGGGACAAATTATTTTGACAAGATCGTTTCAATTTTATTGAAGTCTATCTTTGGCTTGGTAATAAAATTGGAAATACATTTTGATGTATTGGACTGGACCACGTGAGATTTGAATTTGAATTGACCATACTAATTCAAATCCACTAGGTTATCGTACATAGAACCTTAATCCTGAGCGGGTAATGAACTTTGATTACTAACTTGAAGTTCTTTGAGACATCAATGAGTGAGATCAGACCATTGATCAATATCTCGATGTTTTGGGAACCAAAGTGAAATAACAAAGAACATATATTCGCAAGATGGAATCCGTCACCTACATGATCATGAACTCACGAGTTCTTCTAAAAGACAGTAAAATCTGAGCTCAGTAATTCAATAATATTTGTTGAATTAATTATGTGATGCGATCACATGTGACTGTCAAATAGAAGATGAGGGTGAGTGGTTATGAATATCTAATATAGGCAACATGGTCATGGTATCCTATTTTAGATGTTTTAGTTGATCGACGGGGGTGATATGTTGGGTCGATCAATCTAAGGATGTAATTATTGATTTTATGCTTCAGTAATTTCAATTAAATTAAGAGTGCAATCTTGTTCTTTTAGTGGAGTAGAATAAGATTAATAAATTATCTTGATTAATCATGAGTTGATTAGATCAAATTAATTTATTGGAGCTTATTTTAATTGGGTCCGATCAGGTCCCTTTGGTGGCTCAAATATAAACTCAAATAAATTATATGAGTTATAATTTATGGAACTCGTAGGAATAAATTAATATGATTATAGTATCTTTATCTATGGAAAGTTTGAATTAAAACTTTACCGATACGATAAGATTTGATACGATTGATAATCTTTTAATTTATGAAAAAGAGATAATTTCATTCTTGAATTTATCTTATCTTTCTAGACTACTTGATAAAAACGTAGTCTGACAGAAAGTTGTTACCACGTACAATTTTCCTACGATTGAGTTTGAGAGAACACCGGAGAAGGCCTGGAGGTTTGAAGCGTTGAGTTGCAGTTCTAATGCAGACAAGACAACGTAAAGCACGCTTCAAGGATAATCTCAATTCCTTTGTGTGTAAATTAATTAATTCGTGTTTAATACGTGAAGCAATCATGATCCTGTTTTATGAGATTATTGGAATCACATAAAATTAATTTTTGTGATTCGATTTTCTCAGTCTTGGCTAACAATGAGTTGGGTTGAGCCAAAGATTCGTATCACATAATTGTTTTTTACGACGGTTTCATAGAAATTTTTGTGTAAATTTCATTACATTTATGAGTAGACCCGACCATGAGTTTATAATCGATGATTCCGATTCCAATGAAATATAGATACAATTCAAGGGCGTGCCCAGGATTTTTTTTATGGGGGGAGGGGGAGTTATAAAAACAAAAATTTGAAAAATCTAAAACTTTCATTTCAAAATAATATAAGCAAAACAAGCATAAAAAAAATAATATTCGCAAGTTACGTCAAAAAAATTATATATATTACTTCAATCGCAATCTGCGATTTTTCAAAAGATCAAACCTATCAATTATATATTCCAAATCAATATCACGAGCAATCTCTCTCAATATACAAAATCATAGCATTGTTAAGATATTCTTGCTTCATTTTGTTGCGAAATTGGGTCTTGAGAAGTTTCATCCCTGAAAATACCCTCTATGTTGTTGCAATAGAAATCGGAAGAGTCCAGACTAAACTTACGAAACAAGTATGCCGCTAAACTATAACAATGAAAAAGATTAAAGCACAAATAAAAGGTTACCAAAATTATCCAAAAATTAAAGTACAAATAAATTATACAAACACAAAACTAATTAAAATAATTAGAGAAATTAGTAGACAAATTTTATAATACCCAGACGCTAGCTAATTGAATATACCAGCAAGTTTTTAGAATACCCAAGTAACTAGTAAGACCCAGATTTCCAGACTTCAAACATTTTGACTATTTTAATTTGCAAGTTTGCAACCGAGTTATTCTAAATTCGAAGACCCAAAATTGAATGTCATATTCAATTGTCAATTATGATCCAAAATCCTACAGGCTACAACGAATTTCACAATCATCTTAATTATTTCCCTCAAAACAAATCTGAAACATCATAAAGTAAATTTATGAAGTTAACAAACAATTAATCTAAAGCAATAAATAATTAACCCAGCATCTATCATTTTGGAACCACCATCAATTAGTTGTAATATTCATATTTACCATCTCTCAAAACAATCAAAACTCTGAAATTTACTTCTAATCTCCATTGATTTCCGTCCCATCACCACTCAAGGTACCATAAAAAATTAGAGAATTTAGTAGAAAAATTGCAAGAAATTAAATCTAGGAGATTTGGTGAAAATTAGAGAAATAGAGAAGAAATAGATAACCGAACGTCGAATGCTGATGGAGCGCTAGTGTAGGTTTTTATGAATAGCATTTTCTTTCAATTCTCTCCAACTATTCAGTCTATTCACGTTTGATTTTTTTCAACGAAAAGAAATATGCTGGGCTTATCTATTAATTGGGCCAAAATATAAGTATATTAAATTTTTAAGGTTGGGGGCTTGCTGGGCTTAAGCCCAGTCAACTATTGGTACGCCTCTGGATACAAACTGCAGACCCTTTCAGTCCAGTTGCTGATATATATATGGTTTCATTTTGTTTTGGTAGCAAATCAAGTCAATTTAAATTGAACTAATTTGTGAAATTATTGTTAGTCCGAATAATTCAAACCAAATAAATTCATTTATTTAATATATATAATAAAATATTATGAATTTATAGTCAATTTATTTAAAAATAATAGAATTAGGGTAAGAGTTTAATTTATATCAAATTAAGGGAGTGTTTGCAATAGATTGTACTTTTGTAGAAGCGATTAATTTATAAATTATAAAAAAATTAAGAAAAATCAAAAGTTGGTAGTGTTTGGAAACAAATGAGAAAATCTAAAAATCAAAGTTGGGTAGTGTTTGATAAATAAGTTATTAGAATATTTTAACAATGACCTTCTTATTAGAATCACTTTTGGAGAATCATAATCACCACATGACTAGCTTTTGGATTTCAATTAAGTTAAGTATAAGCTAACACATAATCTAGATTTAGGAAACACACAAAAATAATTTTTTTAAACCAAAAGCTAACAATCACTTTTTTTAGTGATTGCAAACACTCCCTAAATGGAGAAAAATTGTCTAATAAAGCATACATATTATAGGCTATAGCCTACTACAAAAAAAATCTACAAATAAGATGGACAATTTATTCCTTTTGGAACTATACACACATATCGACGGAAGAAAAAAAGGATATTTATCTGAATAAACAACAAACTCATAAAAATAATTTCATTTTAGACATTCTAAAACATGATGATTTACTTTTCTAAGCTGGGTCAAATTTCGTTTTACAAATTTCGACTTCCTCAGTGTAATAAAATACACTGAGAGAGGTCAAATTTGCAAAAAATATTTGATAAAATATGTTGTTAGGATCGGTGTTATATATGTTTTAAAGAGATGTTGAATAAACACATCAAAATATTGACGTTTTGTTTGCTGAAAAGTGTGTTTCTAATCTTTCGAGAAATCTGAAGCCAATCTTGTTTGATGTTAAGTGCAGCAGACTCAGAGCCGATCCTAAAATTTTTTGGGCTTGATTACTTTCTTTAAAAAAAAAGGACCTAATAATTTTTATTTTTTTTTTAAAGAAGAAGGCCCTAATAAATTACTTAAGCCTAATGTGTGTTCATATTCTTTTAATTCCATGATAACTTTCTCTTATTAAATCAATACATTAAAGACAATATAAAAAACTAAACATTACTATCCAAAAATCTTTATTGTAAATAAAGATTAAGATCAAACATGTCCAAAATTATCTCTAAAAATCAATGCGCCTTACAATTTTAGATCTAATAATACTAATTAAGTATGTATAATCAAGTTGTTCAGTAATTTCTTTCTCAATTGACAACATATATAGCCAATTCATTCAATATTTCTTATGATATGGTTGAACGGAGAAACGTTTTGATGAAGTTTAACCTCGAGAAAATTCGTTCTCCACTTTCTACTATATCCGGGATAATCAAGAAAATTTTATAAGAAATGTGAGCATTTGAGAAATAACGTCTATTCGTTTTGTTTAAGTAATTCACTACATCAATTGTCGATTTTGGCTTCTCTTGGTAATGAATACTTCAGGAACTTCAACTATGAGAATAAATTATTGCCATTAATATCAGAAAAACCCTTGTTGGGAAATCAATTATATGTTTTGGTGTTAAACAAATAATTAATGGCAAAGAACTGAATTAAGCTTAACTAAACTAAATGAACTTGGTCCGTAACATTAACTGAAAATTTAGAACTGATAAAAGTACCTTAACTGGAAGAAGTTGACTAAATGAAGTCCCTTAACTGGAGTTGATACCCTAACTGGAAGGAGTACTACCTTGACTGAACCTCAACTGAACAAGGATACTCAACTAGACTCAAGCTGAACTACAGATTAAACAAACTGGATTTGTAACGCCCAGAAATTCGTCACGTAAATTCACATGCATAACTAGGAGATTTAATGATTTTAAAATAAAGTGAAAATGTGTTAAATTAATTTTATGACTTATTATGTGAATTATGTGATTTATGTGCATGTTTTAAATGTTATTACAGCATTTAACCCGCTATTATGGAATTTACGAATTTATTTGATAAAGGCTATTTTGCGATAGCATAGACGTGACTGTGGACGAACGAGATAAAAGTTTTCATCCAAAAATTTATGACTAGAATTTTTAGGAATTATAAATTAGTATTTTAAGATTTTATTTTAGAAAATAATAGTTTTAATATATATATATATATATATATATATATATATATATGTATAGAATCCCATTTTTCACTAAAATGAGACATTTTATGGGCTTTTAAAATGCTTTTAAATCCCCTTAATTTATTATTACAAAAATTAAAATATTTATATCATATATATATTTTTGTGGGCTTAGAAGTGTCTAATTTATTTTAATTATTTAATTAACCCAACCCATTATACACACAAATATATACCTAGAAATCTCCCTCATTCCTTCCCCTACATCAGGTCTAAACAATCAGCTGCCTCCATTCAGAAAACCAGCAGACCCTCTCCCTTCACAGCACACACAACAAGATTACTTTGAAGAAAAATCACGAGTTCGACTTGCCGTTCGTCCCGGATATCAATCTACGCGTTGGTAACGTATATTCGAGTGAATAAATCACAAAGGCACGTTTCGATTCCCTTCTTGAACACCATTTGAGTCATATTACACTGATTTATGCATAAAAGAATTGATTTTTCATGTGTATGTGGTTTTGATTGAAGATCATGCATGAATTTTTGAGCAGTCCACATTTATGGCTTGAATATCAGATTTTCTCACGTTTTTCTGCTATGACACGTTCCAGCATGCTGATCCATGGTTAGGGGTCTGAGTTAGGGTCCCTAGGATCGACTTGTATTGGTTCATGAACAGGGAATAGGCTGAAAACGAAATAAGAACAGAAACATGCACCAGGCGCGCAGGTTGAGCAATTCTGGGAGAATTGATCGTGTAGGCTGTATGGTGCGAGTTCGAGGCTGGTTCCAGTTGTGTTAGAACCCCAAGACCTTGAAAGGTCCTCCAGGTGGGTTTTCGGCCGGTAATGGCCGGAGATGGGCGGCCGAACGGCCTTAAGTCTGAGTTGGTGTTCTGCGCACGAGCAGATTTTAGGTAGAGGAAAAAGTGACTGGTTTCGGGTCTATAGGAGGAGTTATGGGCTGGGGTTTGTCTTGTTGGAACCCTCTGGATGTGGGCTAGGTAGGTTGGCTGGTGCTTTGGACGGTGGTGGCCGGAGTCAGGCGGTCGAAGCCCATATAGGGCTGCTGGTCGTTGGTCATAGACTCATGGGACAGCCTAGCTTAAGTTCTGAATTTTGGTGTTTTGGGGGCCGGGCTCGGGTTCTTGAGTCCGGGTTGGGTCTAAAATATTGTGAGTTAAGTTAGATGAGTCCGGGTTCGGGTCCGGGTTATATTGGTTGGACTTGGGTATTTTAATTTATTTTTATTAATAGTTTAAGTTATGATTTAATGAGCATATTAAGTGGTTAATGGGCTTAAGAAATTTATTGGGTAAGGTTAAGTATTAATTGGGATTGAATAATAAATTTGAGCTAAAATATAAGTTAATAGGCCTAAGGTCAGTTATTGAGTCAGTCTAGAATTTTTATGAGCTTAAGTTTAAGGGAGGGGTCAGCAACTCGAACAAGTCCTTGGAAAAATAAATGAACCGTAAATATATATTTAATATATGCATGTATTTTATTTGCTATATAAGTATGGTTTTTAAGAAAATAAATTAAATATATATTTACGGGCAAATTTTCATGAAAATAAAGAAATAAGTGAGAATTTTCAAGTTCATGCATCATGTAAGAATTTTTATGATAAGTTTAAATGCATGTTAAGAAAAATATATTTTTTTATGGAAGTTGAAGTGAAGGTGGAAAGTGATGTGGTTGGAGGCCGGGATACATGGGCCCGGTGACCTTCCTAATGATGTATAAGTATGATGAGCTTATGGATCCAGCTGAGAGGGCCGGTGAAGTGGCAGCACAGAGGTGGAAACCCCACCGCCGCGTACGTTGGTTTATAGATTGATCAATCGCTTAGTATGATGCCACCGACATGGATACGACCTGTTGAGAACTAAGAAATCATGATAAGTTATTTTATGAGATTTATTAAGTATGATGATATATGTTTAGCATTATGATAAATCAGTATAATTATTTTATTTCATGTGTATATGCATATAATTTTAAGATCATGCACGTATAATTATTATTCACGTATTTTATATGATGTGTGCTTGTGTGTGGTTTCATTTTGTTATGTAAGGATAGAACGTACTGAGCCTCTAGGCTCACTATATTTAAATGGTGCAGGTGTGCAAAATGTCAATAAGGATAATGTGTTCTCGACTGGCGGCGAGGGCGTATGAGTTTCCAGGCGGCTAGAACCCGTGACCATTGCTCTAAGATGAATTTTATGTTGAGACTAGAACATTTATTTTCGCATATATTTTATTTTTATAGATTTTTAGTATATGCATGGATTTTACGTTTAAGTATTTTTTTTCTAAGTTTTCATGAATTTTTGTGAAAGAAATATTATTTAGAAATTTTATTATGGCATTCTTATAAATTATTATTTAGTAATTAATTTGAAGTATGTAATAGCATGCGTGTACTTTTATTGTATCTTTTGTGTATTTTTTATTTTAAATTAAGTAAAGTTATTTTTAAGTATGATATATATATGTATGAGCATATATATATTTATATTCATTATTTTATTATCAGAGAGTTTTTTTTTTAAAAAAAAAAAAAATCAGTAGAAGTCATAGGTCCTTTCATTTGGTATCAAAGCCATGGTCCTTGGAGGGTGACTAGTCTGCTTCTAAGAGCTCAGAAGCCGCACTGCCAGTCTGTAAGTTTTAAGTGTTTTAAATTATGATTTATGCATGGGACACAGGAGTTATATTTTTAATGATTTATGAAAATGAGAATTTAAAGTTACGACAGTCTTAAAGTCAAAAAAAATTAGTTATGCATTGCGATTTACGCGAAGAAATATTTGGTGGTGCAGTATGCCTCCTAGACAGATGAACCGACGCGGGAATCCTCCACCTCCACCTCCGCAGAACCCGCTTATAGCATTGGAGCAGGCCAATGCAAATATGATGGCGGGGATCACTGCTCTGTTAAAGCAGCAAGCTGCACGACCTAGGCTTACCCATGATGAGGATGTGGCTGAACGGTTCAAGAAGAAGGGACCAAAGGAGTTTATAGGCACCACTGATCCGCTCATTGCTGAGGGATGGATCCGATCACTGGAGTCTATCTTTGACTGCATGGGGATTACTGATGTGGACAGGGTCAAGTGTGCGGTTTATATGATGAGAGGGGATGCAGCCTCTTGGTGGGAGGGCGCTGTTAGAGGCGTGAACCTACCTACTTTGAATTGGACAGAATTCAGACGTATGTTCTTTGCCAAGTATTTCACTGAGGATGTGTGCAGCCGCATGATCCGGGAGTTCATGAGTCTCCATCAGGGGGACAAGTTTGTGGTGGAATACATTACACAGTTCGAGAGGGGGTGTCGCTTCGTACCCCTTATTGCTGACAGTGCACCGGATAAACTGAGACAGTTTGTTGATGGGTTGCAGGCTGACATAAAGCATGACGTTTGCATGTTGGACGTCACTACTTATAAGGCTGAAGTTAGTAGGGCATTGCGATCCGAGGATGGTAGGAAGGAGATCTTGAGGGAGCAGCAGAGGAAGAGACAGTTCCAACCATCGTACCACGAGTCGTATCCACAGCAGGATGCAAAGAAGCAGTCCACTGGGCCGTCGAAGGGCCCAAATCCACTGAGACAGCAGGAAGCTATATATAGTTCCTCGTGCAGAAGAACTACCTCTCTGCCAGAAATGCCAGAAGCCCCATCCAGGACCGTGCATGAAGGGATCAGGCATGTGCTACCATTGCAAGGAACCGGGACACATTATGCTGCACTGTCCCAAGAAGAATGCTGCCAGACGAGTCTATGTGATGCAGGCGGAGGAAGCAGTACCAGATACTTTGCGCATCACGGGTAATTTTACTTAACGCATTAAATTGTCGTATTCGGATTGCTCGATTCGGAACTACATGAGGAAACTTTTTCTTGCCCAGAGTTCGTTTCAATTTCGAGGACGAAATTCCATTTAAGGGGGAGAGAATTGTAACGCCCAGAAATTCGTCACGTAAATTCACATGCATAACTAGGAGATTAAATTATTTTAAAATAAAGTGAAAATGTGTTAAATTAATTTTATGACTTATTATGTGAATTATGTGATTTATGTGCATGTTTTAAATGTTATTACAGCATTTAACCCGCTATTATGGAATTTACGAATTTATTTGATAAAGGTTATTTTGCAATAGCATAGACGTGACCGTGGACGAACGAGATAAAAGTTTTCATCCAAAAATTTATGACTAGAATTTTTAGGAATTATAAATTAGTATTTTAAGATTTTATTTTAGAAAATAATAGTTTTAATATATATATATATGTATAGAATCCCATTTTTCACTAAAATGAGCCATTTTATGGGCTTTTAAAATGCTTTTAAATCCCCTTAATTTATTATTACAAAAATTAAAAGATTTATATCATATATTTTTGTGGGCTTAGAAGTGTCTAATTTATTTTAATTATTTAATTAACCCAACCCATTATACACACAAATATATACCTAGAAATCTTTCTCATTCCTTCCCCTACATCACGTCTAAACAATCAGCTGCCTCCATTCGGAAAACCAGCAGACCCTCTCCTTTCACAGCACACACAACACGATTACTTTGAAGAAAAATCACGAGTTCGACTTGCCGTTCGTCCCGGATATCAATCTACGCGTTGGTAACGTATATTCGAGTGAATAAATCACAAAGGCACGTTTCGATTCCCTTCTTGAACACCATTTGAGTCATATTACACTGATTTATGGATAAAAGGATTGATTTTGCATGTGTATGTGGTTTTGATTGAAGATCATGCATGAATTTTTGAGCAGTCCACGTTTATGGCTTGAATATCAGATTTTCTCACGTTTTTCTGCTATGACACGTTCCAGCATGCTGATCCATGGTTAGGGGTCTGAGTTAGGGTCCCTAGGATCGACTTGTATTGGTTCATGAACAGGGAATAGGCTGAAAACGAAATAAGAACAGAAACATGCACCAGGCGCGCAGGTTGAGCAATTCTGGGAGAATTGATCGTGTAGGCTGTATGGTGCGAGTTCGAGGCTAGTTATAGTTGTGTTAGAACCCCAAGACCTTGGGAAAGGTCCTCCAGGTGGGTTTCCGACTGGTAATGGCCGGAGATGGGTGGCCGAATGGCCTGAAGTCTGAGTTGGTGTTCTGCGCGCGAGTAGATTTTAGGTAGAGGAAGAAGGGACTGGTTTCGGGTCTATAGGACGAGTTATGGGCTGGGGTTTGTCTTGTTGGAACCCTCTAGATGTGGGCTAGGTAGGTTGGGTGGTGCTTTGGCCGGTGGTGGCCGGAGTCAGGCGGTCAAAGCCCATATAGGGCTGCTGGTCGTTGGTCATAGACTCATGGGACAGCCTAGCTTAAGTTCTGAATTTTGGTGTTTTGGGGGCCGGGCTCGGGTTCTTGAGTCCGGGTTGGGTCTAAAATATTGTGAGTTAAGTTAGATGAGTCCGGGTTCGGGTCCGGGTTATATTGGTTGGACTTGGGTATTTTAATTTATTTTTATTAATAGTTTAAGTTATGATTTAATGAGCAGATTAAGTGGTTAATGGGCTTAAGAAATTTATTGGGTAAGGTTAAGTATTAATTGGGATTGAATAATACATTTGAGCTAAATATAAGTTAATAGGCCTAAGGTCAGTTATTGAGTCAGTCTAGAATTTTTATGAGCTTAAGTTTAAGGGAGGGGTCAGCAGCTCGAACAAGTCCTTGGAAAAATAAATGAACCGTAAATATATATTTAATATATGCATGTATTTTATTTGTTATATAATTATGATTTTTAAGAAAATAAATTAAATATATATTTACGGGCAAATTTTCATGAAAATAAAGAAATAAGTGAGAATTTTCAAGTTCATGCATCATGTAAGAATTTTTATGATAAGTTTAAATGCATGTTAAGAAAAATATATTTTTTTATGGAAGTTGAAGTGAAGGTGGAAAGTGATGTGGTTGGAGGCCGGGATACCTGGGCCCGGTGACCTTCCTAATGATGTATAAGTATGATGAGCTTATGGATCCAGCTGAGAGGGCTGGTGAAGTGGCAGTATAGAGGTGGAAAACCCACCGTGGCGTATGTTGGTTTATAGAATGATCAATCGCTTAGTATGATGCCACCGACATGGATACGACTTGTTAAGAACTAAAAAATCATGATAAGTTATTTTATGAGATTTATTAAGTATGATGATATATGTTTAGCATTATGATAAATCAGTATAATTATTTTATTTCATGTTTATATGCATATAATTTTAAGATCATGCACGTATAATTATTATTCACGTATTTTATATGATGTGTGCTTGTGCGTGGTTTTATTTTATTATGTAAAGATAGAACGTGCTGAGCCTCTAGGCTCACTAGATTTAAATGGTGCAGGTGAGCAAAATGTCAATAAGGATAATGTGTTCCCGACTGGCGGCGAGGGCGTATGAGTTTCCAGGCGGCTAGAACCCGTGACCATTGCTCTAAGATGAATTTTATGTTGAGACTAGAACATTTATTTCCGCATATGTTTTATTATTATAGATTTTTAGTATATGCATGGATTTTACGTTTAAGTATTTAATTTCTAAGTTTTCATGAATTTTTGTGAAAAAAATATTATTTAGGAATTTTATTATGGCATTCTTATAAATTATTATTTA
The DNA here is from genome assembly GCF_033568475.1 of Henckelia pumila. Taxonomy (NCBI): domain Eukaryota; kingdom Viridiplantae; phylum Streptophyta; class Magnoliopsida; order Lamiales; family Gesneriaceae; genus Henckelia; species Henckelia pumila. The sequence continues at coordinate 126,691,279 of NC_133120.1, read as the reverse complement.
GTAATTAATTTGAAGTATTTAATTGCATGCGTGTACTTTTATTGTATCTTTTGTGTATTTTTTATTTTAAATTAAGTAAAGTTATTTTTAAATATGATATATATATATATGTATGAGCATATATATTTATATTCATTATTTTATTATCAGAGATTTTTTTTTAAAAAAAAATCAGTAGAAGTCATAGGTCGTTTCAGAATTAATGTTCGGAAATTAATTATGAGTTTTGGTGTTAAACAAACCATTAATGTTAAAGAACTGGATTAAGCTTAACCGAAATTAAATGAACTTGGTCCATGACCCTAACTGAAGTATTTAACTGGACAAATTACTTAATTGGAAGAAGTTGATTGAATAAAGTCCTTATCTGGAGTTGATACCTTGACTAGATGGAATACCATAATTGAAAAGATTCCTAAACTGAACAAGGAAACTAAACTGGATGTATGCTTAACTAGAGAAGAACAAGAACTGAATTACTCGAAGGGGTATTCAAATTAACAGTCGCATTCTCAAAAGTATAATCAATTAAACCAGTTTTTTTGATAAGGATTCCCGTACATTTCAAACGGCTAAATTGAAGGCATTCAGGCGCACTACCTCGTATTATTGTCAGGAATGATGACGTGGACTACAAAACAAAAGAACAGCTACTATTTTTGGAAGCAAATCGATTTTGAAATTTGTGATCGTGCAGAGTTTCATCTATAAATAGATGTTGAAGACCAATTGAGAAGGCTCTCCGAATTCTAAGAATTATCATTATTCTAAAAAACTTCGAAGTTAATTGAAATTTTAAATACTCGAGATCAAAGATATCAAAGCACACGCTACAAGTCTTATATATGATCAAGTGTGTAGAGACCCAACCCAGATCACCTACTAACCAGAGACATAAGCATGAAAAAATAATAATAAGAAACTTAATGTAGTATCTCGGTCCCATTTCAGAAGATTAATTTGGTTAAACATGTTTAGAATTAATAAAACATGATTAAGATATTTTAATTATACATAACAGACCAAGAAATCAGACCCAAAATGTACAAAAATGGTTAATAGGCTTATTTGGGCTCGAGTGGTTCGGAAGGTCCGAACCCAATGCTTCGTATAGTTCGGAGGGTCCGAAGGATTCGAAAGGGGCGAAGGAGTTCGGAAGCTCTAGAGAGATCGGAACGTCCGAAGTATGATCGAAGCTTTCGATCGTATTTAGGCCATGAGAATTTGTGACATGTCATTGACGTTTGAACACGTAGTTGCATGCATAAGATCGAAACTTCCAAAGTAGGGATCGGAGCTTCCGATCGTGGCAGTTCAGAACGTGGCCTGCATGCAGAGATCAGATCGTCCGATTGGGAGTTCGGAGCTTCCGATCTCCGCATATAAATAGGGGTCCGAACATCAGAATTTTGCACCAATTCCACTTTCTCTCTCTCATGTTCTGTGTAGTTTTGAGGGTTTTCGCCCTTTTTTATCAAGGGGCGGGTCTTGACAAGGCGTTGACCGGCTAAATCGGTGTGATATAAATCTACTGGCAATCATACCAGGTCAAGTAATAGTAAAGTGGACAGAGAGTCCACGTATCGATCCCACAGGGACTACAGTAAATTCTCAAGAATTAATTATTTAGCTTAATCTAGACAAAATCATAAAAATCAATTTGATTTAAATAAAATAATAATTTAAAATAAAAACTGCTTAAGAAATAATAATTAAAATAACTGAAGATAAAATTAATAAAAGCAAGGCAACCAAGACACATGTATGTACCGAATAAATCATGTAACATGTAGCCGATTCAGGACTCAGATTTAATCTTAGATCATGAGAATTCTCCTATCTTGTTCAAATGTCTATTTATAGAACAATCAAACCTACTCAAATATTGACGGATTAATATTTCGTAATTCTAATCAAATTTGAAAGTATTAAATATTTATGAAAATTCAGTTTACACCCAAACCGCACACTGAAACCGAATTCTATTTCTAGTCGGTTTTACAATATGTTGATTATCAAAGTGATCGAAATCAATCCCTCCTATGTCGACTGGGAACTGATTAACATGCGAGCAAACAGTTGATCAGACTATCCATAAAAAAAAAATGAATCTAACAATCAATAAAATAAAATCAAGTCTGAAAAATCTCAAATAAACATTCAAGTTTTCTACATGAATTTGTTCGGTCCAATCACGCCGTATTGGTTGAAAACAAACTGCTCAATAATTAAAACTAGAATTCAAAAATAAAATAAAAAGAAAGAACAAAAGAAAGAAAAAGTGATGAAATCTTCTCTGCTCCCAGTCGCCGCCTTGCGTCTGCGTTGTGCGTGTTGGAACTTCTCAACCCTTAATCTGATGCCAATATGATATGAATTCTTAATGTATAAAAAGGCAAACACGACTATATTAAAATCGTACCCTCAATCCAATAACAAAATAAATCAAGAAATTGCCCAATCTTGAAAACAAGTAAAGGTTTTGGATTATTCACCTCTAGTTTACTGAAACTAGCAACAAACAATCACGAAGAGAAAACAATTGATCACAACGGGACCTTCAGAAAACCTGTTTCTGACAAAACACGAGGATAATCAATCGACAAACGCCACAAAGTTGAAAACTTTGATAAGTTTGATTTTTTTTAGCAAGCAAAAAGCTTAATAAAAATTCTAGAGAGAATTTTAATTGATCAATATCAAAATCTGAATTCTATATCAATAATGAATGTTTTTTTTTGTATTTATAATATAACTACAAATAATAAAAGATATCGCGAAATAACTCAAAAATATATCTAAAGATATGATAATATCTTCCTAAAAGTTTTCTAGTAGGAATAAAAGACTCAAAATAAGAAAATAATGCCAAAAATATCAAAAGTCTCGCACACACACAAACATGCCGAATTGTGTGTAAAAACATGAGGCGCGGGCGCGCATGGGCTTCTGTCCATCCTCTTCAAAACTCACACAGATGCACGTGGGCGCGCGATAGAAGTGGCGCGGGCGCGCATGCCTCTCGGGTCCTGTCACCTATTTTTGTGTTTTCTTTGACATTTTATCCACTCTCTTGACTTCTTTGGACTTCAATAAGATTGTAACATTCCCCAAAGTATTCTTCAGACATTTCAATGCTTTCTTGACAATTCATCATCAACGATTGAAGTGCTTCCATGAACTTCTTAGCTCGACCTCTCGTAATTGGTCCTCGAGGCATCTCCAACGGATCCTTAACCATGTGATCAACATGCGAGCTATCCGTAATCGCATCATCCTCCCCTTCTTGAAAAGGATTTGTCCTCAAATCTTGATCATCACCTACTTCAAACAACGACAAGTCAAAAACATTAAAAGTAGAACTTACATTATACTCACCTGGCAGGTCTAATTTGTAGGCATTATCATTGATCCGCTCCAAGACTTGGAAATGTCTATCGCCTCTAGGTAACAACTTAGAACGCCGCTTCTTCGAAAAACGCTCCTTCCGCAAATGCAACCAAACCCAATTACCTGGTTCAAATACAACCTTCTTTTTACCTTTATTCGCTTGTGATATGAATTCTTAATGTATAGAAGGCAAACACGACTATATTTAAATCGTACCCTCAATCCAATAACAAAAGAAATCAAGAAATTGCCCAATCTTGAAAACAAGTAAAGGTTTTGGATTATTCACCTCTAGTTTACTTGAAACTAGCAACAAACAATCACGAAGAGAAAACAATTGATCACAACGGGACCTTCAGAAAACCTGTTTCTGACAACCCACGAGAATAATCAATCGACAAACGCCACAAAGTTGAAAACTTTGATAAGTTTGATTTTTTTAGCAAGCAAAAAGCTTAATAAAAATTCTAGAGAGAATTTTAATTGATCAATATCAAAAATCTGAATTCTATATCAATAATGAATGTTTTTGTTGTATTTATAATACAACTACAAATAATAAAAGATATCGCGAAATAACTCAAAAATATATATAAAGATATGATAATATCTTCCTAAAAGTTTCCTAGTGGGAATAAAAGACTCAAAATAAGAAAATAATGCCAAAAATATCAAAAGTCTCGCACACACACAAACACACCGAACTGTGTGTAAAAACACGAGGCGCGGGCGCGCATAGCTCTCTGTCCGTCAGGCGCGGGCGCGCATGGGCTTCTGTCCATCCTCTTCAAAACTCACACAGATGCGCGCGCGCGCACGATAGAAGTGGCGCGGGCGCGCATGCTTCTCGGGTCCTGTCACCTATTTTTGTGTTTTCTTTGACATTTTATCCGCTCTCTTGACTTCTTTGGACTTCAATAAGATTGTAACATTCCCCAAAATATTCTTCAGACATTCCAATGCTTTCTTGACAATTCATCATCAACGATTGAAGTGCTTCCTTGAACTTCTTAGCTCAACCTCTCGTAATTGGTCCTCGAGGCATCTCCAACGGATCCTTAACCATGTGATCAACATGCGAGCTATCCGTAATCGCATCATCCTCCCCTTCTTGAAAAGGATTTGTCCTCAAATCTCGATCATCACCTACATCAAACAACGACAAGTCAAAAACATTAAAAGTAGTACTTACATTATACTCACCTGGCAGGTCTAATTTGTAGGCATTATCATTGATCCGCTCCAAGACTTGGAAAGGTCCATCGCCTCTAGGTAACAACTTAGAATGCCGCTTCTCCGAAAAATTGCTCCTTCCGCAAATGCAACCAAACCCAATCACCCGGTTCAAATACAACCTTTTTTTTTACCTTTATTCTCTTGTGATATGAATTCTTAATGTATGGAAGGCAAACACGACTATATTAAAATCGTACCCTCAATCCAATAACAAAAGAAATCAAGAAATTGCCCAATCTTGAAAACAAGTAAAGGTTTTGGATTATTCACCTCTAGTTTACTTGAAACTAAAAACAAACAATCACGAAGAGAAAACAATTGATCACAACGGGACCTTCAGAAAACCTGTTTCTGACAACCCACGAGGATAGTCAATCGACAAATGCCACAAAGTTGAAAACTTTGATAAGTTTGATTTTTTTTAGCAAACAAAAAGCTTAATAAAAATTCTAGAGAGAATTTTAATTGATCAATATCAAAAATATGAATTCTATATCAATAATGAATGTTTTTGTTGTATTTATAATACAACTACAAATAATAAAAGATATCGCGAAATAACTCAAAAATATATCTAAAGATATGATAATATCTTTCTAAAAGTTTCCTAGTAGGAATAAAAGACTCGAAATAAGAAAATAATGCCAAAAATATCAAAAGTCTCGCACACACTCAAACACGCCAAACTGTGTGTAAAAATACGAGGCGCGGGCGCGCAAGGATGACGTGCGGGCGCGCATAGCTCTCTATCCTTCAGGCGCGGGCGCACGTCAGGAAGGCGCGGGCGCGTATGGGCTTCTGTCCATCCTCTTCAAAACTCACACAGATGCGCGAGGGCGCGCGATAGAAGTGGCGCGGGCGCGCATGCCTCTCGGGTCCTGTCACCTATTTTTGTGTTTTCTTTGACATTTTATCCACTCTCTTGACTTCTTTGGACTTCAATAAGATTGTAACATTCCCCAAAGTATTCTTCAGACATTCCAATGCTTTCTTGACAATTCATCATCAATGATTGAAGTGCTTCCTTGAACTTCTTAGCTCGACCTCTCGTAATTGGTCCTCGAGGCATCTCCAGTGGATCCTTAACCATGTGATCAACATGCGAGCTATCCGTAATTGCATCATCCTCCCCTTCTTGAAAATGATTTGTCCTCAAATCTCGATCATCACCTACATCAAATAACGACAAGTCAAAAACATTAAAAGTTGTACTTACATTATACTCACCTGGCAGGTTGTAGGCATTATCATTGATCCGCTCCAAGACTTGGAAAGGTCCATCGCCTCAAGGTAACAACTTAGAACGCCGCTTCTCCGGAAAATGCTCCTTCCGCAAATGCAACCAAACCCAATCACCCGGTTCATATACAACCTTCTTTTTACCTTTATTCGCTTGCTTCATGTATTACAAGTTCTTCTTTTCAATGTTTGCCTTAACCTTTTCATGCAAATTTCGCACAAACTCAGCTTTTTTCTTGCCATCCATATTAACCCTTTCACTCATAGGTAACGACATCAAATCCAACGGAGTCAATGGGTTAAAACCATACAAAATTTCAAACGGTGAATACCTCGTAGTAGAATGCACACTACGATTATAAGAAAATTCAATAAATGACAAACATTCTTCCCAACTCTTCAAATTCTTTTTAATTATAGTACGCAACAAAGTTCCTAACGTCCTATTAACAACCTCAGTTTGACCATCCGTTTGAGGGTGACATGTAGTCGAAAATAGTAATTTAGTACCAAGCTTGCACCATAATGTTTTCCAAAAGTAGCTCAAAAAACGAGTATCTCTATCAGAAACAATACTCCTAGGCATGCCATGCAATCTAACAATTTCATTAAAGTACAAGTCCGCAACATGAGATGCATCATCAGATTTATGACACGAAATGAAATGAGTCATCTTAGAAAATCTATCAACCACCACAAACACAGAATCCCTCCCCTTCTTAGACCTTGGTAGTCCTAAAACAAAGTCCATAGAAATATCTACCCACGGTTCACTAGGAACAGGAAGTGGAGTATACAATCCATATGGTTGTGTCTTAGACTTAGCTTTCCTACAAGTCACACACTTCTCACAAATGTTCTCAACATCATGCTTCATATGTGGCCAATAAAAATGTTCATGCAAAGTATCATAAGTTTTGGCCACACCAAAATGTCCCATCAAACCACCCCCATGTGATTCCCTAACAAGTAACTCACGTATGGACGATTTAGGCACACACAACTTATCTTCCTTAAACAAATATCCATCATGCACGAAAAATTTATCTTTTGGACCATGCAAACATGACGCATAAATCTCTCCAAAATCAAGATCACTAGCATATAACTCCTTCACATACTCAAATCCCAAAAACTTAGAATCTAGAGTATATAGAATCACATACCTTCGTGATAGAGCGTCTGCTACCACATTTTCCTTCCCTTGCTTGTACTTGATAATGTAGGGAAAATTCTCTACAAACGCCACCCACTTGGCATGTCTCTTGTTCAGCTTTTGTTGTCCTTTGAGATGCTTCAAAGACTCATGATCCATATGAATCACAAATTTTTTTGGCCTCAAATAATGCTGCCACGTCTCAAGCACGCGAACCAAGGCATATAACTCCTTGTCGTATGTAGGATAATTCAACGCTGCTCCACCTAGCTTTTCACTGAAGTATGCAATTGGTCGTCCACCTTGCATCAAGACACCACCAATTCCTACACCTGACGCATCACATTCAATTTCAAAAGTATTAGAAAAATCAGGTAATACAAGTAAAGGAGCATTAATTAATTTTTGCTTAATAATATCAAAAGACTTCTCTTGCTTCTCGTTCCAATGGAATGGAACTTTCTTCTTGATCACCGCAGTCATAGGAGCCGCCAAAGTGCTGAAATCTTTTACAAATCTCCTATAGAAACTTGCAAGACCATGAAAACTCCGAACTTGACCAATAGAAGTAGGCGTTGGCCAATCTCGAATTGCACTTACCTTGTCCTCATCAACTTTAACACCTTGAGCACTCACAACAAAACCAAGAAACACAAGTTCTTTTGTACAAAACACGCACTTTTTTAAATTAGCATACAAATGTTCAGCTTTTAGTGTGATTAACACAATTCTCAAGTGTTCAACATGCTCATTCAAGTTCTTACTATACACCAAAATATCATCAAAATACACCACAACAAATTTTCCAATATAAGCACGCAAAACATGATTCATCAACCTCATAAAAGTGCTAGGTGCATTAGTTAACCCAAATGGCACAACCAACCACTCATACAATCTGTACTTAGTTTTAAAAGCAGTTTTCCATTCATCACCTTCTCTCATCCGAATTTGATGGTAACCCCTCTTAAGATCAATTTTACTAAAGATGCTAGAACCATACAATTCATCCAACATATCATTTAGTCTAGGAATAGGATGCCTATACTTGATGGTAATATTGTTAATGGCTCTACAATCAACACACATTCTCCATGAACCGTCTTTCTTAGGCACTAACAAAACAGGTACATCACAAGGAGACATAGACTCACGCACAAATCCCTTGTCAAGAAGTTCACTTACCTGCCGTTGTAGCTCTTTTGTTTCCTCCGGGTTACTCCTATAAGCTGGACGATTCGGCAATGCACTTCCGGGCACAATATCAATTTGATGCTCAATTCCCCTCAAAGGTGGTAATCCTTGAGGTAAATCCTCCGAAAATAGTTCTTCAAATTCCTGCAGGAGAGAAACAACACTGCTCGGAAGATTTCTGGCTATATCACTTGTGTTAAGGAGAATCTCCTTATAGAAAATCAACACAAGTGGAGTATGCACATGTAAAATCTCTCGCAACTCACTCTTTTGGGCCATATATATTTTTTTATCGGCCTCTTTCCTCTCATTTTTTTTCTTCATCTTTTTTTCTTTCATTCTTTTTTCCTAAGGCCATCTCACTTTTTTGTTCACTTTTTTTTTCGGCCTATTCTTTCTTTTTCTTTTTCAAATGATCCTCCAATACTTGTTTTGGAGTCATAGGCAACAACACAACAGACTCTTTTTTCATAGTAAAAGAATAACGATTCTTAAAACCATCATGTGTCACCTTCCTATCAAATTGCCACGGTCTACCCAACAAGATATGACAGGCTTGCGTAGGAACAACATCACACAACACTTCATCCTCATATTTACCAATTGAGAAAGGCACCACAACTCGCCTAGTCACTCTCACTTCAGAACTATCATTGAACCACTGCAATTTATATGGTTGAAGATGCTTTAAAGTAAACAAACTCAATTTTTCAACAAACTCACTAATCGCGACGTTGGTACAGCTACCCCCATCAATGATGACACTACACACTTTGTTTTTCACAAAGCATCTAGTATGAAACAAATTTTCCCTTTGATTTTCTTCCTCCTCCTTTTGTTGCACATTCAACACTCTCCTAGTCACCAACAACTCACCAACAATTGCATTACATCCCTCGTCATCGGGATCCTCCAGCGCAGGCATATCATCATAATTCTCCTCCTCACTTTCCGATTCAATCTCACCACCATCATTCACAATCATTATTTTTTTATTAGGACACTGACTAGCAATATGGCCAAGACCTTGACATCTAAAGCATTTAATGTCCCTAGAACGATTATTGGGAGTTTCAGATTTACCTTGCACTCCTTGCTTTGGCGTTTCTTGCTTGGTGTCAACTTTTGGTTTGGACACCGTCTTGACATCCTCTCGTTTGCCAACGTTTGGAAGCCAAGGTGTAGTAGTTCCTCCACCCGAGGACACTCGACCAATGCCTCTCCTTTTAAGCTGTAGCTCCACTTTGATAGCTAATTGTACCATCTCCTCAAGATCCACACAATGTCGTAGCTCCACTTGGTCTTGAATATCTCTATTCAAATCACACAGAAATCGAGCCATGGTTGCCTCACTATCCTCCTCAATATTAGCCCGAATCATAGTAATCTCCAACTCCTTGGAGTAGTCCTCTACACTCCTCGAGCCTTGCTTCAAATTCTGCAATCGCTTAAACATATCACGATAATAGTAATTAGGAACAAACATTTTCTTCATTATTGCTTCATCTCTTCCCATGTTTCAAGAGTCCTCTCACGATTTCTCCTCTTAGTTGTAACTATCTGATCCCACCAAATTAGAGCATAATCCACAAACTCAACAACCGCTAACTTTATTTTTTTTGAATCGCTGTAGTTGTGGAAATCAAATACCGATTCCACTCTCATCTCCCACTCCAAATAAGCCCCCGGATAAGATTTCCCATGAAATGATGGAATTTTCATCTTAATCCCACTAATATTCTCATCTTCTCTACCCCCTTCAGTATATCTCCCTCTCATTGCTTCTCTTCTATTTCTTCCATCCTCTTGACCTCGCCTATTCCTACCCAAATTCTCATCAAAACTCTCATCATCCTCACTAACTTCAAATTTATTTATTCTTTCATGCATCGTTTTCAACTCAGCTCTCATCGCTTCCCTTATCATCGTACTCAAATCTTCCTTCGAAAAATTTTGACTATTAGAACTCATCGTACCTGCTAGAAAAGTTAGTAATAAAATTCCTCACACTCTCACAAATCCCTCCAAACGAATTCACTCAATCACTCCTTTTTTTTTACTCAAATATATGGAATAGCTTATGCTTTGTGATTTTAAATATCAAACTCACAAGTTCAAAACTTGTAAACACTTGCCAATCGACTCATGTAGATTGCACAAAAAATAAGAAATTGACTTTATGAAGATTGAAATAGACTTGGCACCTAAGACTCACAAGACACAAGAAATTTTGACCACAAGTTATTTTGCTTCCCTTTTTTTTTTTTTTTTTTGAATTTCGAATTTTATCTTCCTTTTTTTTTTGAAATTAGAACTTGTAGCACAAGACACGAGACTTGGATAACAAGTTTGAAAGTAAAGACACAGAAATTTGATATAATATAGATGAAGAACGAAGAACGAAGGATAACGAATGACGAACACAAAGAGCACGAAGAACACGAAGAACATATAAAGATAAGATTCTTACTTGATTCAAAACCTTGGCTTTGATACCAAATGATATGAATTCTTAATGTATGAAAGACAAACACGACTATATTAAAATCGTACCCTCAATCAAATAACAAAAGAAATCAAGAAATTGCCCAATCTTGAAAACAAGTAAAGGTTTGGATTATTTACCTCTAGTTTTGTAACGACCCACTATATCAAGACGGGTCTTTTCAGCGTGCTTTTGTCCTCACTCACACACACCCTGAGAAACTTCCCAGGGGGTCACCCATACTATAATTTCCCCAAGTCAAGCACGCTTAACTTTGGTGTTCTTATGTGATGAGCTTCCGAAAAAAAGATGCACCTTCTTGATATGAGTAGTACATATGAAATCTTTTAAGCAGTCCCATACCTACACAGTCTCAGAATCCCTCTCATTCCGGCAGAATCGGTTCATTCATGTCTCCCTCCGCCTAGAAGCCTTTTAGGAGCCGCTCATTGTCCGTGCAACCTCTTGGCACCGGCGATCACTCCCCGCCTCCTTAGCCCCGGGCTTCACATGCCCACCAGCTTCCGCTTGATTCGTCCCCAAACCATACCGTACTAAGAAAGGTCGGCTCTGATACCATTTGTAACGACCCACTGAATCAAGACGGGTCTTTTCAGCGTGCTTTTGTCCTCACTCATACGCACCCTAAGAAACTTCCCAAGGGGTCACCATCCTATAATTTCTCCTAGTAAAGCACGCTTAACTTTGGAGATCTTATGTGATGAGCTTCCAAAAAGAAGATGCACCTTCTTGATATGAGTAGCACATATGAAATCTTTTAAGAAGTTCCATACCTACACAGTCTCAGAATCCCTCTCATTCCGGCAGAATTGGTTCATTCATGTCTCCCTCCGCCTAGAAGCCTTTCAGGAGCCGCTCATTGTCCGTTCAACCTCTTGGCACTGGCGATCACTCCCCGCCTCCTCAGCCCCGGGCGTCACAAGTTTACTTGAAACTAGCAACAAATAATCACGAAGAGAAAACAATTGATCACAACGGGACCTTCAGAAAACCTGTTTCTGACAACCCACGAGGATAATCAATCGACAAACGCCACAAAGTTGAAAACTTTGATAAGTTTGATTTTTTTTAGCAAGCAAAAAGCTTAATAAAAATTCTAGAGAGAATTTTAATTGATCAATATCAAAAATATGAATTCTATATCAATAATGAATGTTTTTGTTGTATTTATAATACAACTACAAATAATAAAAGATATCGCGAAATAACTCAAAAATATATCTAAAGATATGATAATATCTTCCTAAAAGTTTCCTAGTAGGAATAAAAGATTCAAAATAATAAAATAATGCCAAAAATATCAAAAGTCTCGCACACATACAAACATGCCAAACTGTGTGTAAAAACACGAGGCGCGGGCGCGTAAGGATGATGCGCGGGCGCGCATAGCTCTCTGTCTGTCAGGCGCGGGCGCGCATGGGCTTCTGTCCATCCTCTTCAAAACTCACACAGATGCGGGCGGGCGCGCATGCCTCTCGGTCCTGTCACCTATTTTTGTGTTTTCTTTGACATTTTCTCCACTCTTTTGACTTTTTTGGACTTCAATAAGATTGTAACATTTCCCAAAGTATTCTTCAGACATTCCAATGCTTTCTTGACAATTCATCATCAACGATTGAAGTGCTTCCTTGAACTTCTTAGCTCGACCTCTCGTAATTGGTCCTCGAGACATCTCCAACGGATCCTTAACCATGTGATCAACATGCGAGCTATCCGTAATCGCATCACAATAGTTCTATTTATATGCTAAAATATTTAAAATATTGAATTCTACTCGGCCAAGGAATTTTTCAAAAATAAAACTCTGCCCGCACGGCTCGCTCGAGCGAGCAACTCTCTGCTCCGTAAAATTTCTGACCCCGTATTTCTCGCTCGAGCGAGCATGTGTCTGCCATGAAAAAAACCTTCACGCCATCTTCCTTGCGCGATTGCACAGCTCCTTGCGCTAAACACATGCGCGTTTGCACCATTCCATGCGCTGAACTCATCAATAATGAAGTGCAAACGCGCTACAACATTCCCCAACAGCGCATGCTTCAACCTGCTCCGCGCGACGAGTTTGAAAAATTCATATCTTAAGTTCTAGCCGTCGGATCGAGCTGAATTTGGACAAAAGATTTAAAACATCTTGAACTGTATTCCAAATGGTGGGATCGGATTTGAATATCTCAAAAATTAAAATTGAATTTTTGACCAAGGCTGCTTCGTAATTCATACTTCAAAAATTCATTTTCCTACAAAATTAACCCAGAGAGTGAAATACACACACATGTACTAAAACACATAAAAACACATAAAATTAATATGAGACCATACGAATCCATGCATAATAGACATAAAATAATGCACACAAAATGCACTTATCAACACCCCCATACTTAAATATTGCTCGCCCTCGAGCAAGACATGCAAAAACAAAATGCAAACAACGACATAAGTAAGAATGAATCATGAACAAAATAGCCTCCGATAAGTTTCAACTTCAACAACTAAAAACCACAAACTTTTGATTGTTCACAATACACTGGCAGTTTAACGTAAACGTGTGTGTGTGTCATGTTATTCCAGTTCCATACAACTTGAAAAGAATCCATCCTAAGAATGTTTAGAGACCTATGACAATTCAATGCAAGTATCACAATCCAGCACTCTTTCATCCCAAAAATCCCAAACAAGAGCATGCACTTTTTTGAGATTAATTACGCACCGCCGGATTTTACACCCGATTTTTTTAAGCCCCAATAATTACCCGCAAACTTAGCTATGGAAAATTGATTAGGATTTCAATCATTTTCCAAGCCCGAATGGAATTGCTATTTTAAAATTTCAAATTTTTAACCCCATGAAATCCGCATACTTAGTCACAAACAAGGAATTAGGATTTCAATCCCTTACTCGTAACCCGGATGGAGTTAACTTAAATTTCAACCAAAATATTTCCAAAATTTTCTAGGTGCGCCCAAGATCCTACATGCAATGTCATAAAATAATCAGGAATCCAAAGACAATATCATGATCAACAAACACCTATTGTCGTGCAATGATCAAGCAAATACGAACTTCATCAATTACGTCGCTACACTACACCAGTCTAACATGCGTGCTTAATATGATTCACTAGTCAACCAACAGCTTCTCATGTTCAATCAAAAGCAACATTTTCACAAAAACAATTTTTTTTTTTCACAACTCTTTCATCATCGGCCAACATTCATCATTCTACTTATTCACATAACAAAAATACAAAACATAATGATATGCATGAATACGAACTATATGTAATAAACGAAACCAAATGGATGCAAAACACAATGATGAATGAAACAAAACTAAATAACACCCATACTTATCCAAAGCATTGCCCTCAATGCTTCAGAACAATGAACAGAATGCCTAACAAACACACAATAAAAACAAAAATAACACTCCCCTGGTTGTGTATTCGTCGTCGTTCTTCTTGGCAGTAATAGCTGGGGTGGTAGCAGCAGGATAGGTATATCAGTCAGGCACGACACACTGTAATGGGAAAGAAGCAAAAATTACAATAAAGAGAATTATTTAAACTAAGCAAAAAGAAACTAAAAAGCAAGGTAAAGAACACTGGGTTGCCTCCCAGGAAGCGCTAAGTTTATACTCTACAGTCCGACATGCAGAAGCAACCATGAAAGAGCGGCTGCCGCCCATAGTAGGAATCATACGACTATACATATGGGTTTTGATTTCTTATGTCCTCAAGCTTGGCGTGATATATGCAGTTTAAGCTTATCAGTCCAGCAATACTCGACATGAATTTGTTTTTGGAAGGAGACTCCGAATCTAGGCTGAAACTCATGGAGGATGTAATATTTTGGAGGTGGCGTCAATGGCAAGAACGGATCTTCTAAAAATGTACATGGAAAGACCATTGACGAGGTCAAATCTGTCGCATTGGAAATTTCTTCCTCCTCCACTATCACTTTAATTTGTCTCCTCTTCACATGAAGATTCTTCAAAAAATATTTCTTCTTTCTCTGGCTCTATTACTGCTGCAGGATCTGGTAGCGCTTAGTCGTGTCGCGCCCAAATTAACCCAACTCAGATGGATCGTTCTCACGAGGAAAGATAAATTTAATGTGTTCTAAATAAACAAAAAGGGGGGTTTTGAGATTTGAGATTAACTACTTAAAATTTTAAGCAATTAAAATTAAAAAGTGAAATCCTAACAAAACTGATTAGTTTTCATTGGATTTTAATTTATAAAACAATAAAATTATTTTTAATAATAAATTTATATACTTTACTTGTAAATTTTTATTTTTCTTCATAATTTTCTTACAAAATATCATTTATCCAAATTTTATACCAAATTCCAAAATATATTTTGACTTTTTGCCCAACACCAAAATGGAATTTTAATTCCATGGATTAAAATCCAAATGAAAATTCAAATTTTAATCCAAATTCAATTTTTTAGACATCCAAAAAATAATTAAGATTAATTAGTGTAAATTAAAAAAATGAGTAAAATTTTCATTTTAGGCTTAAAGAAATTTCGACATCATATTCTTAATAGGACATACCGAAAAATTACAACAACAAATAATAATATACGCTTGAAAATAAAATTCATTATGTCATACGAGTCGACACATCTAGGATCACCCTGGCCAAGACTAGTCGACAGCAGAGTCAACCCGGCTTGATCAAACATAAACATTATTCAATAAAATCACTTCTTTTACTTACTCTAGATTAAATTAAATTAAATAGTTCATTTCCTAGTAGTTCAATATTAGTTTATGTGGATCGATACTTGGACTCATCCATTTACTATAATTTGACTTAGTCCGCTTGTTAGATTTATTCTCAACCAAAATCTTCCGTTCATGTCTTATCAAGAAGGAAATTATTGATACTATTGACAAGCTAAAAAAGATAATAATGATTTGTCATTTATTATTTTTTTAATTTCAGTAAAAATTTAATCTACAACTGCCCTCAAAATACAACAATCAATCAACACGATATAAACCTTTGAGTTAACATAATATCATCGAGTGAACATAATAATGTGCAACCCACAATACTCAAGTAAATCACGCTTCTCTAAAGTACAAGCATCAATCATTCATGTATATACAAACAAAATATTCCTCCTTTATCACATTGGAATTAAATAAGCTGCAACATGCAAAATCACAACCAAAATATAGTTGACAAATCATTTTCATTTTCTACCCATAGCAATTAGCCGAGGAAGGTTTCAGCAATGCAGTCAACAATTTTTGGTCGTCGTTCTTCCTCATCGTTTACAAAAATGATAACTTCACAACAATTTTTGGTCGTCGTTCTCTATTCTCCATTATCATGCTGATTCCCTCAAATATAATGGCTTCTGCATTTCTCTGCAACACTGCTTCATGTTTCATGCTGATTCTTTTGCTTCCAATATTTTCCAATGCGCAGCCTTATAGCAATGTTTCTTCGGGCTCGTCGCTCATTGCGAACGACCCTACTTCATCTTGGTTATCTCCATCCGGTGATTTTGCTTTTGGTTTCCAACAGATTACCCCTGGTGGAGGCTACTTGCTAGCCATCTGGTTCGACAAAATACCCGAAAAAACTATAATTTGGTCTGCAAATCGAGATAAACCAGCTGCACAAGGATCCAAGATTCAGATTTTTTCAGATGGGAGATTTGAACTTGATGATCGAAGCGGTCAGCCGATTTGGAGTGCTCCCCTGGCGAGGTCCAGTGTCGCATATGGCGCCATGCTTGACACGGGTAACTTTGTGCTGGTGGGCAATGCATCAGCTGTCTTGTGGCAAAGTTTTGATAATCCAACCGATACCATTTTACCAGCCCAGATACTCAACCAGGGCAGTAGATTGGTTTCCAGCTTTTCGGAGACGAATTACTCAAGTGGGAGATTCATTTATTGGATGCAAAGTGATGGGAATCTAGTGCTTTACAACAGAAACTTCCCAATGGATGACAACGTCGGTCCATATGGATCATCAAATACTGTTGGCAGTGGATTCCAAGTGATATTTAACCAATCTGGATACATCTTCCTCACAGCCAAGAACGGAACAATACTTTATTTACTTTCATCGAATGGCGCTTCAACAGGACAATATTACCAGAGAGCAATATTGGACTACGACGGGGTTCTCAGGCATTATGTCTATCCCAAGTTTGGTAATACAACAGGTGGAAGGCCGATGAATTGGTCCGTTTTGCACTTCTTACCCGATAATATATGTCTCAGTATGCCGAGCAATTCGGCTTGGGGTGCGTGTGGCTTCAACAGCATATGCTCCTTGGGAATTGATCAGAGGCCAGATTGTTCCTGTCCCACGGGTTACTCTCCTATGAATCCAAGTGACAAGATGAGCGGATGCAAGCAAGATTTCGTCGCACAGAGTTGCGATCAACAATCACAAGATACGTCCCATTTCAACTTCGTAGACATGCCTAACACCGATTTCCCCGGTAGTGATTACATAGCATACCAGCATGTCCAAGAAGATTGGTGTCGACAGGATTGTGTCGATGATTGCTTATGTGCCGTTGCTGTATCTAGAGGAACTTCTTGTTGGAAGATGAAGTACCCTCTTTCGAATGGAAGGGTTGACGCAAGCATCGGGGGGAAAGCATTGATAAAAGTAAGGATGAACACTGTGACATTAGCCCCTGCTGGGAGTAACCCGAATAAGAGCAACCGATCCACTCTCATCATCACAGGATCTGTTCTGTTAGGAGGTTCGGTGTTTCTTATTGTCGCTTTCTTGTTGTTTTGCTTTTATTTGAAACGGCGAAAATTGAATATGCTTCAACCATATACGAATACATTTGCTGGGGTAGTTGACATAAGAATCTTTAGTTTCAAAGAGCTACAAGAAGCAACAAATGGATTCAAGGAGGAACTGGGTAGTGGGGCTTGCTCGACTGTTTACAAAGGGACCTTGAAGAACGAAAATGGCCGTTTAATCGCGGTGAAAAAGTTGAATAAGGTAGCCAAAGAAGTTGAGCAGGAATTTAAAGCCGAAGTGAACTCAATCGGTAGAACTAATCACAAAAATCTGGTCCACTTACTAGGATACTGTGATGAAGGTCAAAACAGGCTTCTTGTTTACGAATACATGAGCAATGGCTCCGTAGCAAGCTTTTTATTCGACAACTCAAGGCCTAATTGGTACCAAAGAATGCAAATTGCGTTTTCAACTGCAAGAGGGCTCTGCTATTTGCACGAGGAGTGCAGCACTCAAATCATACACTGCGACATCAAGCCTCAAAACATACTTTTAGACGAATCCCTTGTACCAAAGATCTCAGATTTCGGGCTAGCAAAACTTTTAAGGCCTGATCAGACTCGAACGACCACAGGAATCCGAGGAACTAGAGGGTATGTAGCTCCTGAATGGTTCAGAAACTTGCCTATCACAGTCAAGGTCGATGTTTACAGCTTCGGTATCTTGTTGCTGGAGCTCATTTGCTGCAGAAGAAACGTGGAAACAAACGTTACAAACGGGAACGAGGTGATTCTTGCGGATTGGGTTTATGATTGTTATCAAGAAGGTAGGCTGCGGTTGCTAGTGGCCGATGATGAGGAAGCCCTGGACGACATCAAACGGTTGGAAAAGTTCGTGATGGTTGCCATTTGGTGCATACAAGAAGATCCATCAATCAGGCCCAACATGAAGAGAGTTCTTCATATGCTTGAAGGATCTGTTGAAGTGCCTTTTCCGCCAGATCCTGAATCCTTAGTGAATTAGATTCAATAATTACTTGAATTTGTATAAGAAAATATATGGTGATGTTTTTTTTTTTTTTTTTGATATTAAGAAAATATGGTGATGTTTTACAAACTCACACACGTTGTGTGAAATATAATGTACAAAAAATAAGGGGTAGTAGGAGAACGAGTTAGTTTATGCTACACCAAGAGTGTTTTTCCCCTATTTCAATACCATTAGATCACGTGGAACCCATATATTTTTATGAAAATTGACATATGTGTTGATGATCCAATGGTTGATATTTGACCACGTCATGGGGGAGAAGTACTCCAGGTGTAGCATAGAATAATCCGTGGGAAGAACATGGGTCTTGGGATGAGAAGTTGAAATTAGAATGTGTCATGGATATTACGATATTGTCATTCAATTGTTTTCACAGTCAATAAAATTGAGGGGTATTTTAGTCTATACACATGAATTATCAAATCAGTTTTTATATGAAACTGAAACTTTATTAAATGGTAAGATAATGTTACAAAGTGACTAAGGCCCCGTTTGGATTTGGTAGACATTTTTAAAAAAAAGCACTTTTTTAAGCTATAATTTTTTGCTTTTGAAAAAACTCTAATTTTGACTTAAAAAAGTGCTTATTTAAGCACTTTTATGGTCAATCAAACACTTTATTAAATGAAAAGCACTTAAAAAATGCTTTTTTGGCTTGACTTTTGAAACCAAACGGGGCCTAAGAGGGTGTTTGGGAGAGCTTTTAAGCTCTTAAAAATAGCTTTTAAGTTGTTTTAGAGCTTAAAAGCTCTCCGGATCTGTTTGGTAAATTTTTTTAGAAACAGCTTATAAGCTGTCAAAATAAGCTGTTTGACAGCTTATAAACTTTTTTTAAAAAAGTAAGGGGGAGGTACTTTTTTAAAAAAGATCTTATTTTAACATTCTATCTCTCTAAAATATCCTTAAATATTTTAATAAATCTCCATCATATCCTCCACCCATTAAATATTAAATATTAGTTTTTTAAAAAAATTCCAAATCACATAAATTTTTCTAAAATAAAATATTATAACAATTTTATTTTTTAATATATGTTTATTCTAAAACTATTTTCATATATGTATAACTCGAAACATTATTTTATTATTTCTAATAAATCCATAATTATGATATTTTAATTTTTGTTAATTACTAAATTAATGTTCTTTCATCTTAATTTAAATTGTTCAATATTTAATTAATCATGTGAGTTTTGAAAATAATATGAAAATTAATTAGCATAAACAATTATATATCCAAGAAAAATTATGTATATGTATGTATCAACACTCATATATGTATCAAATTAATTTGAATTTTAAAAAAAAAAACATCGTAATCAAATTGATATATCTGACAAGAAGAACCTTTCCCACAGTTTTATAAGTTGGGTTTTGAAACTCTCTAAACTATTGAATTTTTTTTTTTGAAACTCTCTAAACTATTGAATTTGATCGATTCAATCAAATCATTTTATT
Source organism: Henckelia pumila (assembly GCF_033568475.1). NCBI lineage: Eukaryota > Viridiplantae > Streptophyta > Magnoliopsida > Lamiales > Gesneriaceae > Henckelia > Henckelia pumila. Next base: position 126,671,316 of record NC_133120.1, on the reverse strand, counting down.
AATGAACCCCAACTTTTACACATTAATATTAATATAACCAAAGGTTCCCTATAAGCTTTCCACGTGTTGAATTTCTAATACACTCTTCAGTATTAGTTATTTAGTTTTATGCCTGTTAGTCTTCCTTCCAAGTCGGAAATATATATTTTATATTGATTTTTCTAAACTGCAAAAAATAGTGAAAATGAAGAAAAATTATTTTAAAATATGTTCGTTGCCGGCTTAGGCAGACTTTGACCATATATATATATATATATATATATATATATATTTTTTTTTCATTTAGATTTAGATATTTTATATTCGGAATTTCTTTTCATTTTTTAATGCAAAGCCGAGTCACTTGTGGAGTATTGTGCTTGTAGCCAAGTAGGGGAATAAAATATTCATCGAGTTTGGAATAAAAGGTAAAAAATATATCTATTAAGTGTTTTTTTGTTTCTTATAATAAAAAGAAAAAAGAATTTTTTATTGCATATAAGTAGGAAAAAGGATTTTTTAAAGCACAAAAACTAACAGGAGTTCTATAAAAAAGTCTTACTTTTTATCTCGATAAAAATATTAATTTAATAATTTTCACTCCAAACATGAATCTGGTCAAATCGTTTCATGGATAGATATGCAAGGGATTAGTCTATACTACACCGGGAGTGTTTCTCCCCCTGTTTCAATACTATTAGATCACATGGGACCCTTATAGTTTTAAAGAAATTGACATGTGTGTTGATGATCCAATGCTTGACATTTGAACACATCATAGAGGGAGAAGTATTTCAGGTGTAGCATAGAATAATCCGTATGTAAGATCCTCTCACGAGACTAGTTTTCTAAAGTTGGCTCTTCATCGATCCCCGACATTATATTCTTTCGTTGAGATCCACCTTGGGGGCTGATGAGTTATGAGTTATGACTGAAAAATCTACTGGGCTCATGTCCAATTATAAGGTCCAGTCCAAAATTATTATTTAGATTTCTTTATTATTTAGATTTCTTTAATGATGTGTAGAAATCTAGGAGAGCCCATAAAAGACTCAAATCCACAAAATCCAGATTCTGCATAAACAATCTATTTTTTGACTACATCAGAAGCTATTTTTCATTAAAAACAAGGTTTTTGTACTTAACTTGCCTCTATACGACTTATATGTCTTTAGATGACTCGAACTTACTCGAGATTTTATCGTTCTTCTTTGTCATTATATATGTTGACTTAGTTTGCACATGCATTAGATACTTTCATTAACATTAAATGTTGGCTAATAAATAATGCACTCAAGTTGATAATATTTCGATTTGCATGCCTTGGAAGTTCTATAAATGGTGCTGCAATATTCTCCATTCTTCTTCTTCTCTGAGACCAATATCTTCCCCAGCCAGCTAGCTAGCTTTAAATATGGCTGATTTGTGTAACATGCTGCTATATTTCATGTTGGTTCTTTTGCTTCCAACATTAGCTACCTCACAGGCCTATCTCAACGTTTCTTTGGGCTCATATCTCATTGCAGACAATAACAATTCAACTTGGTCATCACCATCTGGTGATTTTGCTTTCGGATTGAGACAAATGCCGAGTGGAGGATACTTGCTCGCCATCTGGTTCAACAACATACCTGAAAGAACCATAGTTTGGGCCGCGAATCGCGATGATTTAGCCGAACAAGGATCCAAGGTTCAACTTTTTGCGGATGGGAGGTTCGAGCTGGATGATCCGAGTGGACAGCAGATTTGGAATCTCGGCGTGGGGAGACCGGCCGGGGTCGCCTATGGTGCCATGCTTGATACTGGTAACTTTGTGCTAGCAGGAGATTCGTCTGCGGTTTTGTGGCAGACTTTTGATGAACCAAGTGATACCATGTTACCAACCCAGATGCTAAATCAAGGGGTTAGCTTGGTTTCCGGCTTTTCGGAGACGAATTTGTCGAGTGGGAGATTCAGATTGTCATTACAACCTGATGGGAATCTTATTTTTTACACCAGAAACGTCCCTACGAATGACGACATTTACGGATATTGGTCATCAAATACTCTTGGCAGAGGATTCCAAGTGATGTTTAACCAATCTGGCTACATCTTCCTCGCAGAAAAGAATGGAACGATAGTTGATTTCCTGTCATCCAATGGGGCTTCAACTGGACAATATTACCAGAGAGCTGTTTTGGATTACGACGGTGTTTTCAGGCATTATGTATATCCCAAGTCTGGTAATTCAACAGGCGGAAGGCCGCCGGCTTGGTCTGTTTCGGACTTCTTGCCTTCCAATATATGTCTTCTCATACAACAATCTTGGGGACCGGGTGCTTGTGGTTTCAACAGCATATGTTCCCTCGGAATTGATCAGAAGCCCGATTGTGTTTGCCCAACTGGTTACTCTCCGGTCGATCCGAACGACAGAATGAGCGGATGCAAACCTGATTTCGTTGCGCAGGTTTGTGATGATCAAGAATCTCAAGACGCATCACATTTCACCTTAGTCGACATGCCTAACACCGATTTTCCTGGCGATGATTACGGTTTTTTCCAACCGGATGGAGAAGATGGTTGTCGAAAGGCTTGTCTAGATGATTGTTTTTGTGCCCTTGCTCTTTATCGAGGCAATAACTGTTGGAAGAAAAAGTTTCCTCTTTCTAATGGAAGAGTCGATGTGAGTCTCGTTGGGAAATCATTGCTAAAAATAAGGACAAACAACGTGACTTTAGCCACTCCAGGGAGTAATCAGAACAAGTGGAACCGAATGACACTGATTATCACAGGATCGGTTCTGTTTTCGAGTTTGTTGTTGCTGATTATACTCTCCGCTTTCATGTTGTTTGCTTCTCGATCAAAAGGGCGAGGATCAAACACGGTTCGACCGTTGTACTCAGCCGTCACTGGCTTCAACATAAGAAGCTTCATTTTCGAAGAGCTACAAGAAGCTACAGATGGATTCAAGGAAGAGCTGGGGAGGGGAGCTTGCTCAACCGTTTATAAAGGGTCTTTGAAGAATGAAAGTGGCGGTTTAATCGCGGTGAAAAAGCTGAATGAGTTGGCCAAAGATGTGGAAAAAGAATTCAAATCCGAAGTGAATACAATCGGCAGAACTAACCACAAAAATCTGGTGCAGTTGTTAGGATATTGTGATGAAGGTGAAAACAAGCTTCTTGTTTATGAATACATGAGCAATGGCTCGGTTGCCAGCTTTCTCTTCAAGAACTCGAGGCCGAATTGGTACCGAAGAGTGGAGATTGCGTTTTCAACCGCCAGGGGCCTCTGCTATTTGCACGAAGAGTGCAGTACACAAATCATACATTGTGACATCAAGCCTCAGAATGTACTTCTAGACGAGTCCCTCACGGCGAAAATCTCTGATTTCGGGCTAGCAAAAATTTTAAGGCCTGATCAGACGGGAACAACTACCGCTATCCGAGGAACTCGAGGGTATGTAGCTCCTGAATGGTTCAGAAACTTGCCCATCACAGTCAAGGTCGATGTTTACAGCTTCGGCGTCTTGTTATTGGAGCTTATTTGTTGCAGAAGGAACGTCGAAACACACGCTACCAACGAGAACGAAGTGATTCTCGTTGATTGGGCTTGTGATTGTTACAAAGAAGGTACAATGCACTTGCTAGTAGCTGATGACGGGGAAGCATTGGACGACATCAAACGTTTCGAAAAATTCGTGATGATCGCCGTTTGGTGCATTCAAGAAAGTCCATCATTGAGGCCGAACATGAAGAGAGTATTGCAAATGCTCGAAGGATCTGTTCAAGTGCCTCTTCCTCCAGATCCTGAATCTTTTATTAATTAGATTCAATTTTATATGTTTTGGCTTCAAAGTTTATCATGCTTAAATAAACTATATATTCGATCACTGTAAGAGTGTGTGTGAAGTGATGTAATAGCATTAATGTAATTTAAAGTTGCTTTATTCTAAGTTACTGTTTAGATATGTAGTAACGATTTGATGTACATTTGAAAATTGAAATGATCACTTGGTTGAAAAAATAAGCAGCACGAACCACAAAAATCACTTGTTTTTACAAAGGAAACTTTCTACGACACCGTCTCATGAGTCAATTTTATGATATGAAACTTTTAACCTACACAATCATGAAAAATATTACTTTTTATGTCAAAAGTTCGTAGTATTATTTTTCACAAAGGTACCGTTTGGTAGGTGTGATGTGATAAATAATTCATAGATATGTAATATAATGTAATAAAAAAATAAATAAAAAATAATAGTGAATAAAGTATTTTATTTTATTTGATTGATTAAATTTTATGTAAAAATGACAAATTACCATTTTGTCCTTCTAACAATAAATAAAATATGAATAATATAATTTATAAGGCAAACACTTGTATGCAACCGTTGCACGGGTCATATTCGTGTGACGGGTCTCTTATATGGGTTATCCATTAAAAAGTATTACATTTTATGTCAAAAGTATTACTTATTATTATAAATATGGATAGGGTTGACCCGTCTCACGAATGAGACTGTTGCACAGGAGTGTTACTCAATTTATAAAGGGTAATATAGTAATTTAAATTAAATGATTTGGTGCAATAAGATAAAGATAGATAACACATGTATGAAATATAAAAAAACAAGGCTAATATATATTTCTGTGCTGAAAACATTTTTTTAATTAATATTGATGTAGCCAAACAAACTAGTTACCTAAATTAAGGAAATTTAGGGGAGTATGGGGTTATCAGGTCATGGGCCTGTAGATGTCGCTCATTCAAACCCTAAAATAATAATAATAAAACAGTATTTATTCAAACTTAACATAGTTTATTGTGAAAAATTAAAAACCTACTATATACAAGATAAACCGGCGGAATACAACCGGTAAAACAAACTCAAATGTTTTCACCCAAAATATATACAAATGAAACTGATTGTAGCATAAAACTTCTGGCATCTCCAGTACCTGCAACTAACTCTGCTTTGATCCACCTCCTCCATCCAGCTAAAGACCTACCCCGTGAAATAAGATATCCATGATAATACCAAGGACGTGAGCAAATAAGGTCCAGTATGTAAATATGAATATACAAAACTTAATATGATGTATGCAACGTGATGTGACTAGGGTGACTGGTCAAGTACCAAGTCCTGCAGAATAGGCGCCAATGAGTATGTAGCACCATTTGGGCTCCAACTGCTGGGTAGCTCACACACTTGTCTAGTCACCGTAGTATCAGTCACCGCTCAGTGCGGGTACTCCAGGTGTCTGACAATATAAACAGGTGTAGGACTGAGCGACTCTGCGAGAAAGGCTATCTCGAAGGAGATACGACTCAACGTTCGTGTATGTGCAAATGTGGGATGTATTTAAAACAGTAAAACATATATCATGGCTCATAAAATGCAATACATAAGCATGCATACTCAGCTGAAAATCTCAGTCAGTGCTTACATATATACATCTAGCAATAGATCAAACCTAGTAGAGTCTGAGAAAATAGTAACATGCACGTACCTTGTTTTTAAGTTAATTAAATGTTAAACATGGTTGATGCAATTTGTGCACATTAATCCATTCGTTTTTCGTCACGATGACATGGTTGATACAATTTGTGCACATTAATCCATTCGTCATGTTTCATAGGTACTGTTTGAGAGAGCTTCTAGGAAGTACTTATCAGCTTTTACTTCACAAAATTTCAAAATTTTGTGAAAGAAAGACTGAAAAGTGCTTCTTAAAATAGCTTCAAAATACTACCATAGTCTCTTTGAAATTATGATTGCATGGGTTGTATAATGTCGTAAATATATTTTATATTTATTTTTTCCAATTTTGCAAAAAAATAGTGAAAATAAAGTGAAAATTAAAATAAAATCTGTTCGTTGCCGGCCGACCATGTACATTTTTACATTCAGATATTTTATATTCGAAGTTTCTTTGCAGTTTCAGCCGAGTGGAGTTTTATGATTGTAGCCGAGTGGGGGAATAAAATATTGGTTGAGTTTGAATAGCAACGTAAAATAATATTTATTAAGAGTTTTTTTGTTTCTTAGAAAAAAATAAAAAGAATTTATGATTGTTTAATCGGTTAATTATAGTTAAATACCCAATCAAAAACTTGATTTTGGGTTCAGTACCCATGTCATAGATTTGGAGATTTAGGTACCTACTACAACAAATAAATTTTTTTTCACTCCCTTGTCTCCTTTTAAATTATTATTATTATTATTTTATCTAGGTTTTTAATTGGAAAATTATTTGCTCTCACTTCTCACGCCCTTCTTCTCTTCCCTCATTTTGACAGAATCGCCTGCACCAATTTTCATCATCTTCTCTTATCTCCCAATCTCGGCCAATATTCATCTCTTCTCCCAACATCTAGCATCCACGCTAAACTCACGGGCTTGCAACAGATTTCAAATCGCTATCGTCGCTTTGAAATATGTCAGTCACATGGAAAACGAGCAGAAGCAAAGCAAAAAAGGCAGTGAGTTTCTTCTGATATTTTTTATCTTCTAATATTTTTATTCAATTTGTCCAACTTTTTATTCAATTTCATCTAGGTTGTTACAAATCTTTCGAAACTGTGGAAACCAATTTTAAAATTGGTGTATGCGAAATTTTGGAAATTTGATTTGTAGTTTTGAGAGTTCAAACTAGATTTATCAATGTTTTGTTTGGATAGAATTTGGTATAGACAACTCAAATAGTTCAAATTAAAAATATTCCCTTCGGTTTATGTTTTCTGTTTTGTTACCGTGAAAATTGTTTATCAAAATCTTATCGTTATGACTTTTGACACACGGTTTTTTTTTTTTTCATTTAGAAATAGTAAGAGAACGAGTAGGATCCGAGATGAAACGTAGTATCCGTAGGGCATATGAGACACCAAGCCGCGGCTCTGCTGCAGTATTTCGGAGTACAATGGAAGAACTTTCATCTGTAATTGAGAGAAGACAACTACAGTGGATAAATGATTCTCCATTCTCAGAATGGTTGAAGATGCCAAAGCTTAGCTTTAGTTGTTTGAAGGTTGAGGCAGTGTTGAGCAGGTTTGACGTTCAATCTTTGTCCTTCAAGTTTGGTGATGGTAATGTATCGGTTCCTTTTAAATTGTCAGAGTTTTCCATTGTTATGGGGTTAAAATATGTTGGACAACCAGTGAATATTGATTTGAAAATGGAATCTTCCTTTGTAACTCGTTATTTTGGGGGTAGTGTAAGCAAGGTAATCCGATCAAGTATTCGTTTGAAACTTCTTGAACTAGCACGTAAGAAGAAAAAAAAATATGTCGAGGACTTTGCGAGGATGTTTATCTTGTATTTATTCAATTGTGTGATTTTTCCGGTTGGAAATTATACAACTCCACGATTTATTATGCCATATCTCGATGATCTGGATCATTTCTTTGAATACTCGTGGGGTGATGCTGCGTACCGATTCCTTTGCGAGAACATGGCTGCCCATATCGGTGGTGAACAAGGTGTAGTAGAACGAAAGAAGTATCTAGATGGTTGTTTAGTGGGGTTGATGGTTAGTATTTATTGTCCTTAATACATTGGTCATATATAACATTTCTTCTTGTACATACTTAATCTAAAAATCTTTCAATGTAGGCATGGTTGTATGAGAGTGTACCTTTGTTTGCCATTCAGACAAGTATTAGAAAATTTCCCCGTGTGTTTCGTTGGGCGAAGTGCAAAATTCCTAACAATTCTGATTCTGCCGAAGAATTGTTTAACACAATTACGAGAATGAAGGTCCTATTTGATATGTCATTTTGATATAATATTATCCAAAATAATTATAAGGTTCTAACTTTGCGATTTTATGTTATAAATAGATTGTTCCTATAGTTCCATTCCCTAACGAAAGAGTGTTTGTTGAGGAGATATCTTCCAGCGCTGTGGTACGTGAAGTGATGCGTATTTATACTTTGTCCAATTAATTGTAATGTTCTTAAAGTTTGTTGATGAATTCTGTGATTGATTTGTTACAGGTAATGTCAACAACGAATGAGTATATTTTGAAAACAGATGTCACTCGTTTGGAGAAGATTGTTAGGGAACAGTCTTCTGAGATTGAGAATTTGAAACGCAGATACGGTTCGAAAAGTGGTGCTGGAAAAATTAGTAGTCAAAAAAATTCTGGTTGTAAGGATTTTGATGGCAATTTCAATGACTTATATAGTGTACAGATTGAGACACAAGTTCCAAAAATTCATGAAAATGTGAATGATGTTGCTGATGAAATGGAGGATGGATTTGAAAAGTTAGATGAGAAGGAAGGTGATAAAATGCAAGTAGAAAATGAAGTTGAGAATGAACCAAAGAAGATAGTTGATGATGTGATTGTGGATTCTATTAAAATGACCTCAAAGGATGATGGAGAAGCCTCCGGTCAAAATATTGATGATCGTGTTTCAAAATTGCTGGTTGACGAGAGCGATGCTGCAAGTGGATTTGATCCTAAGAAGATTGTAAACATAAGAAAAAAAGTGGAGCGCGTGAGTAGGAGTAACAAGGAGAGTTGGATGAATGTGTCGAGAAGAGTTTCAAAACGATTGAGAGAGAAATCTAGTAGTTTGGTTGGTAGTACGACAGAGGTAATAGTAATATATTACGTATAGTTGTTTATTTTCTTTATTTGATATGTGACTTATATTGCTTCTATTTGAATTATTGTGTGTTTCATTAGGATGACTACCTCGTAGATCTTGATCGTGTTGTTGAGCAGGTGACACTAGATGTTGGACAGGTGGTGGAGGATCCTTTGCAAGCATACAAGGGTCGGACAGATTTTTGTGGACACGATTTAGTGACTGATTCAGAGAGAAAAGCCATTACTTCTTTTCTTTCACGGGAAAAATTGGAGTAAGTCATCATGTTTATTACATTGTATATTTTAACTAGTGCACTGAATTTTTTTTTACACAGTTGTGTGGTGTGGAATGACTCATACCTATCAGTGGAAGGACCTCAATTATGTGATCTGTTGTTTGGCAATGATGTCCGGGGAGAGATAATAGAATGCTACCTGAAAATTTTGTGCCGCTCCAATAACCACGACCTCCCCATTTATACGGTTCAACCTTGGGTTCAGGTTTGTATGGCTACCTTTGTAATTAACCGTATTTCATCCACTGTTCTTCTATTTATGTATTTAAGTATTAAAATTGATTGTTGACAATTTAAATATTTTTTGTAGCGTGATGTATTAAAAGTACTTGGTGAGCATTACAAGAACAAATCACTTGAGGATCATCAATACGTGGACTTCCTCTCGAAGTGTACGAAGAGTACTGTGGTGAAGTTACACGATCTAAATAAGGAAGTAATGATGATATGCAGATATGTATTATTCCCTATTGGTGTGAGATCCCATTGGTTTTTGCTTGTGTGGAATAATGAAAAAAAGGAATTTGTGGTGAGGAACTCAATAGACAGCTCATATGACAGGACAAGTGCGAGACAGTTTGTAAGTCTTTCATTATTGTACCTCCCTCATTATGTGATGCAATTAGTTCACTATTACAATAATTCGATTTGTGTCCAGGTTGAATTTCTATTAGGATACTTGAGGCTGTTCAAGGACCTTGACCTTTCCAATTGCACCGTTGGATTCCCAAAGTGTAGAATCCAAGGGCCTAATCCCGATTGTGGTGTGTTTACTTGTCTATGGGCAAAGTGCTATGCTCGTGATGACCCGTTTACATGGAATCATCAGACTGATTGCAAAATAGACGGTATAGGGCATACGTTGCTGCAGCCATCCTAAGTGGCGAATATGGTTTGAGTAAAATGAGTTGACAGAAATTATAATGGAGTGGACAATGATTTTTGTTAGTGTATTTGGTAGTTTGGTTGAACATACTGGTGCTTATTACACCATAACTATTTTTGGTGTATTGATCGGATGCATAACTGTGTTGTTGATGAATTTGGTACTGTATCAGGGAAGTAAAAACATTTTTTACTTGATTTGCTACATAGTGTACTACTTATCTATGTAACTGATACTGCAAATAGGCTATGTTATGCTTCATGTTTCTTCTACTGTATTACTCCAATCGTCTATATTATGTTTCTTTTATCTATGTATGGACAATGTACCACATTTAACCAATGCTTATACCACACTCAGACATTATTGTACTTTATTTGCAAGGGCTTGTACTACATATCAATAAAGTTTGTACTGTTTTTTTGCCAATGCACCAGCACCACAATGGAAAACATTTATGGACGATGTACCACATTTAACCAATGCTTATACCACATTCAGGCATTATTGTACTTTATTTGCAAGGGCTTGTACTACATATCAATAAAGTTTGTACTGCTATTTTTACAATGCACCAGCACCACAATGGAAAACATTTATGGACGATGTACCACATTTAACCAATTCTTATACCACACCCAGATATTATTGTACTTTATTTGCACGGGCTTGTACTACATATCAATAAAGTTTGTACTGTTTGTTTGACAATGCACCAGCACCACAATGGAAAACATTTATGGATGATGTACCACATTTAACCAATGCTTATACCACACTCAGGCATTATTGTACTTTATTTGCAAGGTCTTGTACTACATATCAATAACATTTGTACTGTTTTTTTGCCAATGCACCAGCACCACAATGGAAAACATTTATGGACAATGTACAAAATATTACGAAGTAGCATACCACAATAAGGCATTATACCAAATTTTACAAAGGATCAAACCATAATAAGACAATATTATACTTCATTAGAATGCATAAACATGTGATAGTCATGATTGATACTACAATATTAGACATTTTATAAGTAAACATGTGTTAAATAACATTGATGTTACAAATTTTGGACAATGGATACATAGATAAGATTGTTTTAACCATAAATGTTACAAACATATACAATGATCGAATACATATGCATGTGTTTGGTAATCATCATATATGCAAATAAATTAGACATTAAAATGCATAAACATGTGATAATCATCACTGAAACTACTATAATAGAAATTTTATGTATAAACATGTGTTAATCATGTGGTACATCATCCGCAAATGTTTTCCATTGTGGTGATGGGGCATTGTCAAAAATGCAGTACAAAATATATTTATATGTAGTACAAGACCTTGCAAATAAAGTACAATAATGCCTGATTGTGGTATAATCATTGGTTAAATGTGGTACATCGTCCATAAATGTTTTCCATTGTGGTGCTGGTGCATTGGCAAAAAAATAGTACAAACTTTATTGATATGTAGTACAAGCCCTTGCAAATAAAGTACAATAATGCCTGAGTGTGGTATAAGAATTGGTTAAATGTGGTACATCGTCCGTAAATATTTTCCATTGTGGTGCTGGTGCATTGTCAAAAATGCAGTACAAGTTATATTGATATGTAGTACAAGAGCTTGCAAATAAAGTACAATAATGCCTGATTGTGGTATAAGCATTGGTTAAATGTGGTACATCGTCCATAAATGTTTTCCATTGTGGTGCTGGTGCATTGGCAAAAAAACAGTACAAACTTTATTGATATGTAGTACAAGCCCTTGCAAATAAAGTACAATAATGCCTGAGTGTGGTATAAGAATTGGTTAAATGTAATACATCGTCCATAAATGTTTTCCATTGTGGTGCTGGTGCATTGGCAAAAAAACAGTACAAACTTTATTGATATGTAGTACAAGCCCTTGCAAATAAAGTACAATAATGCCTGAGTGTGGTATAAGCATTGGTTAAATGTGGTACATCGTCCATAAATGTTTTCCATTGTGGTGCTGGTGCATTGGCAAAAAAAAACAGTACAAACTTTATTGATATGTAGTACAAGCATTTGCAAATAAAGTACAATAATTTGTCTTAATGTGGTATACTACTTAGTAATATTTGGTACATCTTCAATACATGTTTTCATTGTGGTGTTGATGCATTGTCAGAAAGGCAGTATCATTTATATTGATCCGTAGTACGTGTTCTTAAAATTAAGTATAATTTGTCCTGATTGTGGTATTCTGTTTAGTACAATGTAGTACATTGTCCACACGTTTTCCATTTTGGTGTTGGTGCATCGTCAAAATGGTAGTACCAAGTATATTGATCTGTAGTACATCAGCTTCCAAATTAAGTATAATAGTGCCTATTTGCAGTATAAGTTACATAGATAAGTAGTACACTATGTAGCAAATGAAATAAAAACCGTTCTTATATCCATGATACAGTACCAACTTCATCAACATTACCAAATAGAATATCAACTTCACCAAAACTACCAAATACACTACCAACTTCACCAACACAGTTATGCATTCGATCAATACACCAAAAATAATTGTGGTATAATAAGCACCAATATGTGCTACATATTCATTACATTTAACATGCAAACAACAAAAGGTATATCAAGACATATGATTACCCAAAATATATAATCTATAGCGTATGAGTGCTGACAAAAATAGCCCTATCTAGCAACTATATTTCTTCTTTGCATGTCTTGTGATTGTAACAAAAAAATAGCCCATCTACATAATATATCGCTTCTTTGCATGTTCTGTGATTCTGACCAACAAAAACAGCCCATCCACATACTATATTGCTTCCTTGCATTTTCTACGGTTATGCCCTGGTTTGTGACACCGTGCGCACTTGGTAACACGTTTCTTTACTTGAGACGGGAATCTTTGTGTCCTTCTACGTCCTGGCTGCGATCGAACATCCGGAGGTCTAATTATATCGCCATTAGAATGTGGTAAATCAGCATTGAAATCAAATGTAGGGATTGGATTGACAACTGCCGCATAAGCTCTCCGATAATTTTCAACTTTGTAGCAAGAGTCACAAAAGTCATATATTGACAAACCTTTTGACTCAATAGCAGCACAAGCATGGTTACAAAGGATCCCATTAATTTTCCAGATTCTACATGAGCAACTCCAGTTTCCCAGATCCACTGCACAACTTTTATCACCATCCAAAACCTCAAAAAGCAATGAACTAGACCTATCAACCTTCAAATTTCGAGATTTAGTGTAGTTTTGTAACAAACTACTTTCTGGCTTAGGAGATAGGATTCCAACCATTAGGAGAGACGACTCTCGTCTTTTATTCATCATGCTCATTATTTGTAACCGTATTGTATCAATCATGGATACAATTGGCAAATACCTTGCGGGTTTAACCCAACTATTCCAACATTCTGCTTGATTGTTGTTGATTATGCCCCATCTTTTTCCAGAAAATAAGCAATTTGCCCAATTCTCGGGTTCTGAATTTTTAATAAATTCTTCTGCAAGAGGCATTGACTGGATTATACTAATAATATGAACAATAAACTCACTCTCAGTTGCCGCGTATGCTGCTTTGTGGAATATAGATTCCCAATACTTTTTGTTGTGCAATGGATACTTCTTCAAAATCTAAAATTTAAATAAAATAATATTAAAAATCTCGCATACAAAAAATATTATTTAAAATAAAATGAACTATTATAGCACTTACCCGCGTACGAAAATTATCCACCAAGTGTCATAGACAATATGCATGGTGACTACCGGCGAATATATTGGGGATTGCCTTAACAAGACCACTATGTCTATCAGAAAAAAAAGTGAACTGTGAGAAAACTATACAATTTTGCATTGCCAAGACTCCCCTCAGTTTCAAACAGAACCATTCCCAGTTAGCATCATTCTCAGCCTCCACAACCGCAAATGCTAAAGTGAATAGGTCATCATTAGCATCTTTTGTCACAGCACTTAGTATGCAACCTTTGAATTTATTTTTTATATGTGTTCCATCTAAAAAAATCAACGGTCTGCATCCCTTAACAAATCCAACAATACATGCATGTAAAGATATAAAAAGTCGTCGAAATTTGTTCATTTCATCAACCTCACAATCAGCCCAACTACCAGGATTTGTTTGTTTCAAAGCATCACAATACCACCTCAATTTATCAAAACATCCTTTCTCTGTCCCATAAAGTTGATGCATTGCTATTTCTTTCCCCATCCATGCTGTATGGTACTTCAATTCAACGCCATATTCCCTATGAATATCTCTTACAATTGCGGACGGTCGGTATGATGGTTCTCCTCTCAATTTATCTTTAATGATATTCGCCACCCAAGCAGAATCAGCCTTTGGATGGCCTCTGCTCCGAAGATTTGCCTCTTCACATACGTGCTGAAGACAACATTTTCTAATTCCAAACGTTCCATCTGCCTTATATTTGGATGCATATATTTTCCATGAACAACCACTGACATTACAAACAACGAAGACCTTTTGTTGGTCATTTTTCTTATACACGAACGATCTCATGGTAGCAATAGCATAGTTTTTAAGAACCTTTCGAAACTCATCAGCATTTTTAAAATTTTGCCCCTCTCCACGAATCAAATGACTCCAAGCATCAATGGAGTTACTTTGTAGAACCATTTCATATTGAGATGCACTCGAAGAACCATTATCCGCATCAAACTCATTCCTTAATTAAAGAAAAACAACAATAAAATATTTCAGTAAATCACTTGAAATACCAACATCCATATCTTAAATAAAATGTACTTACTAACTGTATGAATAAATTAAAGGTAAATTGAAATATTTATTTCTATCGTTCGGGTGTAGCACAACTAAAAACAGAGAAAGACATGAATTACCTCAGAATATTCTTGTCACTTGAAATAATTTCTTCTTTTCGGATTGCTATCATGTCAATGATGTTTACTTTCATGTAGACAAACAATCGGATCATATTACTAACATCTGGATCTTCATTCAATGTCACATATAACTTTCGGTGAGGTGCAAGATATTGCAAGAAGGTTGAAGAAGGATTGATTTGATCACATTTTTTGCCAAGTTGCAAATACATCTGCATTAGACTCATATCCTCCTCTATTGTAAAGATAAACAAATTCTTACTGTAAGAACAACTTCCTAGCAGCATCATACCACCTTCACTATTGACTCCACTATCTTCAGACAAAAAAAAAAAAGTGTTATGTAAGCTCAACATTTGTCTAGTTTCAAAAAAAATTTTACTTTGGGGATTTTCTCAAACCTACTGGAAAATGAAATTTACTTTGGGATTTTCTCAAACTTACTTGAAAATTAACAATGGCAATCATCCATTTAATATAGTTTAAAATCGATAACATTACCAAATTCAAAACAGTAACGAACACAAGAATGAAAAATATACAAATAAAATCAAGATCAAAATAATGTAACACAAATTGCATTAAAAAATAGGACAAAGGCGACAAACAGAACAGAAAAGCCCACTTCCTCGTTTTCTTAAGTTCGGATCTCTTCTTCCTGTCGTCGTCCCTTGCAAAACTTTTCAATAGCTGTCGCAGGCCAGTGGTTCTTACGCCCCATGGGTTTTGCTATGGTTTCCTACATTGAGGAGAATAAATGGAAATATGTTGATAGAATCTGAGGAGAGAAAGAGAGAAAGATAGATGAGTTATTTGGTTATGGCTTCTCTTCCGTTGGTAGGCTTCAGCGATGAGATGGATGGATGAGTTTTCTGGTTAGGACCCGATGCATTAGAGATTGGGGGAGGAAGATGACGAAGTGAGAGAGAGAGAATACAATATTTACATATAATAATGAATAAATAAAAAAAAAGGGAACAAAAAGCTAAAAAAAGTCAATAGGGAGTTAGAAATAAATTTTGTAATGCATTAGGAAGTCAAAACTAAATTTGTCTGACATTGGTACTGAATCAAAAATTAAGTTTTGGATTGGGGATTTAACTCCAAGTCCCCCTTGTTTAATCATAGTATAAAAAAAGATTTTTTTTAAAGCATAAATTGAAGGACACGATCCGTTGTGGATTTTTATATCCACCATCTTATTTTCGATTTATCGAGGAATGAAGGTGCTCTTGTCTCGACATCGTTTGTTCTGTTACACCCGAATCTAGGCTTTATTCAGAATTTAATTGTGAGAATTAGTATTTGGGAGAGCTTCTAAGAAACACTTTTCAATTTTTTTTCGTAAAGCAAAGGCCGAAAAAAATGCTTTTAGAAGCTATCTCAAACAGACTTAAAATTTTGTTAAAAAAAAAGTGAGAACTGAGAAGCCTTTCGTAGAAGCTCTCTCAAACACTACTCTCAAACAGTACCTCAATAGACTTGCAACGACAGTTTTTTAATTATCACTGAATAAATAAACAAGGAATTTCATGATAGTACTGAATTTGTACGAAACTAAAACCAGGGAGAGACTTTGGTTGGATACGGACTTCATATTATATGTATTGAATCTAATTCACAAAGGATTCAGGATCTGGCGGAAGAGGCACTTCAACAGATCCTTCAAGCATATGAAGAACTCTCTTCATGTTAGGCCTGATTGATGGGTCTTCTTGTATGCACCAAATGGCAACCATCACGAACTTTTCCAACCGTTTGATATCGTCCAGGGCTTCCTCATCATCGGCCACTAGCAACCGCAGCCTACCTTCTTGATAACAATCATAAACCCAATCCGCAAGAATCACCTCGTTCTCGTTTGTAACGTTTGTTTCCACGTTCCTTCGGCAGCAAATGAGCTCCAGTAACAACATACCAAAGCTGTAAACATCCACCTTGGCTGTGATAGGCAAGTTTCTGAACCATTCAGGAGCTACATACCCTCTAGTTCCTCGGATTCCTGTGGTCGTTCGTGTCTGATCAGGCCTTAAAAGTTTTGCTAGCCCGAAATCTGAGATCTTTGCTACAAGGGATTCGTCTAAAAGTACGTTTTGAGGCTTGATGTCGCAGTGTATAATTTGAGTGTTGCACTCCTCATGCAAATAGCAGAGCCCTCTTGCAGTTGAAAAAGCAATTTGCACCCTTTGGTACCACTTAGGCCTTGAGTTGTTGAATAAAAAGCTTGCCACGGAGCCATTGCTCATGTATTCGTAAACAAGAAGCCTGTTTTGACTTTCATCACAATATCCTAGTAAGTGGACCAGATTTTTGTGGTTAGTTCTACCGATTGAGTTCACTTCGGCTTTAAATTCCTGCTCAACTTCTTTGGCTACCTTATTCAACTTTTTCACCGCGATTAAACGGCCATTTTCGTTGTTCAAGGTCCCTTTGTAAACAGTCGAGCAAGCCCCACTACCCAATTCCTCCTTGAATCCATTTGTTGCTTCTTGTAGCTCTTTGAAACTAAAGCTTCTTATGTCAACTACCCCAGCAAGTGTATTCGTATATGGTTGAAGCATATTCAATTTTCGCCGTTTCAAATAAAAGCCAAACAACAAGAAAGCGAAGTTAAGAAACACCGAACCTCCTAACAGAACAGATATTCCTGTGATAATGAGAGTGGATCTGTTTCTCTTATTCAGATTAATCCCGGCAGGGGCTAATGTCAAATTGTTTATCCTTACTTTTATCAATGCTTTCCCCCCAATGCTTTGGTCAACTCTTCCATTCGAAAGGGGGTACTTCATCTTCCAACAAGAATTGTCTCGAGATACAACAACGACACATAAACAATCATCGAGACAATCCTGTCGACACCAATCTTCTTGGACATGTTGATATGATATGTAATCACCACCAGGGAAATCGGTGTTATGCATGTCTAAGAAGTTGAAATGTGATGTATCTTGTGATTGTTGATCACAACTCTGTGCGATGAAATCTTGCTTGCATCCGCTCATCTTGTCACTTGGATTCATAGGAGAGTAACCGGTGGGACAGAAACAATTAGGCCTCTGATCAATTCCCAGGGAGCATATGCCGTTGAAGCCACACGCACCCCATGCCGATTTGGTCGGTATACTGATACATATATTATCGGGTAAGAAGTGCAAAACCGACCAATTCATCGGCCTTCCAACCGTTGGATCGTCAGACTTAGGATATACATAATGCCTCAAAACCCCGTCGTAATCCAATATCGCTCTCTGGTAATATTTGGTGGTTGAAGCTCCATTGGATGACAGAAAACTGAGTATAGTTCCATTCTCTGCTGTGATGAAGATGTAGCCAGATTGGTTAAAGATCACTTGGAATCCACTGTCATTGCCAACAGTATTTGATGACCAATATGGACCCATGTTGTCATCCATTGGGAAGTTTCTGAAGTAAGACACAAGATTCCCATCATTTTGCATCCAAAAATTGAATCTCCCACTCGAGTAATTCGTCTCCGAAAAGCTGGAAACCAATCTACTGCCCTGGTTGAGTATCTGGGCTGGTAAAATGGTATCGGTTGGATTATCAAAACTTTGCCACAGGACAGCTGATGCATTGCCTACCAGCACAAAGTTACCCGTGTCAAGCATGGCGCCATATGCGACATTGGAGCTGGCCAGGGCAGCACTCCAAATCGGCTGACCGCTTGGATCATCAAGTTCAAATCTCCCATCTGCAAAAATCTGAATCTTGGATCCTTGTGCAGCTGGTTTATCTCGATTTGCAGACCAAATTATGGTTTTTTCGGGTATTTTGTCGAACCAGATGGCTAGCATGTAGCCTCCACCAGGGGTAATCTGTTGGAAACCAAAAGCAAAATCACCGGATGGAGATAACCAAGATGAAGTAGGGTCGTTCGCAATGAGCGACGAGCCCGAAGAAACATTGGTATAAGGCTGCGCATTGGAAAATATTGGAAGCAAAAGAATCAGCATGAAACATGAAGTAGTGTTGCAGAGAAATGCAGAAGCCATTTGAGGGAAACAGGATAATGGAGATTGGAGAAGATTAGAGGTAAGTTTTGTTGTCAAGTTAACAGGTAAGTTGTCTCTATCATTTTTGTAAATAATTATGAGGAAGAACGACGACCAAAAATTGCTGACTGCATTGCTGAATTCCACAGCCAATTGCTAATAAAGAAGAAAAAAAGACAACAAGAAATATTATTTTTGATTGATGAATGGGTAGAAATTTAAAATTATTTGTGAACTATATTTTGAACTTTAATTTGAAGAAGTTGGATTTTAATTTCGATGTCGGTTGTATTTTGCATGTTGCAACTTATTTCGTAAAAAATTTTGTTTGTATATATGAATGATGCTTGCACTTTAGGGAACAAAGTTTACTTGACGTACTATCGTGGTTTGCAGGTGATTATATGTTAACTCGAAGGTATTATGTTAAATAAAATGTTTACCCAGTGTGCATCGAGTGAGAGTTGTATTTTGACCGCAGCCATAGGTTTTAACTCATATTTTTTTAAAAAATATGACAGATCAATATTATTACTTTTTAGCTTGTCAATGATGTCAATAATTTTTTTCTCGGTAAGATATTGACCAAATTTGGTCGGGAACAAATTTAGCTAGGGGTCAATGTCAAGTAATAGTAAATGGATGATAAGTCCATGTATCGATCCAACATAGACTAATATTTAATTACTAGGATATAAACTAT
This sequence comes from Henckelia pumila, assembly GCF_033568475.1. Lineage (NCBI taxonomy): Eukaryota > Viridiplantae > Streptophyta > Magnoliopsida > Lamiales > Gesneriaceae > Henckelia > Henckelia pumila. The sequence goes on along the minus strand of NC_133120.1, from coordinate 126,651,961 downwards.
TTAATTTGTTGGGAAATCAATTAAAGTTTGGTGTTGAACAAACCAGACCAGACCGGCTGTTTCGGCTGAGAACCGGTCCGAAATATATGTCTAGCTAAAAACAATTTTCCCTTTAACTCGCTCGGAACCAGTCAAACTCGGTCAAAAACCGGTTCGACCGGCCTTGAACTGGTGAACAGGTTCAAAACCGATTTGATCAGTTCACCTAATTTTTTTAAAAATATTTTTAAAAAAATAAATGAGATTTAATTTTTACAAATGCAATTATTTATTATTTCCCATAAAAAATGTATTTCCTATATTCAAATTTTTAAATTTTTATTTTGGTCATATATGCATGATTATTTGGTTTTAATTTTTTTAAATCAGTATTTTAGTACTAATTGAGCTTATTTTGTTTTAAGAATCTAATTCTATTATATAAGCATGAATAAAATTTTGAATTGTGTATTTACTTTTATACTTTTGAGATTTTGGTGTTCCCAAATTGCCCATAGATATAGAGTTAATGAGATCCTACACAATGGGTATTACCCAAATTATATATCCGATGGTCAATATTTTTACACATAAGCATAATTAATGAGATATTATTGATATGACAAATCATGACACGGGGATAGATATAGATATGTGTTAAATTTTATATAAATTGCGGTGGTCAAATGGTTTTATGTGCATTTATTATTATATTCCTCATAATAGTGATATTATTGACTATGATTATTAGTGAATACATTAATGAGGGAATTGAACGATCATGACTATGAATAATCAATAAATTAATGAGCTACGGAAATGAACGCATAGGCAATCTATTTAGACTATAAAAATATGAATGGTGGACAAAGTTTTTGTATTGTGTATTTACTATATTGTTCAAAAACTATGAATTATATGTATTATTTGCATGGACATTGTGTGTGGAAAAATGGTGTAAAAATTAGGGACAAATTTGGGATATTAAATTTGTGGAGAATCAAGGTGTTGCTTATTCATTAAATTTGTGAATTTATTTTTTGAATCATTGAATAACATTTTAATTGATTTTCATCATATTCCTAAAGTCATTCTAAATTCTAAAGAAAACATGTGAAGAAAATTATCTATTTTCTAATATAAAATTATGAATGGTGGGCAAAGTTTTTGCATTGTATATTTACTACACTGCCCAACTATGAATTATATGTTTTAATTGCATGGACATTGTGTAAAAAAATGGTGTAAAAATTAGAGTCAAATTTGGGATATTAAATTTGGTTAGAATCAATGTGTTGCTTATTCATTAAATTTGTGCATTTATTTTTTGAATCATTGAATACAACATTTTAATTGATTTTTACCATATTCCGAAAGTCATTCTAAATTATAAAGAAAACATGAGAAGAAAATAATCTATTTCTACTATAAAAGTATGAATGGTGGGCAAAGTTTTTGCATTGTGTATTTAATACATTTCCCAGAAACTATGAATTATATGTATTAATTGCATGGGCCGGGCATTGTGTGGAAAAATGGTGTAAAAATTAAGGTCTAATTTGGGATATTAAATTTGTGGAGAATCAATGTGTTGCTTATTAATTAAATTTGTGCATTTATTTTTTGAATCCTTGAATACAACATTTTAATTATTTTCATCATATTTCTAAAGTCATTCTAAATTCTAAAGAAAACATGTGGATAAAATTATCTATTTCTACTATAAAAGTATGAATGGTATGCAAAATTTTTGCATTGTGTATTTATTACATTGCCCAAAAACTATGAATTATATGTATTAATTGCATGGACATTATGTGGAAAAATGGTGTAAAAATTAGGATCAAATTTGGGATATTAAATTTGTGAAGAATCAATATGTTGCTTATTCATTAAATTTGTGCATTTATTTTTTGAATCATTGAATACAATATTTTAATTAATTTTCATCATATTCCTAAAGCCATTCTAAATTCTAAAGAAAAAATGTGAAGAAAATTATTTATTTTTACTATAAAAATATGAATGGGGGACAAAGTTTTTGCATTGTGTATTTACTACAATGCCCAGGAACTATGAATTATATGTATTAATTGCATGAGCATTGTGTGGAAAAATGGTGTAAAAATTAGGGTCAAATTTGGGATATTAAATTTGTGGAGAATCAATGGGTTGCTTATTCACTAAATTTGTGCATTTATTTTTTGAATTATTGAATAAACCATTTTAATTAATTTTCACTATATTCCTAAAATCATTCTAAATTCTAAAGAAAACATGTGAAGAAAATTATAGATATAAAATATTTCTATCATCTATTTTTTTTATATAAATCATTTAATTTATGCATTTATATTTTGACTCATTGAATACAACATTTTAATTGATTTTAATCATATTCCTAAAGTTATTTTAAAGAAAACATGAGAAGAAAATTATTGATATAAAATATTTTTATCATCTATTTTTTATCAATAATTTAATTGTGATAAGTGTATTTTATACACTTAATTTATATATAATTTTAATTGTTAATTATTTGTTTCGAGCAGATTTATGTATGGGTTTTGTTGTTTTTGTGGTTGTAGAAAATTATTGACGTGTTTTGGAAAAGAAGAGAAAAATGAGATTTAAGAGAAGAAAGAAGAATTAAAGAAGAGAAAAAGAAGAATAGGAAAAGAAATAGAAAAAAACGAGAGAAGAGTAATGGGCTTTTGTTATTGGGCTTGGAAGAGAATTGTTTGCACTTAAAGTAGCGCTAAAGAAGATAAAAGAAAGTGCAAACGCGCTTATTTTGTGAGATTGGAAAATCGAGTCAGAGACTCATGCGCGCTCGCTTGGACTATATAAGCGCCCGCCCCGTGATCGCAATCTTGGTGTTTTAATTATCGGAAGGAAACTTTCATATTTTATTGGACTATTTTTCATGGGCTTTTGGGTGATGGTATAAAAGGGAATTGAAATCTGAGATTTTGGAGGAGCCGCCACAGACATCACACGTACATCAGAGAAGAGATTTCTGGAATTGATCGTGAATCTTTTGAAGAATTATGGGTTTACTTGAAGAACGAAGATGGAGATCAATAGACTGGACACGACATCACATCAACAGATTTTTATTTATAAATTCTGAATTGATGTTTGGATTTTTGAATATGAATTATTGTTTTCAGAATTTTATTATGAACTAATTTTTTAGAGTCTAGAGGTCGGATGGAACCTGGTGTAAATGCTTTCATGAATTTTTGATTTGATTTAATTGAGTTTCTTCTAGATTAATTGTTTTTTTCTAGATTTGATTGTATTTTCAATTACCTGATCAATAATTGAATTGTAATATTTATTTGAAATATGGCACTCGAGAGAGGAGATTTTGAATAGGACCATTAGGAAATACACTGTTAATTATTTATACAACTCGGGAGAGTGTATAATTTTAACATAGCTTTTAAAAGAACATTGTTTTGAATAGATCACTCCAAGTAGATTCTTAATAGAGATATTGGAATTAAATTGTAGTTGATAAAAATTATTTGTTGCTCGGGAGAGGGAAATAATAAACTTAAGTGTTCTTGGCTATTAATTGACTGAAATTCATGAAGATAAATTAATTAGGATTGATTGTTGTTGAAACCAGGTGAAATCTAAACCTCTAGACCATTTTCCTCTTATTGATTTTTATCTGAAAGTTGTGTGCGTGCTATCAAAAACTCATTGATTATTTTATTTTTCTGCAAAACCTCTCAGTTATTGATTTCTTAGATAAAATTAAGACTATTTTAATTACAAGAACTGAATATTTTCATTTTACTCTCTGTGAGAACGATACTTGATTTATCACTATATTAAAACTTGACACTCGTACGCTTGCGAGCATTTTTTACAAGAAGTTTTTGGAGCCGTTGCCGGGGAGTAAATTTGATTTTTGTTTAGTCTTGTTACCAATTAGTCTAATTTTTAATTTAGAATTTTTTATTTTATTTTAAGTTACTAATTGATTTCTTCTTATTTTTAAATTGCAGTTCATGCGAAAATCTCAAAGTTCAAATTCTCTGATTTTTTATCCGGAGATCGAGAGAACTGCACGTGCTTTGAGAAGAGCGAGAAGAGAAGAAGTTAATAGAATGGCTGAAGAGAATCAAGCTCCCTTGGTGCCAATTAGAGAGCACTCCAGGCCAGTAATCCAGGTTCACTACTCTGGAATAGCTCGTGGAACTATCAATGCTAACAATTTTGAGCTAAAGACTGCATTGATCAATATGGTTCAGCAGAACCAGTTTAATGGGAGTGTAACTGCTGATCCTCACCTACACCTGCGCACTTTCCTGGAGATAACAGACATGGTAAAATTTAATGGAGTTTTTGAAGATATAATTAGACTCCGTTTGTTTCCTTTTTCTCTCAGGGATCAGGCGAGGAGTTGGCTACAATCATTGCCGTTGGGGAGTATCACTACATGAGAGGAGATGACAGAAAAATTTCTTACAAAATATTGTCCACCTGCCAAATCCACCCAACTGAAGATTGAAATCAGCACATTCAGGCAGATGGAATCTGAACAGCTTTACGAGGCATGGGAAAGGTATAAAGATTTATTAAGACGTTGTCCTAATCATAAATTTGCAGATTATGAGCAAATTGAGCTGTTCTATAATGGACTAAATGCGCCTACTCGATTGTCGATGGACTCTGCTGCTGGAGGAACCATTTTTGCTAAGGACCCTGTACAGGCCTCTGATATGTTGGAGCAGATGAAGATCAATAGTTTTCAATGGCCATATGAGCGTATGGGAGTCAAGAAGCCAGTTGGAGTGTATGCAGTGGATCCTCTCACATCTATCACTGCCCAATTATCTACACTGACTACACAGGTAGTTGCATTGAATAAAGTGAGTGTTACAGAACCAGCAGGTGTTCCGGGTGCTATGGACGAATCTCACTATCCTGAACAAGTGCAGTACATAAATTAGAGAGGTTATGGAGCTTACAGAGGTAATCCTATACCCAATACTTATCACCCTAGTATGCGTAATCATGAAAATTTTTCTTATGCTAACAATAAAAATGTGTTGAATCATTCGGGGTTCATTACAAATAAGGGTGAGGGTAAGCCGTCTTTGGAGGATGCTGTTAGTAATTTTGTGCAGGAATCTGGTAAGAGGATGGGGATTACTGATACTCACCTTGATAGTTTAGAGACACATGTGGCCAACATGGGTGTTGTACTTCAATCCATGGAGACTAGCATTGGGCAGCTGACGAATTCCTTGAAAGATAACAACAGAGGCCAGTTCCCGAGCAACACAGAGGTAAATCCGAAGGAGCAGTGCAATGTTATCATGTTGAAGAGTGGGAAGCAAGTAGATACAGAAGAAAGCCAGCCATCTGAAAAGACGCCTAAAACAGCTGTAGTTAAGGAAGCGGTCGAAGAGAAGAAGCCTGAACTTGAGCAGAAACCGATGTACAAGCCTCCACTTTCATATCACCAACGGTTCAAGAAGAAGACTCTTGATAAGCAGTTCTCCAAATTCTTGGAGATTTTTAAGAAGATTCATATTAACATCCCCTTTGCCGATGCTTTGGAACAAATGCCAAATTATGCAAAATTCATCAAGGAGGTGATGTCCAAGAAAAGGAGGCTGCTAGAGAACGAGGTGGTGAATCTAACTGAAGAGTGCAGTGCGGTGCTTCAAAAGAAGATGCCACAAAAGCTAAAAGATCCAGAGAGTTTTACGATTTCTTGTACTATTGGTGGATCTCATTTTACTACTGCACTATGTGATTTAGGGGCCAGTATTAATTTAATGTCATTGTCTATTTACAGGGCCTTGGAGTTGGGAGAGATGAAATCGACCATGATCTCGTTGCAGTTGGCGGATAGAAGCATCACATATCCACTTGGAATTGTTGAAGATGTTCTAGTCAAGGTGGACAAATTTATATTTCCAGCGGATTTTGTGATCTTGGAAATAGAAACAGATCATGGTGCTCCAGTGATTTTTGGAAGACCATTCTTGGCCACAGCGGATGCCAAAATTGAAGTGAAGAAGGATGAATTGTCGATGGGTGTGGAGTGAGAACGGGTGATTTTTAACTTTTTCATGAAGACACCTAATCCACCCATCGAGGAATTGTGCTTGATTGAGCCGGTTGTGAAGCTGAAAGGCGGTAAAAAAGGTGATATTGAGGTTGAGTCGACAAAAGAGAACACGTTAAATTCAACAAAGAAAGCCACAAAAGAGAGAACGAAATTTAAAAGGCGGTTCGTGGAATTTATTTGGCGAGTGAAAGAGAAGGGGAATACTTAATAGCGGTGAAAGTCGGGCTGACGACTCTAAACCAAGCGCTTTTTGGGAGGCAACCCAAAATTTTTATATTCTTTTATTTTTGGTTTATTTCATATTTTTTTGTTGAATTTTTGCTTTAATTTTTTTTTGTTTTAGTTAATTAGTTAATTTATTTATGATTTTTGAATGCATTATTGGGAATTTTGGAGGCCTAATATTATAAAATTTTTGAATTTTTTCAGGATTTTAGAAGTTCTAGCAGAAGCTTGTGCGCGTCCGCTCGTCACCTATCCCACGCCCGCCTCTCCTCTACGCATTGAAGCATACCTCTTCCGCACATCATAGAGCGCAATCGCGCCTCATCCTTCCTCATTAGCACAACCTAATATGCGCAACATCTAGCGCAAACGCGCATCTCCATCACCATATAAATGCGCAAACCAGCTCCCAAGTGTGCAAACTCTTGCGCAAACACGCAGCTTATCCGCGCAAGACTAGGCGCAGACGAGATCCCCAACAGCGCAGCTCCTTGCGCGATTGCACCTCACCAATTAACACCACCTCCATGCGCGAACAATCCCCTTCAGCAGCTCTCCCATGCGCGATTGCGCAACTTATCAGCACCCCATTAGAAATAAAACATGCGCAAACCAGTTCCTTATCAGCGCTTCTTCAAACGCAAATGCACAACCCTATTCCCAACCATGCGCAGCTTGTCTTCTCAGCGCAAATCTCCTGCGTGATCGCGCTCACCAGCATTGCAACACAAGAGCTGTTGATCATCAGCTGCTGCTAAGGACGCGAATCTTCAAGCTATTGTGCATATCCAGCTGCAACACTCCATGCGAAAGCTGCGCACCACGAGCTAATGCATTTCTAACAGCATCATCCAATGCACTTGTGATTGTTAAGGTTGCATACTCTACATGCAATCTGTTCTCTTCCCGGATTAGGGCGGTTGTGGTTGTTCTTTATCACCTCCTCCACCATGGTATTGTGGCTGCGAATTCGTTCCATGAAGATGATTTTGATATGGATAACGGGTACTGATGCTCGGTGCAAAGGTACGAGTCCCTTGTTCTTTTTATTGTTTTTAATCATTAGGGACAATGATTATACTAAGTTTGGGGGGGGGGGGGGGGTGAATCAGTGTTTGATTTAGTTGTTTGGTTGATAGTTGATTAGTGGAGTTTTATTGTGTGCTTCATAGATAAAATTTTTGTTGAGTTTATTTGTTGTTTAAGTGAGTAGAGTTTAAAAGAAGTCGAGAAATAATTGGATGCATGGATGATGAAAAAAAAATTGTGCTATAACTGAATCCATGACTGTCTACCTATCTGACAAATATTTTTGAATTAATGAAACCAATTAGATGAACAATTTCTTATATACTCTGTGATTAATACTTGAATCTGATTTTTGAAACATACAAACATAGAGATGATTGAGGCATTGTTTGAAATTTTTGGGTCTGTTGTTTGTTGAAAAATTTATCCTTTGTTGCCCATTTGAGCTTACACGTATATTAGTATAAATGAGGTACAAAAATGTTGAATTTGTTGGAAAATCATCGTTTACTGCTGATGATTATTTTTTTTCTGCACTGATTGAATTTGTATGATTTAATTGTGGATTGAGACTTGTCTAGAACTAGTTCGAACACTCTTCGAGGCAAAATACGGGCATAACTGTGATTAGGATTGATTTATGCAATTTTTCTGAATTTTTTTGAGTCTTTCAAGCTACCCATTAATGCATATTATCCCTAGTAGCTTGTTTGAGACTTATTGAAATCGAATGTTATGCGTGTAAACGTGTGATAAACCCTCATTCGTCATTGTTTCAAGGTCCTACTTTTAATGCCTGAACAGCTTAAACACTATTTCCTACCTTTAAGGGAGTAATTTGAATGCTAAAATTTTATGTGTTCCTAGTTGATATTTGTAAATATGAAATGGTATGGTGGAAGATTTGAAAATAAAAATAAATCAAGAAGGTGGTAGTTAAAAAGAGATGAAAAAGTTGTGAAAAAAAAATGTTTGTGAAAAGAAGAAAAAGGAAAATGATGAATGAAAGAGAAGAAAAGATGAAATATCTATGGGGTGAAAAAGAGTTGTGATATGTGAATAAAAAGGAGTGGAAATTAGAGATAAAGCATAAATTATTCCCTCTTTTGAATTTTTAATCCTTTGTTTGTAGCCATGAGCCAGACCTTATATTATAAGTTGATTAAGTCCTATTGACCGAGTCACAGTTGCTCAATATACTAGTGGGGAAGAGTTGCGAGAATTTAGCCTATGGACTGTTGATTGACACTTTTAATGATTATGAATTTTGATCGAAACATGCACACACTATTCTTCTTTGCATTTATTTGATTGTGAGTGTTTTTGATTTTATATCTTATATTTGATCCCTTGCTACCCTGAAAAGTCCTCATGATATATGAATGTGTGAATTGAACTTGGATAAGGGTGTTTTGAAACATGAGTTGTGGAGATTGTAAGTTTATGCGGTTATTTAGTTATGATTAAAATTTTCAAGTGTTAGTAGGTTGGATGAGATTGGATCTGAATTTTTGAAATTATTTCTGAGCTCATTGCTCCGTAATATTTCTTGACTATATTTTTGGTGGTATGAGTTTTTGGAATTTATTGTGTTAATAGTTTTGCCCAAGACTAGCAAAAGTCTAAGTTTGGGGGTATTTGATAAGTGTATTTTATACACCTAATTTATATATGATTTTAATTGTTATTTATTTATTTCGTGCAGATTGATGTGTGAGTTTTGTTGTTTTATGGTTGTAGGAAATTATTGACGTGTTTTGGAAAAGAAGAGAAAAATGAGATTTAAGAGAAGAAAGAAGAATTAAAGAAGAGGAAAAGAAAAACAGGAAAAGAAATAGAAAAGAAACGAGAGAAGAGTAATGAGCTTTTGTTATTGGGCTTGGAAGAGAATTGTTTGCGCTTAAAGTAGCGCTAAAGAAGAGAAAAGGAAGTGCAAAGGCGCTTATTTTGTGAGATTGGGAAATCGAGTTAGAGACTCATGCGCGCTCGCCTGGACTATATAAGCGCCCGCCCCGTGATCGCAATATTGGTGTTTTAATTAACGGAAGGAAACTTTCATATTTTATTGGGCTATTTTTCATGGGCTTTTGGGTGACGGTATAAAAGGGAATTGAAGTCTGAGATTTTGGAGGAGCCGCCACAGACATCACACGTACATCAGAGAAGAGATTTCTGGAATTGATCGTGAATCTTTTGAAGAATTCTGGGCTTACTTGAAGAACGAAGACGGAGATCAATAGACCGGACACGACATCGCATCGACGGATTTGTTTTCTTTCTTTTATTTATTAAATTCTGAATTGATATTTGGATTTTTGAATATGAATTATTGTTTTCAGAATTTTATTATGAACTAATTTTTTAGAGTCTAGAGGTCGGATGGAACCTGGTGTAGATGCTTTCATGAATTTTTGATTTGATTGAATTGAGTTTCTTCTAGATTAATTGTTTTTTCTAGATTTGATTGTCTTTTTAATTACCTGATCAATAATTGAATTGTAATATTTATTTGAAATCTGGCACTTGGGAGAGGAGATTTTGAATAGGACCATTAGGAAATACACTATTAATTATTAATACAACTTGTGAGAGTGTATAATTTTAACAGAGCTTTTAAAAGAACATTGTTTGAACAGATCACTGCAAGTATATTCTTAATAGGGATATTGGAATTGAATTGTAGTTGATAAAAATTATTTGTTGCTCGGGAGAGGAAAATAATAAACTTAAATGTTCTTGGCTATTAATTGACTGAAATTCATGAAGATAAATTAATTAGGATTGATTGTTGTTGAAACCAGGTGAAATCTAAACCTCTAGACCATTTTTTCTCTTATTGATTTTTATCTGAAAGTTGTGTGCATGCTATCAAAAACTCATTGATTATTTTATTTTTCTGCAAAACCTCTCAGTTATTGATTTTCTAGATAAAATTAGGACTATTTTAATTACAAGAACTGAATATTTTCATTTTACTCCCTATGGGAACGATACTTGATTTATCGCTATATTAAAACTTGACACTCGTACGCTTGCGAGCAATTTTCACAACAAATTGGTGTATTTATTTTTTAACTCATTGCATATTAAAATATTTTAATTGATTTTCATCATTTTCCTAAAGTCATTCTAAAGAAAACACGAGAAAAAAATTATAGATATAAAATATTTCTACCATCCATTTTGAAAAAAATTATTGTTGAATTTTCTAAGTGAATCATTCGTAGTTTAATAATTACTAGGTGACGTGCACACACAATATGTGTGCAAGACAATAAATTAATATCTTGTAGTAATGTAATGAAATTACAGTATAATTAGTTAGTTTTCACAATGTCGACATCTTTCCCTTATTTTCGATTAGAATATTTGTTAGATTTTTAAAACTAAAAATTAAATTAAATTGAGCACAAAATTTTACCCCTACCATAAAAAAATGGTGGATTGAAGAAGATGGTTGCGGTTAAAATAATGGGTTGAAAACTGCCTCGACGTGCACAAACAATGTGTTCAAGATAATAAATTAATATCATGTAGTAATGTCATGAAATTATGGCATAATTAGTTAGTTTTCACAATGTCGACAATTTTTTCCGTATTTTCGATTAGAGTATTTGTTAGATTTCTAAAACTAAAAAAGAAAATTAAATTGAACACAAATTTTATCCCTACCATAAAAAAAGTGGATTGAAAAATATGGTTGCGGTGAAAAGAATGTGTTGAAAACTACCTCAAAAAATAAGGAGAAAGAATGAGTGAAATTATGGTATAATTTATTAGTTTTTATTTCCTTTCATTATTTTAAAGGTTATTAGTATTCCACCTGTGCGTTGCACAGAGTGTTATATTTATGTAATTATTGGAAAAATTAGTAAATATGAGTGTATGAATAAATAATTAAAATAAAAATAAATTAAGTGTTGGGTTGTGAAACACAAGAAATCTTGATTTTGATGATAACAAAACTTGTTATTATGTTTCTAACATATTTAATCAAGTGTTGTAGTTAGTAGATCAAAGTTGGAAAGTTTGAGCTGGAACTTAAAGTTATTCAAGCTGGCGCAGTTCAGTAAATCAATCATATCTCACAGCTCGATGATCCAAATGACTTGAGGCCAAAACGGTTGGAAAGCTTACTCAAATATCTACAAGTCATATCTCAGGATAGATGAGTAAATTGGGACGTTATCAAGGCGGGAAGTTGGTCGCAACATCGAGCTAGATGCAAATCAAATCAAAGCTACAACAACCAAATCAAACAAACCAGTCCTGGTATTTTGGCCATAACTTACAGATCGCTTATCCAAACGGGATGATTAAGTATGAGTTACGAAGCTAGGACAATGATCTACAAATCATCTTGAAGAAGCTCAATCTGAATTGGAGTGTAAGAAGCTGATAAACCAATATGAAGTTCTGGGATCTGCACTGAAATTCATCAGAATAGAATTTCAGACATAGCTTAGTATTTCGAGTATATCTTTCACATACAAACTCGAAATCAAGCGATTCTTGATTCCGTGAAAATCCAAGACAAAGAGATACAACTTTTATGTTCATCACCTTGCCCAGAAATCAGTGAATCAAGAGCTATAAGCAAGTGAAAAGATCAGATCGAATCATGAACGAACCAGATCAATTGGAATGATGCAGATCAACTAAGAGACTAGATCAACTATGAACCAGAACAGATCAAAGCTCAACCAGATCAAAGTCGGACCAGACCAGATCAAAGCTTGACCAGACCAGATGATTTTGACCAGATCGATTCGGTCAAACCAATCCGATGAACAGTAAAATCAGCTCAACTTCAAAAAATGGACAGCAACTCAAATATGACCGTTGCAACTTCAGAAAGTGTCCAGAAACATCTCAAACGGTCATATTCTTGAATCTAACGTTCAAATCATTCTTGGAGACTTTAAATACAAGACTTTGTGAAAGAGTGGGTGCCCGGTGAGCCAACTTGTGGCTAAGGGCTTTTATGACTCTATGTATAAATAATCTTTTGTTTAATATAATTTACACTTTTATAATGGCATTTACTTTATCTTTTATCATATTATTATGTTGTGACATACTATAAGATGTTTAGATGAAGACTTTGAATATACTATAGTGTATGTAAGATGTGGTAGCACATGGGGATGGCTATCATGAAACACATCTTATAGTCACTGTATATTCTAAACAGTTCCTAGTCGATTGAGCCGTCCGTTAATAAGGATAAGGATTGCTCGAGATTGAGACTAGAATTTGCGATGCCGAGTACCACGTTTCATTGGTATGAAACATAGAGATGTTCAAAGCATGCAAATGGATATTCATATGATGAATGATCGAACTACCCTATCCGGACTTTTCAAGTGGTTATCACTTATCGAGTGGATAAAGTCCGCGTTTTTGGTTGTACACCATTAGTCCTTACTACTTGAAACATCATTGAGACTCTATATGCTAGTACTGTACTTTGACTCGTTTACCGACTCTATTGGGGTCATCAGGTGTCGGGATTGGGTACAGTTATGACACATATAGGAGTCGATGCTTTGTTGTCAAGAATTCACCACATACTTGCGAGTGTGGATATCCTATGCAATCTGAGGAGATATTAGTGTGACGAATCTCTGGCCAGAGTACATGATGTGTTTTAAGAAATGGTTTCTTAGTAGCACATGCGATGTCACTATTTGATCTTCAAGATGCATTGCATAGTTATCGAATCTCGAACGACTCTCAATTTACCAATGGTTGTTGATTCGATCGGGATATATGGATGAAGGGACCGTACTGTACGCTAACCAAAATCTATTTGTTCTTGCAGGCACTATCAGTGATACCTAGGGAATCATGGGGTGATGTTGCTAGGCGCTCTTACCATGATTCGATGGGCAAGTCGGAAATTGTTGTTCCGAGTCACAAGGAGTTGTGAGCCCACGGCTAGCTGTATCCCTGAACCATTGAGGGTCACACAAGTAATGGATTTCTAATCGATAATTAAATTTAAAGAGTTAAATTTAGTGAATAAAGAAGTGGGACTTCTTATTTAAAAGTAGAGGGAGTAAGATTTTCTAAAATGACATATTGATGGACATTTTTGGAAACCACTGAATTCGGATTCAGAAAATTTATCTTGACTTTAAAAGATGCAGAAATGGTTTCTGTACACATTGGTGAAATTGGTTTATCAATCTGAGTCACGATGAAATTTATATTAATTTTTGAACATGCGGGCTTTGCTTGTCAGGCTTGAACTTATGACTAATGGGCCCTAAGCTGTTAGCAGCCCACATTATAAATAAGTTATTGTAGTACAGAAATTACACAACATAGGTCACAAAATTTTCGAAAACCCTAGTTTTTCTCTCTAGGTGTGGCCGCCCCCTCTCCTCTCTCTGTTCGAAAATTCCAGCCTGTGAATTTCGAATTTGCAGTCTGGTTTAACAGATCAAATCTGTTATTTCTATTCGTAGAAACTTCTGATAGACTTTCTAGTGCAGTCTATCAGAGGGATTAAACTTCTGTTCGTGGACCTGATTGAAGAATTGTTCGTTCATCAGTTCCTGGGATTTACAACAAGAGCAGATTAATGTGTTGGTGTCCATAATCTCGCTTCGAGATTTTAAGGTAAAATTTATATTGTTTAAATTTTATATTATCAATTTTAATCGTAGGAATTTGATACCCATATGGAATTGTTCCATATAAAATTTTAAAACTTCCGCTGCACCGGGTATCACTTTCTTTTTCGATCCGGAGAACGATCGTGTTCCAACAGTGGTATCAGAGCCAGGTTGTTCTCGGATTTTACGATTAAAATATTGTTCAATTGTACAAGCCTCGATTTTTCAGAAAAATAAAACGAAAAAAAAAAAATTATTTTCTGGGGGGACTGCCCGCTGCCCTGCGCGCAGCTGGGCCGCGCCGAGCGGCCCAGCGATGGGCTGGGCCCCCGACCCGATTGTCGGGGACTGCCCGGATCGTCCCGGGTAGCCCAGAAAAATTAAAATTTTAATTTTTTTTGAAATTTTGTATTTCAGCCCGTTAATTGTTATCGGGCCCAGGTTTTGGCCCGATTGAAAATTGTTTCAGTTGGTCCACGAGGAAATGGGTCAAAATTGTTTGAGCCCAAAAAATTGTTTTAAGAAAATTAATTTTGGATAAATTTTAAATTTTGGAAATTTATAAATTTAATCCAATAAATTAAATCTTTAATTATTAATTTTGGTACAATTGATAATAAAATATGATTTTATGTATAAAATTGAATTTTATATGTAAAATATGATTTTATGGATAAACTAGATAAAATTTGATTTTATATATAAAATAAGATTTTATGTATGAAATATGATTTTATCTATTTATATTTATTGCCATTGCATGATATCCAATAAATTAATTTTTGAATTAAATATTATTGGATAAGGATGATCGATTGCCATGACCAATATTATAGGTGTATGTTAGGTTGTTTACATTTGGCTTTATTATTGATTGTTGGGTTTTATTAATGGGCCTGGTTTATGGCCCAAATTTGATTTTATCATTTGTAATAAAAGTGAGCCTGGTTTATGTCCTGTTCCCACCCCTATAATGTATCCCTTTATTTGTCATAGTAATTTATTGTAAATTCACTAGAAATAGTGGGAGATTTTGAAGATGGAGGTGAGACCAGCAAGCAATGATAAAGACTGAAGAAATGTAAATTGGAAGCATAATGTAATAGGATTGCATTGCATACTTGCATATCACCTAGGATTGGACTTAGACTCGTGATTGGCAACCACGGGTCGATTAGTAATGGAATCGATCATCCTAAAATATAATATATGATATTATCGTTGTATGCATGTTTAGACTAAATTGTATGAATTCCGCAAGCATACAAATTTTAAATGATGAGACAAATTTTCAAAATTAAAAACCCCTCATTTTAAATATGATTTAAAATTGATATCAAGATAAATAAAAGAAATTTAAATATTGTTTAAATGTTCCTACCTTCCATCAACGATCAATGTATGAGATGCTACACGCGGATACGGTCCGGCTCATATTATTGGGGGGGCCCGTTCGTCGGAAAGCTGTACATTGGATCGACACATGTTGTAAGTTGGATGGAACTCTCATGGGATTGGCTCATATTATTGGGGATCCACATGGCGACCGTCTATCACAACTTAATATTGATGGGTCATCTTGACATGTCACAATAAACGGCGTCATATTATTGGGCTCTTATTGGACATGAGGTAAAAAAACATGGAGGTTGCTTTGGAAGCAATTGGGCTCTACCATTTGAAAATTATGGTTGGCTGATATTATTCGGGACTATAGTTTGTCAATTGGACTCCATGTTCCCACTAAAGAAAATGTTTCTCGTTTTCACTAGAGGGTAGTGAAATTGTTAAAATAGTGGGAGTGAGATTCATAAAATAAATTTTGCCTTATTTTATGTCTTAGTAAATTAATTAAACAATCACTGATTATTGTCTGTTTCTTTTCAGTATTTCATTAAGATGAATTCGCGCAATCCACTATTCTCTATTCTCGAAAAAAACAAACTGACTGGCGCAAACTATACGGAATGGTTCCGTAAGTTGAAGATTGTCTTGACCTCGGAGAAGATGTTCTACGTGTTAAAAAAATCTCCTCCGAAGGAAGCACCAGCTGATATAAGTCCGGAAGAGTTGGCCAAACTTGATAAATGGTGGGACCATGATATCAAGGCCAAATGCTATATGCAAGCTTCGATGTCTGATGAACTCCAGAGGCGATTTGAGGATACCGTGAATGCTGCTGACATTCACGTACAACTCAAGGAACGTTTTGGGGCTCAATCGAGAGCTGAAAGGTTCGCTACTGTAAAAGAGTTAATGACGTGTCGCATGCGTGAAGGGACTTCGGTCCGTGATCATGGGGTACGCGTGATTTGGCTCATTCAGAAGTTGGTAACGCTTGAATTGGTATTGGAGCATGAACTCAATGTGGACTTATTACTTCTCTCTCTTCCTTCATCGTTTGACGGTTTTGTGGTGAATTTCAATATGAACAAGATAGAGGCCTCCCTTGAAGAGATGGTCAATATGCTTGTAACTTATGAAGCCACTTTAAAGAAGGATAAACCGGTTCTCTTGGTGGGCTCCTCTTCTTCTGCTAAGAAGGGGCCAAGTACAAAAGGTAAGAAACGTTCTGCCCCATCCAAGAAAACCGGACCCGAGAAGAAGAACAAGACAAAGGCTTCAAACATGGAAAAATCCAAGGATGTTTGCCATCACTGCAAGAAACCCGGTCATTGGAAACGTAACTGCAAGGAATATCTAGAGCAGTTGCGAACTGCGAAGGGTATGTTTTATATTGAAATAAATGTTTCACTTAATACTACTTCTTGGGTATTGGATACCGGATGTGGATCTCACATTTGCAATGATTTGCAGGTGATGACAAGAAGTCGCAAGCTTAGAATGGGTGAGACCCAGCTGAGGCTCGGAAATGGTTCTAGAGTTGAAGCCAAAGCTGTGGGAGACGTTTATTTAATTTTGCAGAACGAATTTAAGTTACTTTTGAGAGATGTTTTATTTGTTCCAGACTTGATTAAAAACATTATTTCTGTTTCTATGCTTGATAGAGATGGTTTTTCTTGCAATTTTGTGAATGGGATTTGCAATATTTACAAGAATGAATGTTTGATTGGAAATGGACAACTTGAAAACGATCTATATAACTTAAAATTAAAAGACGTTCCAATAAATTATGTTGATAAACCGGTAACAACGAACAAAAGGAAAATCGATAGTCAAAACCCGGCAAACCTTTGGCATGCTAGGCTAGGTCATATTTCCTCAAGGAGGATGAACAAGCTAGTGGGAGAGGGCATGTTTGATATGTCTGATATTAACTCTCTACCTACTTGTGAGTCCTGCCTGAAAGGAAAAATGACTAAATCTCCTTTCAAAGAAAAACCTGAGCGTAGTCAAAATCTATGGGATTTGATCCATACAGATGTTTGCGGACCATTTAGTATTGGTACAAAATTTGGTCACACCTACTTCATTACCTTTACTGATGATTATTCTAGGTATGGGTACTTATATTTGATGAAATATAAGTCTGAATCATTTGAAAAGTTCAAAGAATTCAAGGCTAAAGTAGAAAACAAACTAGGTAAGAGTATTAAAGTACTTCGATCGGATCGAGGTGGAGAATACTTGAGTACCGAGTTTTTGAGCTATCTAAAAGAGAATGAGATTCTCTCTCAGTGGACTCCTCCTATGACACCTCAGCTTAATGGTGTTTCGGAGCGTCGCAATCGAACTTTGTTGGACATGGTTCGATCCATGATGAGCTTCACTGAGCTCCCACCTTCGTTTTGGGGCTACGCGCTTGAAACGACGGTATTGTTGTTAAACAACGTCCACACTAAAGCAGTAAATAAAACACCATACGAGTTATGGAATGGCAAAGCTCCTAAGTATTCGTACTTGAGGATTTGGGGATGTCCTGCTTACGTGAAGCAGACAGTGGGAGATAAGTTGGATAGTCGATCCACCTTATGTTATTTTGTAGGATATCCGAAGAATTCAATTGGATATTATTTCTATCATCCTACTGAAACAAAAGTGTTTGTTTCAAGGAATGCCACCTTCTTGGAGAAGGAGTTCTTATTGGATAAGAAAGGCAAGATGATGGGACTCGAAGAAATTCGAGAAGAACCCGAGATACAAAATAATGATCCTACACCTCAGGAACCATTGATTGACACGCCTATTACTAGAAGATCCGAGAGGACTTCTAGGCCTCCTATTAGATATGGTTTTCTTCTTGAAGGGGATCAAAGTGAACCCGACATTGGATGTGATCCAAGAAACTTCAAGGAAGCAATTTCTGATGCGGATTCGAATTTATGGCTTGAAGCTATGCAGTCGGAAATAGATTCGATGCATACAAACCAAGTTTGGACTTTAGTAGATCCTCCCGATGGAATTGTTCCAATAGGGTGTAAATGGATCTATAAGAGAAAACTTGGGCCTGATGGAAAGGTACTGACCTACAAGGCACGATTGGTGGCAAAATGTTATACTCAAAGACAAGGAGTTGACTATGATGAAACTTTTTCACCAGTCGCAATGTTCAAGTCCATAAGAATCCTTATTGCCATAGCAGCGTGGTATGACTATGAGATATGGCAAATGGATGTGAAGACTGCATTTCTTAATGGAAACATTAAGGAAGAAATCTATATGATGCAGCCCGAGGGATTCACATCAATGGGAAGCGAGCATAAGGTATGCAAGCTTCAGAGATCGATCTATGGTCTCAAACAAGCATCAAAAAGTTGGAACCAGAAATTTGATGAAACAATAAAACATTTTGGTTTCATCAAGAGCCCGGAGGAACCGTGCGTGTACAAGAAAGTAGTTAAGGATGCTGTGGCATTCTTAGTACTTTATGTTGATGACATCTTACTCATTGGGAATGATGTAGGGATGTTGCAGTCAACAAAGATATGGTTATCAGGTAGATACTCGATGAAGGATTTGGGTGAGGCGTCCTATATTCTAGGGATACAGATCTATAGAGATAGATCTAAGAGAATGATAGGACTTACTCAAGCTACCTACATCGACACTATATTGAAAAGGTTTTCAATGGATGAGTCCAAGAGATGACATCTACCTATGTGTCATGGAGTCTCTCTATCCAAGTCTATGTGTCCCAAGACTGACGAAGAGATAGAGAAAATGACACACATACCATATGCGTCAGCCATAGGGAGTATCATGTATGGGATGATATCTACCAGACCGGATGTGGCATTTGCTCTGAGTGTATGAGCAGATATCAAGCCAATCCCGGTAAAATGCATTGGAAAGCCGTGAAGGATATTCTTAAGTACTTGAGAAGAACTAAGAATATATTCATGGTTTATGGAGGAAGAGAATTGAAATTGGAAGGCTATACCGACTCTAGCTTCCAAAGTGACGTGGATGACTCGAAGTCAACCTCTGGATTTGTGTTCATGCTCAATGGCGGTGCTGTCTCTTGGAAGAGTTCCAAGCAGGACACCACAGCGGATTCCACCACTAGGCAGAATACATTGCGGCATCAGCTGCTGCTAAAGAGGCCGTTTGGATGAGGAATTTCGTCCAAGAGTTGGGCGTTATTCCTGAAGCTGTTGGTCCAGTCCCGGTGTACTGTGACAACATGGGTGCCGTTTCTCAGGCAAAGGAACCAAGGTCTCATCAGAAATCCAAACACGTACTGAGGAAATACCACATCATCCGGGAGATCGTGGAAAGAGGAGACATCACTGTCAAGAGAGTGGCCTCTGGAGACAATATCGCTGATCCACTTACTAAGCCCTTGCCAGGACCATTATTTGACAAACATCGCGAAGCAATGGGACTACCTAGTATGACTAGTTGGCTTTAGGGCAAGTGGGAGATTGAAAGAGTGGGTGCCCGGTGAGCCAACTTGTGGCTAAGGGCTTTTATGACTCTATGTATAAACAATCTTTTGTTTAATATAATTTACACTTTTATAATGGCATTTACTTTATCTTTTATCATATTATTATGTTGTGACATACTATAAGATGTTTAGATGAAGACCTTGAATATACTATAGTGTATGTAAGATGTGGTAGCACATGGGGATGGCTATCATGAAACACATCTTATAGTCACTGTATATTCTAAACAGTTCCTAGTCGATTGAGCCGTCCGTTAATAAGGATAAGGATTGCTCGAGATTGAGACTAGAATTTGCGATGCCGAGTACCACGTTTCATTGGTATGAAACATAGAGATGTTCAAAGCATGCAAATGGATATTCATATGATGAATGATCGAACTACCCTATCCGGACTTTTCAAGTGGTTATCACTTATCGAGTGGATAAAGTCCGCGTTTTTGGTTGTACACCATTAGTCCTTACTACTTGAAACATCATTGAGACTCTATATGCTAGTACTGTACTTTGACTCGTTTACCGACTCTATTGGGGTCATCAGGTGTCGGGATTGGGTACAGTTATGACACATATAGGAGTCGATGCTTTGTTGTCAAGAATTCACCACATACTTGCGAGTGTGGATATCCTATGCAATCTGAGGAGATATTAGTGTGACGAATCTCTGGCCAGAGTACATGATGTGTTTTAAGAAATGGTTTCTTAGTAGCACATGCGATGTCACTATTTGATCTTCAAGATGCATTGCATAGTTATCGAATCTCGAACGACTCTCGATTTACCAATGGTTGTTGATTCGATCGGGATATATGGATGAAGGGACCGTACTGTACGCTAACCAAAATCTATTTGTTCTTGCAGGCACTATCAGTGATACCTAGGGAATCATGGGGTGATGTTGCTAGGCGCTCTTACCATGATTCGATGGGCAAGTCGGAAATTGTTGTTCCGAGTCACAAGGAGTTGTGAGCCCACGGCTAGCTGTATCCCTGAACCATTGAGGGTCACACAAGTAATGGATTTCTAATCGATAATTAAATTTAAAGAGTTAAATTTAGTGAATAAAGAAGTGGGACTTCTTATTTAAAAGTAGAGGGAGTAAGATTTTCTAAAATGACATATTGATGGACATTTTTGGAAACCACTGAATTCGGATTCAGAAAATTTATCTTGACTTTAAAAGATGCAGAAATGGTTTCTGTACACATTGGTGAAATTGGTTTATCAATCTGAGTCACGATGAAATTTATATTAATTTTTGAACATGCGGGCTTTGCTTGTCAGGCTTGAACTTATGACTAATGGGCCCTAAGCTGTTAGCAGCCCACATTATAAATAAGTTATTGTAGTACAGAAATTACACAACATAGGTCACAAAATTTTCGAAAACCCTAGTTTTTCTCTCTAGGTGTGGCCGCCCCCTCTCCTCTCTCTGTTCGAAAATTCCAGCCTGTGAATTTCGAATTTGCAGTCTGGTTTAACAGATCAAATCTGTTATTTCTATTCGTAGAAACTTCTGATAGACTTTCTAGTGCAGTCTATCAGAGGGATTAAACTTCTGTTCGTGGACCTGATTGAAGAATTGTTCGTTCATCAGTTCCTGGGATTTACAACAAGAGCAGATTAATGTGTTGGTGTCCATAATCTCGCTTCGAGATTTTAAGGTAAAATTTATATTGTTTAAATTTTATATTATCAATTTTAATCGTAGGAATTTGATACCCATATGGAATTGTTCCATATAAAATTTTAAAACTTCCGCTGCACCGGGTATCACTTTCTTTTTCGATCCGGAGAACGATCGTGTTCCAACAGTGGTATCAGAGCCAGGTTGTTCTCGGATTTTACGATTAAAATATTGTTCAATTGTACAAGCCTCGATTTTTCAGAAAAATAAAACGAAAAAAAAAAAATTATTTTCTGGGGGGACTGCCCGCTGCCCTGCGCGCAGCTGGGCCGCGCCGAGCGGCCCAGCGATGGGCTGGGCCCTCGACCCGATTGTCGGGGACTGCCCGGATCGTCCCGGGTAGCCCAGAAAAATTAAAATTTTAATTTTTTTTGAAATTTTGTATTTCAGCCCGTTAATTGTTATCGGGCCCAGGTTTTGGCCCGATTGAAAATTGTTTCAGTTGGTCCACGAGGAAATGGGTCAAAATTGTTTGAGCCCAAAAAATTGTTTTAAGAAAATTAATTTTGGATAAATTTTAAATTTTGGAAATTTATAAATTTAATCCAATAAATTAAATCTTTAATTATTAATTTTGGTACAATTGATAATAAAATATGATTTTATGTATAAAATTGAATTTTATATGTAAAATATGATTTTATGGATAAACTAGATAAAATTTGATTTTATATATAAAATAAGATTTTATGTATGAAATATGATTTTATCTATTTATATTTATTGCCATTGCATGATATCCAATAAATTAATTTTTGAATTAAATATTATTGGATAAGGATGATCGATTGCCATGACCAATATTATAGGTGTATGTTAGGTTGTTTACATTTGGCTTTATTATTGATTGTTGGGTTTTATTAATGGGCCTGGTTTATGGCCCAAATTTGATTTTATCATTTGTAATAAAAGTGAGCCTGGTTTATGTCCTGTTCCCACCCCTATAATGTATCCCTTTATTTGTCATAGTAATTTATTGTAAATTCACTAGAAATAGTGGGAGATTTTGAAGATGGAGGTGAGACCAGCAAGCAATGATAAAGACTGAAGAAATGTAAATTGGAAGCACAATGTAATAGGATTGCATTGCATACTTGCATATCACCTAGGATTGGACTTAGACTCGTGATTGGCAACCACGGGTCGATTAGTAATGGAATCGATCATCCTAAAATATAATATATGATATTATCGTTGTATGCATGTTTAGACTAAATTGTATGAATTCCGCAAGCATACAAATTTTAAATGATGAGACAAATTTTCAAAATTAAAACCCCTCATTTTAAATATGATTTAAAATTGATATCAAGATAAATAAAAGAAATTTAAATATTGTTTAAATGTTCCTACCTTCCATCAACGATCAATGTATGAGATGCTACACGCGGATACGGTCCGGCTCATATTATTGGGGGGGCCCGTTCGTCGGAAAGCTGTACATTGGATCGACACATGTTGTAAGTTGGATGGAACTCTCATGGGATTGGCTCATATTATTGGGGATCCACATGGCGACCGTCTATCACAACTTAATATTGATGGGTCATCTTGACATGTCACAATAAACGGCGTCATATTATTGGGCTCTTATTGGACATGAGGTAAAAAAACATGGAGGTTGCTTTGGAAGCAATTGGGCTCTACCATTTGAAAATTATGGTTGGCTGATATTATTCGGGACTATAGTTTGTCAATTGGACTCCATGTTCCCACTAAAGAAAATGTTTCTCGTTTTCACTAGAGGGTAGTGAAATTGTTAAAATAGTGGGAGTGAGATTCATAAAATAAATTTTGCCTTATTTTATGTCTTAGTAAATTAATTAAACAATCACTGATTATTGTCTGTTTCTTTTCAGTATTTCATTAAGATGAATTCGCGCAATCCACTATTCTCTATTCTCGAAAAAAACAAACTGACTGGCGCAAACTATACGGAATGGTTCCGTAAGTTGAAGATTGTCTTGACCTCGGAGAAGATGTTCTACGTGTTAAAAAAATCTCCTCCGAAGGAAGCACCAGCTGATATAAGTCCGGAAGAGTTGGCCAAACTTGATAAATGGTGGGACCATGATATCAAGGCCAAATGCTATATGCAAGCTTCGATGTCTGATGAACTCCAGAGGCGATTTGAGGATACCGTGAATGCTGCTGACATTCACGTACAACTCAAGGAACGTTTTGGGGCTCAATCGAGAGCTGAAAGGTTCGCTACTGTAAAAGAGTTAATGACGTGTCGCATGCGTGAAGGGACTTCGGTCCGTGATCATGGGGTACGCGTGATTTGGCTCATTCAGAAGTTGGTAACGCTTGAATTGGTATTGGAGCATGAACTCAATGTGGACTTATTACTTCTCTCTCTTCCTTCATCGTTTGACGGTTTTGTGGTGAATTTCAATATGAACAAGATAGAGGCCTCCCTTGAAGAGATGGTCAATATGCTTGTAACTTATGAAGCCACTTTAAAGAAGGATAAACCGGTTCTCTTGGTGGGCTCCTCTTCTTCTGCTAAGAAGGGGCCAAGTACAAAAGGTAAGAAACGTTCTGCCCCATCCAAGAAAACCGGACCCGAGAAGAAGAACAAGACAAAGGCTTCAAACATGGAAAAATCCAAGGATGTTTGCCATCACTGCAAGAAACCCGGTCATTGGAAACGTAACTGCAAGGAATATCTAGAGCAGTTGCGAACTGCGAAGGGTATGTTTTATATTGAAATAAATGTTTCACTTAATACTACTTCTTGGGTATTGGATACCGGATGTGGATCTCACATTTGCAATGATTTGCAGGTGATGACAAGAAGTCGCAAGCTTAGAATGGGTGAGACCCAGCTGAGGCTCGGAAATGGTTCTAGAGTTGAAGCCAAAGCTGTGGGAGACGTTTATTTAATTTTGCAGAACGAATTTAAGTTACTTTTGAGAGATGTTTTATTTGTTCCAGACTTGATTAAAAACATTATTTCTGTTTCTATGCTTGATAGAGATGGTTTTTCTTGCAATTTTGTGAATGGGATTTGCAATATTTACAAGAATGAATGTTTGATTGGAAATGGACAACTTGAAAACGATCTATATAACTTAAAATTAAAAGACGTTCCAATAAATTATGTTGATAAACCGGTAACAACGAACAAAAGGAAAATCGATAGTCAAAACCCGGCAAACCTTTGGCATGCTAGGCTAGGTCATATTTCCTCAAGGAGGATGAACAAGCTAGTGGGAGAGGGCATGTTTGATATGTCTGATATTAACTCTCTACCTACTTGTGAGTCCTGCCTGAAAGGAAAAATGACTAAATCTCCTTTCAAAGAAAAACCTGAGCGTAGTCAAAATCTATGGGATTTGATCCATACAGATGTTTGCGGACCATTTAGTATTGGTACAAAATTTGGTCACACCTACTTCATTACCTTTACTGATGATTATTCTAGGTATGGGTACTTATATTTGATGAAATATAAGTCTGAATCATTTGAAAAGTTCAAAGAATTCAAGGCTAAAGTAGAAAACAAACTAGGTAAGAGTATTAAAGTACTTCGATCGGATCGAGGTGGAGAATACTTGAGTACCGAGTTTTTGAGCTATCTAAAAGAGAATGAGATTCTCTCTCAGTGGACTCCTCCTATGACACCTCAGCTTAATGGTGTTTCGGAGCGTCGCAATCGAACTTTGTTGGACATGGTTCGATCCATGATGAGCTTCACTGAGCTCCCACCTTCGTTTTGGGGCTACGCGCTTGAAACGACGGTATTGTTGTTAAACAACGTCCACACTAAAGCAGTAAATAAAACACCATACGAGTTATGGAATGGCAAAGCTCCTAAGTATTCGTACTTGAGGATTTGGGGATGTCCTGCTTACGTGAAGCAGACAGTGGGAGATAAGTTGGATAGTCGATCCACCTTATGTTATTTTGTAGGATATCCGAAGAATTCAATTGGATATTATTTCTATCATCCTACTGAAACAAAAGTGTTTGTTTCAAGGAATGCCACCTTCTTGGAGAAGGAGTTCTTATTGGATAAGAAAGGCAAGATGATGGGACTCGAAGAAATTCGAGAAGAACCCGAGATACAAAATAATGATCCTACACCTCAGGAACCATTGATTGACACGCCTATTACTAGAAGATCCGAGAGGACTTCTAGGCCTCCTATTAGATATGGTTTTCTTCTTGAAGGGGATCAAAGTGAACCCGACATTGGATGTGATCCAAGAAACTTCAAGGAAGCAATTTCTGATGCGGATTCGAATTTATGGCTTGAAGCTATGCAGTCGGAAATAGATTCGATGCATACAAACCAAGTTTGGACTTTAGTAGATCCTCCCGATGGAATTGTTCCAATAGGGTGTAAATGGATCTATAAGAGAAAACTTGGGCCTGATGGAAAGGTACTGACCTACAAGGCACGATTGGTGGCAAAATGTTATACTCAAAGACAAGGAGTTGACTATGATGAAACTTTTTCACCAGTCGCAATGTTCAAGTCCATAAGAATCCTTATTGCCATAGCAGCGTGGTATGACTATGAGATATGGCAAATGGATGTGAAGACTGCATTTCTTAATGGAAACATTAAGGAAGAAATCTATATGATGCAGCCCGAGGGATTCACATCAATGGGAAGCGAGCATAAGGTATGCAAGCTTCAGAGATCGATCTATGGTCTCAAACAAGCATCAAAAAGTTGGAACCAGAAATTTGATGAAACAATAAAACATTTTGGTTTCAAGAGCCCGGAGGAACCGTGCGTGTACAAGAAAGTAGTTAAGGATGCTGTGGCATTCTTAGTACTTTATGTTGATGACATCTTACTCATTGGGAATGATGTAGGGATGTTGCAGTCAACAAAGATATGGTTATCAGGTAGATACTCGATGAAGGATTTGGGTGAGGCGTCCTATATTCTAGGGATACAGATCTATAGAGATAGATCTAAGAGAATGATAGGACTTACTCAAGCTACCTACATCGACACTATATTGAAAAGGTTTTCAATGGATGAGTCCAAGAGATGACATCTACCTATGTGTCATGGAGTCTCTCTATCCAAGTCTATGTGTCCCAAGACTGACGAAGAGATAGAGAAAATGACACACATACCATATGCGTCAGCCATAGGGAGTATCATGTATGGGATGATATCTACCAGACCGGATGTGGCATTTGCTCTGAGTGTCATGAGCAGATATCAAGCCAATCCCGGTAAAATGCATTGGAAAGCCGTGAAGGATATTCTTAAGTACTTGAGAAGAACTAAGAATATATTCATGGTTTATGGAGGAAGAGAATTGAAATTGGAAGGCTATACCGACTCTAGCTTCCAAAGTGACGTGGATGACTCGAAGTCAACCTCTGGATTTGTGTTCATGCTCAATGGCGGTGCTGTCTCTTGGAAGAGTTCCAAGCAGGACACCACAGCGGATTCCACCACTAGGCAGAATACATTGCGGCATCAGCTGCTGCTAAAGAGGCCGTTTGGATGAGGAATTTCGTCCAAGAGTTGGGCGTTATTCCTGAAGCTGTTGGTCCAGTCCCGGTGTACTGTGACAACATGGGTGCCGTTTCTCAGGCAAAGGAACCAAGGTCTCATCAGAAATCCAAACACGTACTGAGGAAATACCACATCATCCGGGAGATCGTGGAAAGAGGAGACATCACTGTCAAGAGAGTGGCCTCTGGAGACAATATCGCTGATCCACTTACTAAGCCCTTGCCAGGACCATTATTTGACAAACATCGCGAAGCAATGGGACTACCTAGTATGACTAGTTGGCTTTAGGGCAAGTGGGAGATTGAAAGAGTGGGTGCCCGGTGAGCCAACTTGTGGCTAAGGGCTTTTATGACTCTATGTATAAACAATCTTTTGTTTAATATAATTTACACTTTTATAATGGCATTTACTTTATCTTTTATCATATTATTATGTTGTGACATACTATAAGATGTTTAGATGAAGACCTTGAATATACTATAGTGTATGTAAGATGTGGTAGCACATGGGGATGGCTATCATGAAACACATCTTATAGTCACTGTATATTCTAAACAGTTCCTAGTCGATTGAGCCGTCCGTTAATAAGGATAAGGATTGCTCGAGATTGAGACTAGAATTTGCGATGCCGAGTACCACGTTTCATTGGTATGAAACATAGAGATGTTCAAAGCATGCAAATGGATATTCATATGATGAATGATCGAACTACCCTATCCGGACTTTTCAAGTGGTTATCACTTATCGAGTGGATAAAGTCCGCGTTTTTGGTTGTACACCATTAGTCCTTACTACTTGAAACATCATTGAGACTCTATATGCTAGTACTGTACTTTGACTTGTTTACCGACTCTATTGGGGTCATCAGGTGTCGGGATTGGGTACAGTTACGACACATATAGGAGTCGATGCTTTGTTGTCAAGAATTCACCACATACTTGCGAGTGTGGATATCCTATGCAATCTGAGGAGATATTAGTGCGACGAATCTCTGGCCAGAGTACATGATGTGTTTTAAGAAATGGTTTCTTAGTAGCACATGCGATGTCACTATTTGATCTTCAAGATGCATTGCATAGTTATCGAATCTCGAACGACTCTCGATTTACCAATGGTTGTTGATTCGATCGGGATATATGGATGAAGGGACCGTACTGTACGCTAACCAAAATATATTTGTTCTTGCAGGCACTATCAGTGATACCTAGGGAATCATGGGGTGATGTTGCTAGGCGCTCTTACCATGATTCGATGGGCAAGTCGGAAATTGTTGTTCCGAGTCACAAGGAGTTGTGAGCCCACGGCTAGCTGTATCCCTGAACCATTGAGGGTCACACAAGTAATGGATTTCTAATCGATAATTAAATTTAAAGAGTTAAATTTAGTGAATAAAGAAGTGGGACTTCTTATTTAAAAGTAGAGGGAGTAAGATTTTCTAAAATGACATATTGATGGACATTTTTGGAAACCACTGAATTCGGATTCAGAAAATTTATCTTGACTTTAAAAGATGCAGAAATGGTTTCTGTACACATTGGTGAAATTGGTTTATCAATCTGAGTCACGATGAAATTTATATTAATTTTTGAACATGCGGGCTTTGCTTGTCAGGCTTGAACTTATGACTAATGGGCCCTAAGCTGTTAGCAGCCCACATTATAAATAAGTTATTGCAGTACAGAAATTACACAACATAGGTCACAAAATTTTCGAAAACCCTAGTTTTCTCTCTAGGTGTGGCCGCCCCCTCTCCTCTCTCTGTTCGAAAATTCCAGCCTGTGAATTTCGAATTTGCAGTCTGGTTTAACAGATCAAATCTGTTATTTCTCTTCGTAGAAACTTCTGATAGACTTTCTAGTGCAGTCTATCAGAGGGATTAAACTTCTGTTCGTGGACCTGATTGAAGAATTGTTCGTTCATTAGTTCCTGGGATATACAACAAGAGCAGATTAATCTGTTGGTGTCCATAATCTCGCTTCGAGATTTTAAGGTAAAATTTATATTGTTTAAATTTTATATTATCAATTTTAATCGTAGGAATTTGATACCCATATGGAATCGTTCCATATAAAATTTTAAAACTTCCGCTGCACCGGGTATCACTTTATTTTTCGATCCGGAGAACGATCGTGTTCCAACACTTTGAAGATCAAACACAAGATTTTGATGGGGATTAAAAGCATGGGCAGATTATAGAAGAAAAAGAAGCTAGAATGAGAGCAAGCCCAAGATGTGAGGAACAAGAAGAAGAGATGAACTTTCAACGTTAAATCCTCTACATCAAATCCACTTTATAGAACACTCTTCCATGTTCAATATCTTTGTATATGAGTTGAAGAGAGCTCACTCACACACATACGAGAGACATGCTTTGCAAGATTAGTTGAGTGAGAGTCTTAGCACAAAGACATTAAACATTGTGTTTGAAGTCTTGGCATAAGAGACGTTAAACAATATGCAGATTGTGAGGTTGAGGCCTACAATCAAGAGTGGCTAGGAGTTCTCGTCTAGGCATTGGATAAGTCCTAAATTGGATTGGGTTTGTACAAATGGATTTGTATAAATCAAAGTCTTCTAGTGGATCCTTCCGAGGCGGAAGTAGGGGTGACGTAGGAGATTGAGCTCCGAACATCCATAAACAAATTTGTGTCTATTTGTTTATCGCATTTACATTATTATTGCCACTGTTTTAAGATGCATTGTTGAAGCATTTTATGTGTTCTTCATAGACCAAAATATAGCATACAAAGTGTTTGATAAAATGCTTCAACCAAATAGTTTTTATCATTTCAAATTGCATCTTTTAAAATGACTTATAAAATGTTATTCGGTTTCTACGAAGGATTATTTCGAGTGTATTTCGCTTGGTTTGAAAACCAAACTCGATATAGTTCATCGGTGCTCGATTTATTTTTTAACATTTTAAGAACAAACTATTGTAGCTCTTAAATATTTTTAAGTGTGTATTCACCCCCCTCTACACACGTATTTCGATCCTAACAATTGGTATCAGAGCGGTTGTTCTTGAAAGAGAATTTAAAACTTATTTTGATATTTAAAATTTCGTTTTTAAGATTTTCTAACACATATATGCATAGTTGATAATTTTTGACAGCTTGCAGCGACTTTTGGAAAAATGGCATAAATCCTTGATCGAGTGTCCAAACGACAAACCGCATTTTGCATTGTAAACTAGACTCATAGAGGATTGCAGTGGTATAAAATTTTCAGCCTGGTGATGCACGAGAAAAAGCAGTTTATTCTGTAAAGTTGAACCAGTGTGCTGCCGCAGAAACTGGACATGGACAAAAAGTTGGTGTTTTTGTCAAAAAGCTCAAGGATGTTGCACTCATCAATAAAAGAACTAATTATCTCAAAACACAGCCATACATCATCAAGAAAACTCGGTACACTCGTTTTAATATTAGGTTTTAAAGAGCTTTTGAGTTCGAATGTCATCTTGATATTCTATTTGTGCTAGCATGTCTTGGATTAAGAATGTCTAGTCATTTCCCTTACAAATGTGATTGTGCTTAGTGACTAAAGGGACACTTAAATGCTTCATGAATATTTCAGTTGGCATATCAATCTTGATTTTGTGATGGCTGATAGTTTGAGATAATTTGGTTCAATCTTGATGAAGCTTGCTAATTGTCAACTTGTTTATTTGTTGTGCATTGCATTTTTTTTTAAAAAAATATGTTGTTTAGTTATCCCTCTACTTTTATCGATTTTAAAGTTTCAAAAATATAGGTGGAGAGCTAATTATAATTTTAAGGGGGAGAAATTTTTTTGCTTAATTTACACCTTTTTGATTCACACAAAAAGGTGGAAAATATGTTAAACAAAAATAACGTTCATATTTTTATCCAAGTTTTGTGATCATAAAAAAAGGGGGAGATTGTTGGGTTGTGAAACACAAGCAATATTGATTTTTATGATAACAAAACATGTTATTGTGTTTCTAACATATTTAATCAAATGTTGTAGTAAGTAGATCAAAGTTGGAAAGTTTGAGCTGGAACTCAAAGTTATTCAAGCTGGCGCAGCTCAGTAAATCAATCATATCTCACAGCTCGGTGATCTAAATTACTTGAGGCTAAAACGGTTGAAAAGCTTACTCAAATCTCTACAAGTCATATCTCAGGCCAGATGAGTTAATTCGGACGTTATCAAGGCGAAAAGTTGGTCGCAACATCGAGCTGGATGCAAATCAAATGAAAGCTACAGCAACCAGATCAAACAGACCAATCCTGGTATTTTGGCCATAACTTACAGCTTGCTTATCCAAACGGGATGATTCAGTATGAGTTACAAAGCTAAGAAAATGATCTACAAATCATCTTGAAGCAGCTCAATCTGAATCGGAGTGTAAGAAGCTGATAAATCGATATGAAGGTTTGGGATCTGCACTGAAATTCTTCAGAACAGAATTTCAGACATAGCTTAGTATTTCGAGTATATCTTTCACATACAAACTCGAAATCGAGAGATTTTTGATTCCGTGGAAATCCAAGACAAAGAGCAACAACTTTTATGTTCATCACCTTGCCCAAAAATCAGTGAATCAAGAGCTATAAGCAAGTGAAAAGATCAGATCGAATCATGAACGAACCAGATCAATTGGAATGATGCAGATCAACTAAGAGACTAGATCAACTATGAACCAGTACAGATCAAAGCTCAACCAGATCAAAGTCGGACCAGACAAGATCAAAGCTTGACCAGACCAGATGAGTTTGACCAGATCGATTCGGTCAAACCAGTCCGATGAACAGTAAAATCAGCTCAACTTCAAAAAAATGGACAGCAACTCAAATATGACCGTTGCAACTTCAGAAAGTGTCCAGAAACATCTCAAACGGTCATATTCTTGAATCTTACGTTCAAATCATTCTTGGAGACTTTAAATACAAGACTTTGAAGATCAAACACAAGCTTTTGATGGGGATTAAAAGAATGGGCAGATTATAGAAGAAAAAGAAGCTAGAATGAGAGCAAGCCCAAGATGTGAGGAACAAGAAGAAGAGATGAGCTTTCAACGTTAAATCCTCTACATCAAACCCACTTTATAGAACACTCTTCCATGTTCAATATCTTTGTATATGAGTTGAAGAGAGCTCACTCACACACATACGAGAGACATGCTTTGCAAGATTAGTTGAGTGAGAGTCTTAGCACAAAGACATTAAACATTGTGTTTGTAGTCTTGTCATAAGAGACGTTAAACAATATGCGGATTGTGAGTTTGAGGCCTACAATCAAGAGTGGCTAGGAGTTCTCATCTAGGCATTGGATAAGTCCTAAATTGGATTGGGTTTGTACAAATGGGTTTGTATAAATCAAAGTCTTCTAGTGGATCCTTCCGAGGCGAAAGTAGGGGTGACGTAGGAGATTGAGCTCCGAACATCCATAAACAAATTTGTGTCTATTTGTTTATCGCATTTACATTATTATTGCCACTGTTTTAAGATGCATTGTTGAAGAAATTTATGTGTTCTTCATAGACCAAAATATAACATACAAAGTGTTTGATAAAATGCTTCAACAAAATAGTTTTTATCATTTCAAATTGCATTTTTAAAATGACTTATAAAATGTTTATTCGGTTTCTACGAAGGATTATTTCGAGTGTATTCCGCTTGGTTTGAAAACCAAACTCGATATAATTCATCGGTGCTCGGTTTATTTTTTAGCATTTCAAGAACGAGCTATTGTAGCTCTTAAATATTTTTAAGTGTGTAATCACCCCGCTCTACACACGTATTTCGATCCTAACATTAAGGTTGAATTAGATTAAATGATTTAAAATCTACGAATATAAATGTATATTCATTGTCTGGATAACTTTATAAAATAAAATAAAATTTATCTTGATATTAATTTCACTACAATTGAGGTCATCACAAAAGGATTTCAAATTCTTAGAGTATTGTAATCAATTTAAATTTATTGTGTTTGGATGAGTTTTTGACAGAGTTTAAAAGTTTTGTAAATTTGTTTGGAAAACTATTAGAAAACAGTTTTAAACGGTTGAATTAAACTAATCCCTCCGTCCCGAATACATTGTCTTATTTTGTTTTTCACACAGATTAAGAAAAATTTATTGGAAAAACAAATTTTATATAAACTTCTTATTTTAACCCTATTTAATGTATTAAAAATGATTGCACAATTTTCAAGGTGTAGTTAATAGGGGTATATTAGTAAAGAAATCTAAAAAAATATTACTAAATATGGTATATGACTATATATTTGGGATAAACAAAAAAACAAACGTGGACATTATAATTTTGACGTAGGGAATATTGGACATCTTCTAAAATGTTTTTATATATAAAAGAAATTGTTCCACCATTATTTTTTTTAAAAATGTCTTATTTTAATATTATATTTATTCATATTATTTTTGTATATTTAAAATTTTTTATTTCCTAAGGGATTTATTTATCCAATAACTAAAAATATGATTCATGCAATATTTTTATTTGATACAAAAACAACATAGAAATTTTTTAAATTTTAAAATAAATTTTAAAATTTTTAAAGTTGAAATATAAAAATATCAAAATAAATATAATAAAATATAGATACATAATATTTTGATAAGATAAGTTAAATTAAACTACGTACAATTAGTATAAAATGGTATTTATGTTAACAAAAAATAATGTATAAAGTATATAAAGTTAAATAAACAAAAACAATTATAAGTATGATAATGATAAAAAAATTTAAAAATTAAATCATACATTTATCTATATTTTAAAAAAAATTATTTCAAAAAATATATCACTCAAATCATAATATTTTATTTTTTTGAATATCCTATATTATCTCTATCTATAGTTTTGAATTCAATTATATATTATTTGAGTTTTTAAATTTAATTATAATGTCGTCACTATTTTCGGAAATAATATTTTAGTTGAAAAATACTATAGTTTCTATTTTAGTAGTCTTTTATACTTTTAGCTGTTTTGGAGCTTATAAGCTCTTAATTTTTTTTTTAGATAAAATATTTTTCAAAAAACGTATAAAATGTCAAAATAAGTTGTTTGACTGCTTATAAGCTGTTTCAAAAAAAGTAAGCTGACCTTAATTTTTTGAAAAAGATCTTATTTCAATATTTCATCTCTCCAAAATATCCTTAAATATTTTCATAAATGCTCATCATATCCTCCACCCATTAATATTAATTATTATTTTAAAAAAAATTTCCAAATAATATAAATTTTTTTAAATTAAAATATTAAAATATTTTTATTTTTTTAATATAGGTTTATTCTAAAACTATTTTCGTATATGTATAATTCGAAACCTTATCTTCATAGCATTATACTTTTTTTTTTTGGTAATTTTAACAATAGAAAGATGTTATAATACCAAACATATCAGAATCTTAAGTTGCTTAAAATAAGTTTACCCAACACTTTAACAACTTATTTTTAAAATAAGTTCGAACAGCTTATAAGCTCATAAAATAGCTTTTAAGCTCTAGGAGCTTATAATATTTTTTAATAAGCTTAGTCAAACACCCTTTTATATATATAAATATATATTAATTTTTTTAGATAAAATAATATTATATTTTGTTGAATATTAAATATTATATCTGTTTATAATTTAAATTCAATTACATATTATTGTATTTTTAATTTTAATGATAATTGTTAACTTCAATCGTATTTTAATCTACACTCTAAAATTTTTATATTAAATAATATATTATCGCTCATAATATCATCTTTTTTAAATATTTGTTGTGTATATCTATATATGCATATAGGCAAATCAATCATCCTATTAAAAATAAATGTTAAATTTTATTTGATAAAAAAAAGACTATTTTAAATTTTTTACTATCGTATTTTTATGTATATTTAAAATTTTTGGATGAAATAAAATATCATTAATATTATTATTATTTTTTTGAATATTTTTTGAGTGTTTATATATATATATATATATATATATATATATATAAATATATATAATAGAAACAAAACTTATTAAGAACAAAAATTAATTTTGTTTTCCTAATGAAAAGTATTTTTTTAAAAAAAGAAAACTCTATCGTATTTTTATAAGAAAGCAAAATTTTAATTTTTTTTAAAAAGACTATTTTAATTTTTGTTTTTAATTCAATCATATTTTTTTACTTATATTTTCAAAATTTTAGTTTAACTATTTGTAGCTGAGTTTTCTGTTTTTATATATAAAAATGCTAAAGTTATAAAAATATCATGTAAAATGATATTTGAAATAATAATATCATGAGATTTTGCTATTTTATTGCGATATTTTGTATTTAATTTATCATGATATATTGATATATTAAATTCTTTTATTGAATTTTTTGGTTGTAAAATTTGGTGTACAAATTTCGTTGTATTGGTCAAAACATCCAACGCTAAAAGAAAAAAATTAAATTTTGTTTGATCAAGATAAAATATATTTTAATTTTTTAAAATTAAATTGTATTTTTATCTATATTTTAAAAATTTTAGATTAAATTTTTTATCATTTATAATATCATTTCGTTGTATTGGTCAAAACATCCAACGCTAAAAGAAAAAAATTAAATTTTGTTTGATCAAGATAAAATATATTTTAATTTTTTAAAATTAAATTGTATTTTTATCTATATTTTAAAATTTTTAGATTAAATATTTTATCATTTATAATATCATTTTATTTTTTGAATATTCAATATTATCTCTATTTATAATTTTAAATTAAATTAAATAATGTATTATTTGTATTTTTTAATTTTATGATATCTTTACTATTTTCGAAATTGTCTTTTGGGCGGGAAAAATTGTTTTATATCTATTTAGGTGACTTTTTTGTTTTTATATATATATAGATATAGATTTCAGGAATTTCACATAGTAATATCAAAATTAGTTTTTATACACTTGTCTTGCTTTATTAAATAGTATAGTATATGTGAGTATTATCGGTGATACTTTTTCATCTTGAAATATTTAGAAATATGAGGTAAATTAAGAGGCAAAAAAAAAAAACTCATGTGATTATGTTTTGGGTTTTATATACATCATATTGCATTTATAAAGTTAACCATATAGCATAAGGGCAATCAATGAATAATCTATTTTGATATATTTTATTTATTATTATTGAAACTATTAACGTTTTTTTCCACTATCACAATAAATATAATTAATCATTTAAATTTTTTTAGCAATATTTACACTTATAAAAAATTTGTGTTTAAAATAATATGTAGATAGAAAGAATCATCAACATCATATATATATATATATGGATGTATATATAAATGTTATTAAGAATAATTTACACAATTTACTATACAAATAAAAGTACACTATATTAGTAAGAAAATAAAAATAAAATGCTATTTTTTAATGCATTAAACACAATATTTTTAATTGGTTTTCAAAA
Organism: Henckelia pumila; assembly: GCF_033568475.1. Taxonomy (NCBI): domain Eukaryota; kingdom Viridiplantae; phylum Streptophyta; class Magnoliopsida; order Lamiales; family Gesneriaceae; genus Henckelia; species Henckelia pumila. Next base: position 126,615,544 of record NC_133120.1, on the reverse strand, counting down.
CATCATACTGCATTTGTAAAGTTAACCTCATATATTATTGTAATATAAGTGCAATCAGTTAATAAACTATTTTTATATAGTTTCTTTATTATTGAAATTATCAACCTCATTTCGCACTATCACAATAAAAATAACTCATCATTTAAAAAAAATTAACAATATTTTCACTTCTGCAAAACTTTTATTTAAGATAATATATGGATAAAGAGCATCATCATAAATGTTATTAAAAATAAGTTTCAGAATTTAATATACTAATAAAAACACATATATTGGAGAGAAAATAAAAATAATATGCCATTTTTTTAACTCATTAAAGATAAAATTTTAATTGGTTTTCAAAACATCATATTGCATCGTAAAGTTAACCTCATATACTATTGTAACATAAGTGCAATTAATAAATAAACTATTTTGATATAGTTTTTTTTACTATAAAAAATATAATGTGTCAATTCACATCTTTTTTTATTACACAAATTCTCTTTTAACATATTTTCTCTGAATTTAAGACATGTGAAGAGCAAAGTAGTTAAAGAAAAATAACATTTGGTTACAACATAATTATAAAAAAATTGAAAACAATGATACGCCAAAATTAAATAGATATTTGATAATAAAAATACATTAGAGAAATAACAATTTTCTGAAATATAATTCTTAGGAATCTAAAAATAATGAGCATAAAAAATGATTAGATGTTTGATAATAAAAATATATTTTCACTAATTAAAATCATTAAAAGAGAATATATATATATATATATATATATATATATATTACTTCAAAAAACAAGAATATATATATATATATATATATTTAATCTATTATTATTATAATAATTATTATTATATATTTAATCTATTATTATTATTATTATTATTATTATTATTATTATTATTATTATTATTATTATTATTATTATTATTATACCTATAAAAGTATGAATAGAATGACAAAAAGTTAATAAAATAACAAAAATTTCGATGTGGATTTTGTACTTTGCCCTTAAATTGTATATAGTTTTGATTAATTCCATGGACATCTTCATAATTCTTAGAAATCTTTAAAAAATGATGTATAAAAGTGAATATATGTTTGACAAGCAAAAAAAAAATTTCATTGAAATAATAAAAATAGAATGTGTATTTAATAATAGAATGTGTATTTAATCTATTCTATCTATAAGAATGTGAATAGAAGTAAAAACAATTCTTTAGACAAATAATATTTAAGACTCAAGCATAAGACAATTAACAACTATTAGAAACTTAATATATCTGAAAAATAAAAATTTTAATTATTGCAAATTTTATTTTAATTATAAATGTTAATACATTTAAATTTATTTTATATTATATCTAATAGACTAATACGTTGTTCACGTGCGAGGCACGCTCTTCTTAATAGTGTGTGTATATATATATATATAAAATCAATCATCAATTAACTAATTAAACATTAATCAAATGTCAAATTCTTGGCAAATACATGGCTTAGGCATTTTAAACGCCGCCGAGGGCTTCCATCTTTCATCGAGTGAGTTTTGATTTGGTTACCGAGTTCTTGATGAGTCACGCATTTGAGAAAGCATCGGAATTCTTGAAGTTGGTATTCAAGTGCTCGAAATCTTTTTAAATAGAATAATAATTATTAAAACTTATATAAATATTTGTTTTGTCTTCAAACGTATTTTCCGAGCTTTCATTTTTCTTTGGAGTTTGTGACCTTTGTGTGCTGTTTTGGGTGGTGAAAATGTGGGATAGAAAGGTAGGTGTAACGTCTGATATGGTTTACACGTATTTTGTTCATACTCATTAATTTGATTTCTTCGACTTTGATAATATCTCTTCATACAATATGGCTTAAATTGTTTCTGTGGCGTTTTTGTGAGTTTTTTAAAAGTAGTTGTATTGTCGAAAATCAATCTCAGCACCATGTGAGAATTTGTATTCAATGCATCATTAAATTTGATAAATTTGTTTGATATATACAATATTAAATATCACCTACTGTATTATTTATCGATACAATATTTAACATTAATATGAATTTTATTTCTTAAAAATTAAAATCTTATTATATATTATATTACATATATTAGTTTTAAAAGAGCCAATAAATTGTTTATTGTCCTTTAAACCCTCGGGATGTTAGTTATTGTGTAGAATAAATAGAGGAAAATTAGTAATTTTGTTAGTGTGTGCAATGAATAAGATCAGCAAATAGTTTAATAAATTAGAAATTAGTACTTTGGTTTGTGTGAGGAATAAATATGCATGGATAAATTTAGTTAGTGTGTGAAATAGGAACAATATTAGAATTAGTAATTTAGTAAATTAGATATGAGTAGTTTAGTTAGTGTATGAAATAAATTAATGGAGTGAAATAGTAATTTAATTTAATAAATTTAGTTAGTGTGTAATATCTATCTATCTATATATTATATTATTATTATTTATTATATTACACCAATAAATCAATCTATCTATCTATCTATCTATCATTATTATTTATTATTATTATTATTATTATTATTATTATAAAAGAGCCAATAAATTGTTTATTATCCTTTAAACCCTTGAGAAGTTAATTATTGTGTGGAATAAATAGGAATAAAGTTAGTAATCTATTATCTATCTATCTATCTATTACTTATATAAAAGATCCAATAAATTTTTTATTGTCTTTTAAACCCTTGGGATGTTAGTTATTGTGTTAGGAACTCATATATCTGAGTTTCGGTGTTTGACAAACATTATTCGACACATCAACTATTGATAAACAGTAGTTGCAAAGCAGTAACAAGAGTCCAGAAAAGCAGAAGAGAAGAATAGCAAAACCAGAAGCAGCAGAGCAGATGCTCTCCAGTGTTAGGATTGGTGGAGTGTTTAGAGAGGAGGGGGGGGGGGGGGGGGGAGGGGGAATGAACAAACCAAACTTTTATTTTATTTTGTAGGGAGCTGGAGTTAGCAGCAGTCCATGCTCATCTTATCGATTGAAGTAGAAGCAGCAGCCTACTAAATTAATGCGAAAACAGACTACTGAACGTCTATTGAAGGTCAACGAAAGTAAGAATGGTGACACCAAATTTTCTTATGAAGGATAAACCTTCTATGTCTCCCCTTTTTCTGTTTCCAGAAGGTATTCACTAGAAGCATTGATTGGTACACTATCTGGCACAAACCCATTTCAGCAGGGCTTATCTACTGCCTACTGAAACTCCTAGTATTCTCACAATCTAACTTTTGAAAGGACTTCGTTCAAAAGTTTACAAATCTCAGTACTTGATACTCAACAAATCATTACAAATATCGACACACAATATTGAACTTTAAAGATCTGATATATCGATGAGTGCAGGGCGGAGGCCTGTTATGGATTGGGGGGCCTTCCCCTTCCCCCCCACCCCCAACTTTTTTTTTAGTTCTATAATATATGTATATATGTGTGTGTTGTAATTTTGTTATTATTTCATCTAAAAAAAATTATATAATTTTATTTATCCTCTCAAAATAGTAATATATTTTTATTTATTTGAATTAATTTTACAAAACTGAGAAACATAATCTATCGAATACCAAACTCAATTTTTTCATGCAATATTTGGTTTTTAATTTTTTCTTCTCTTCCCTCCCCTTCTCTGCATCTTGTTTAAAGGCTACAAAATAAAAGGTGTGTTCCTTTCTTTTATTTTTTTTAATCTCTTGAATTATAACTCGCTTTTAAATTTTTGTGCGACGTGTTTTTTTTCAAAAAAAAATCCATTGTCATTAATTTTTTATTACGGGATTTTTAAAATAAATTTCTTTGTTTCATTTATTTCTAACATGTACTCGAGAGGATTCTTAATATTTTGAAATATATTGATTTTTTTGTTTTTTTAAATCTGTAATTATATTATAAATATAGTCAGAATTATGATTCATAGTATGATGAAAGTTGAAATTCTTAATGATTGTTTGCTAGTGTATATTGAAAATCAAATTTCTGAAAAGTTCGATATAGTTCACTTGTAGTCGTAGATGATTTTCGTGATTGACAAAGAGAATTTCTAAATTCTAATAGATTCGTGAAATAATATTATATTTATAATTTTTTATGTTGAATATTTATGTAGTATTTAATAAAAATATAATATATTTAAAATTTTATTGTTATACATAATAAATATTTGATCTTTCTTGAGTTTTCTATTGGCCCCCCTGGTATCTAGTTCTGGCTCCGCCCCTGGATAAGTATGTGCAAGAGTATCTTTTGAGTGGAAACTTGAATGTTTGGCTTGAAAGCAGTAGAGTTCTTTTGATGAATTTTTCTCTTCGTCTCTCTCTCTCTCTCTCTCTCCTTCTCTAAGTGGCCGATCATCTTTATATAGCTGTTGGTTCCAACGTCTTTAAACGACTCTATTTACTCTTTAATGATTGTTCTTGAAACACGGAATATATGTATCAGATTTATGTGTTCTAAAAAAATATGTTCAATAAATGCTTAGTATGATGCATTAAATGCGATGTCTTTTCAAATCAGAACGGTTATTTAATATACGTTGTATTGAACCTTGCTTACTGATTCCGCATTATCATAAGTCTACTAGTTCTTGTTCTACTGGTTCTGATACGTTTGTGTTCTATTGTTTCTGATACGTTTGCGTTCTACTGTTTATGTTCTACTAGTAAGGTTCTAGTTTAATTTACCATTCTACGAGATTATTCTATTTTCTAAGTTTGTATGATCTACTGCTATTGGGTCAGCATACATCATCAAAACTAAAATCCTTAACAATTTTCACTTTTTGGTGATGCCCAAAACCTAGTAAAAATGTAATAGATAAATAAAAATGTTAGATAGAATAGATAACTCAGATAAAACAAATAATATAGTCATAGATAAGATTAAATGTTTAATTCTAAAGAGGAAAATTTCTCGGAATATCCATCTGTATGTCCACGGGTTCTGGTGATGGATTCTTTCTTCGATTGGTAGCAGTAGATGATGTTTCTGGTCTCCTTTCCCCCTTTTTGGCATCAACATCCACAATGAACTGAAATAGATCAACGAATTGAGCAGAGATATTGTCAACTTTGGCATCTAAACTTCGAATGGATTCTGCTTGAGTACCAACTTGAGATGAAAGAGCTTGTACAGAATCAGTGTTCTTGTTGACAGCAGTACGAGTATCGATCTGACTAATGCTGAGGCTGACATAAGATGAAACAACATCTCTTTTGAAGGAGGAGAAGGTGACATGGACTTTTGTGAGATCTTCATAAATTTTTAGAACGTAGTCCAACACTCTCTTGTTGAAGCAGATAACAATATCTCTGTCTTTAAGTTGATTAAAATGAAGTTCTTTGACTAGTGCCTCAAGGCTGAAACAGATGCCTTTGAGATTGGCAAGTTCTTGAGATATATAATCTTCCGGATCAAAAAGAGGACTATCGCTCGCTGCATTCGTTGCTTAATTTCTTGAAGAGTGGACATTTGCATATCAGATTGAACAACGAGAGGACCGGAGGTAGTCAGAATCTCAGAGAGCAGAACTAAATCAGTGGTCGGATCAATAGTTTATTCCAATTCTGGTGCGGCTGGAGGAGACTCAGACATAGGAGTGGAATCTCGAACTTCAGAAATAGCATATGTTTCCACAATAACACTAGGAGAAGATATTTCCAAGATTTCAGTTGCTACTTCCCTTGCTTCTTGCTGATATGCAGTAGAGAACAACTCAATATTTGGAAGGACGACTTCCAGTTCCGTGGTAACTCCCAAAGGGACTTCTGGTGGAACTTGCGATAGAGCAGTTGCCGGAGACACTTGTTGAGCAGAAGATGTGGAACCTGGTTCAATAGGAGTTTCTACTGGAGCAACAGAGGGTCCTTGATATGTGAAAATGGAGTTCACAACATCCTCAACTATTGAGAATTATTTTATAGACATCAATGAAGAAGTCTGGAGATTTGAAGTATCAATTCCATGTGCTTCTGCTGGGAGATTGTTACGACAGCAGTATGCTATGGTGGCTTGTCTTGAACTGATATAGGAAGAGTCGGGACCGAAGATGTAGCAACATCATGAGAAGTAACATATCCAGCTTCTAATTTAAGTACCTCAAGATCCATTATCTGAAGAGTATTGTTCAAGTGTTGAACAACTGACTCATCTATGGATGTAGTAGGGCTTTTGGAGTCAAGATTACTTCTTAGCACAATAAGAATCTCAGATAGTTTTGTCACTCGTAGCTTCTATAGAATTAAGTGTCTTCAATTTAGAGCTTCTGCAACAAAAGTTGTCTTTGTGGCTACAAAAACTTGTTTTTTCGAGGCGCACAACTTGAGCCAATCTAGTCTTGTGGCCTACAAACTCGGATAAGTGCTGAACTGTGCTAATGTGTGCCCATTTATCAAAGTAAGTACATTCCTAAGCTGCATAGGCATCAACCTGTTCCATTTGAATATTTACTGCTGTCTGAACAAGTGAGAGAATAATTTCATCATTTGTATCCTTATCATTATGGACAGTGGCCAAGATGGACTTCCTTTTACTGCGTGGATCTTGAACAGATTGGGGTTGCTGGTGAGAGACAACATTTGGTTCCTGAATCGAAATACCTGGTAAAGATTTGAAGATTGTAGAGGACGGAGCTGAAACCTTGGAAGAGATGGGTGCAGTGATAGCAACAGTGATTGGTGCAGAGGATGGAGCAGGGTCTCCAAAGACTTGAGTAAGAGGGATATAATAAGTGTTATCCAAATCAGTCAAGGAGACAATCTTTTGAACTCACTTAATTTTCAAAGTGGTTCTTGTCGGGAGAAAAGTCAAGCCTCATAAATGAAACGGTAGGTGGCAATTCATTAAGCAAATATTGAAGCCAAGTGTACGATAAATATTGAAGGAAAATTTAATTGAGAATTTTCATTCTGATGTTTATGAGCGGAAGAGGCTCTATAAATAGAGCTCCCCTCCTTTAAAAGAAGTATCCCATCTCGAGTTATCTTATCTGATTCTTGAGTGTTTTCTTCTCTCTTATTTATTTCTACATATATTTGTGAGATAGGTTTTCTTCTGTATTAAGAGAGTTAGTGTCTCTTTGGAAACACGGAGAGAGGTTGTAATTCTCCTAATATTATAGTAGAATCTTTTGATCTTGCACGTGGTTTTTACCCTAGTAATTTTTAGGGGTTTTCCACGTAAATCTTGGTGTCTATTTATTATTAAATTTCCATATTTTCTATCTCGTAATGCCGCACCTGGGACCAACAAGTGGTATTAGAGCCTTGGCATAAAATTTCTTAAAATTTTGAGTATGCTCTGTGGTTGCAGCTTTGACTGATCTTCCACATCAAAAAAGATTTTTTTGAAGATTTTATAAGGCACGATTATTGTAGTCAAGATTTCGGAAAAATACGAGATAGAAAAGTTCAATGGGAGAAATTTTTTATTGTGGAAATTGAAGGTGCAAGCAATTCTAACAAAGGAGAGTTGCTTGGCAGCTATTGGAGATAGACCGGCGGACATCACAGATGATCAAAAGTGGAATGAGATGAATCACAATGTTGTTGCCAATTTGCATTTGGCTATAGAGGATGAAGTATTGTCAAGTATCTCAGAAATAAAAAGTGCAAAAGTTATTTGGGATACTCGGGCGAAACTGTACGAGGTCAAGTCACTGCACAATAAAATTTTCCTAAAGAGAAAGCTTTATACTCTTCGGATGGCGGAATCCTCATTGATGACCGGTCATATAAACACATTGAATACTCTATTTTACCGGGTTAACTATATGGGGCATAAAATAGAGGAAAAAGAACGTGCGGAGCTTTTACTTCAGAGTCTACCAGATTCATATGATCAACTCATCATCAACGTTAACAACAATGTTATTTCAGATAATTTACATTTTGACGACGTTTTAACTGCGGTTCTTGGAGAAGAGAGTCGTCGCAAGAACAAGGAAGATAGGTTGGCAATGTCGAAGCAAGCAGATGCTTTACCGATGACGAGAGGAAGAGACGGAGCGTGACTCCAGTGGGAGCCACATATATGGTAGATTAAAGTCAAAAAGTAAGAAGAAAAATATTTACTACTTTAAATGTGGCGGTAAAGGGCACTTCAAGAGAGAGTGTACGAAGAGCATCGAAAAGGGATCTCAAGGAAATCTGGCAAGTACTTCAAGTAGTGGTGAAATATTATTCAGCGAAGCAGCAACAGTTGTGGAAGGCAGACACAGATTTTGTGATGCATGGATTATGGATTCAGGAGCGACGTGCCACATGACGTCAAGGAGAGAATGGTTTGATCAATATGAACCAGTCTCGGGAGGATCAGTATTCATGGGAAATGATCATGCCTTGAAAATCGCTGGGGTCGGTACCATCAAAATAAAAATGTTTGATGGCACTGTTCGCACCATATAGAAGGTACGACATGTGAAGGGCCTGACAAAACATCTTTTGTCTTTTGGGCAATTGGATGATATTGGGTGCAAAACCCGTGTCGAGAATGGGATCATGAAGATTGTGAAAGTCACGCTTGTGGTTATGAAGGCGGAAAATATTGCTGCAAATCTGTATGTACTTTTGAGAGAAACACACAAAGAGGCGGGCGGAACTAGCTGTTGCATCAATTATTTCGGGAGAAGAATCAATAGTGTTGTGGCATAGAAATCTCGGGCATATGTCAGAACGAGAAATGAAGATTCTCTCAGAACGGAAGTTGTTGTCGGGTCTTATAAAAGTGACTCTACCCTTTTGTGAGCATTGTGTTACCAGTAAACAACACAGATTAAATTTTGGTTCATCAACGGCCAAAAGCAAAGGCATATTGGAGCTGATTCATTCTGATGTTTGGCAAGAACCAGTGGTATCCCTAGGAAAAGCAAGATATTTTGTCTCGTTTATTGATTATTTCTCTAGGAGATGTTGGGTGTATCCAATCAAAAAGAAGTCAAATGTTTTTGAAGTCTTCAAAGTTTTCAAAGCACGGGTTGAACTTGATTCTGACAAGAAAATCAAGTGTTTGAGGACGGACAATGGAGGAGAATATACCAGTGATGAATTTGATGCATTTTTCCAGCATGAGGGCATCAAAAGTCAATTCACGATGGCTTACACGCCTCAATAGAATAGAGTGGCAGAGCCGATGAACAAAACTTTGTTGGACAGAACAAGGGCCATTTTGAGTACTGCGGGTCTAGACAAGTCATTTTGGGCAGAAGAAGTCAAAACCGCTTCTTATATCATCAATTGTTCTCATTCAGTGGCGATTGATTTGAAGACTCCAATAGAGGTGTGGACTGGCAAGCCAGCTGATTATTCTCGGTTACATACATTTCAAAGTCCGGTGTAAGTGTTGTACAATGAACAAGAAAGATCGAAGTTGGATTCCAAATCCAGAAAATATATCTTTTTGGGTTATGCTGATGGAGTAAAGGGGTTTCGCTTGTGGTATCCCACTGTCCACAAGCTTATCATCAGCAGAGATGTTATCTTCGAGGAAGATAAAGTGAAGGAAGACAAAGACACACTGAATTCAGAAACTACTATCATTCAGGTGGAAAATAAGACAGACGAAGATCAAGTTTCTTGTGAAGAAATACTAGAGCACAAAGAACAAGAACCAGTTGAGTCAGAGGTTTCCAAAGTGAGGCAATCAACTCGAGAGAGAATACCACCAGGTTGACTTTCAGATTATGTCACTGAAAGAAACATTGCATATTGTCTATTAACAGAGGATGGTGAGCCATCAAGTTTTCATGAGGATAGTCAAAGCTTGGATATATCCCTGTGGATGACAGCGATGCAAGAAGAATTGGAAGCATTGGACAGGAATAAAACTTGGGATCTTGTTACACTACCACGAGGGAGGAAAGCTATTTGTAACAGATGGGTCTATAAGATCAAGCGTGATGGCAATAACCAAGTGGAGTGGTATCGTGCAAGATTGGTTGTCAAAGGGTATGCACAGAAAGAAGGCATTGACTTCAATGAGATATTTTCTCATGTGGTTCGAATTTCAGCAGTCAGAGTAGTATTGGCAATGTGTGCGGTGTTTGACCTACATCTAGAACAACTAGATGTGAAAACGACATTTCTTCATGGTGATCTTGAAGAAGAAATCTATATGCTCCAGCCAGAAGGTTTTGCATAAAAGGGCAAAGAGAACTTGGTTTGCAGGTTGAACAAATCTCTGTACGGTCTCAAACAGGCGCCGAGGTGTTGGTACAAGAGATTTGATTCCTATAGCATGAGCCTTGGGTACAACAGACTCAGTGTAGACCCTTGTACGTATTTCAAGAGGTCTGGTAATAATTATTATATCATTTTGCTGTTGTATATGGACGAAATGTTGGTTGCATGCCCCAACAAAGATCGTATCCAAGAATTGAAGGCACAGTTGGCTAGAGAATTTGATATGAAGGACTTGGGACCAGCAAACAAGATTCTAGGGATGCAAGTTCACCAAGACGGAATTAATAGGAAGATTTGGATTTCCCAGAAAAATTATTTGAATAAAGTCTTGCAGCGCTTCAACATGCAAGATAGTAAGACAATTTCAACCCCTCTTCCTATTAACTTCAAGTTATCTTCTGAGATGTGTCATAGCAGTGAAGCAGAGAGGATGGAGATGTCTCGAGTACCGTATGCATCAGCAGTGGGAACTTTAATGTTCACTATGATTTGTACAAGACCAGACATTGCACAAGCAGTGGGAGTAGTCAGTCGGTACATGGAGAATCCTGGACAAGAGCATTGGAGAACGGTTAAGAGGATCCTTAGATATATTAAGGGTACCTCGGATGCTGCATTATGTTTTGGAGGATCATATTTTACACTCAGGGGCTATGTGGATTCAGACTATGCGGGTGATCCAGATAAGAGAAAATCTATTACTGGTTATGTGTTTACAGTTGCAGGAGGTGCAGTCAGCTGAGTTTCAAAACTGCAAATAATTGTGGCATTATCTACAACGGAGGAAGAATACATGGTAGCTACTCAAGCTTGCAAGGAGGCAATATGGATTAAAAGGATATTGGAGGAGCTTGGGCACAAAGAAGAGAAAATTCCTTTGTTTTGTGATAGTCAGAGTTTCTTGCACATTACAAGGAATCCAGCCTTTCAGTCCAGGACTAAACACATTGGATTTCAGTTTCACTTTGCATGAGAAGTAGTAGAGGAAGGAAGTGTGGATATGCAGAAGATCCATACGAAGGATAACATAGCTGATGTTCTGACCAAGCCAGTGAATACTGATAAGTTTGAGTGGTGTAGATCCTCATGTGGCCTAGCAGAAACTTAAGCAGCGGGAATGGCAAGATTGAAAGGATGTGTGGAGATGTGTTTGATTCTCAATCAAATCTCCAAGTGGGAGAATGTCGGGAGAAACAAGCCTCATAAATGAGACGGTAGGTGGAAATTCATTAAGCAAATATTGAAGCCAAGTGTACGATAAATATTGAAGGAAAATTCAATTGAGAATTTTCATTCTAATGTTTATGAGCGGAGGGGGCTCTATAAATAGAGCTCCCCTCCTTCAGAATAAGTATCCCATCTCGAGTTCTCTCATTTGATTCTTGAGTGTTTTTTTCTCTCCTATTTATTTCTATATATATTTGTGAGATACGTTTTTTCCTGTATTAAGAGAGTGAGTGTCTCTTTGGAAACACAGAGAGAGGTTGTAATTCTCCTAATATTATAGTAGAATCTTTTGATCTTGCCCGTGGTTTTTACCCAAATAATTTTTAGGGGTTTTCCACATAAATCTTGGTGTCTATTTATTATTAAATTTCCATATTTTCTATCTCGTAATGCCGCACCTGGGACCAACAGTTCTGGATTTCTTCTTTGCAGGTTGTGCTGCAAGCTGCGGTGGTGAGTAGATTCCTCAGACCGAGTTGTATTTTGGGCAACTTTGAAAAAACTCCCCAATAAAAACATAACTTTCATTTTACTCCCTCTTTTTGTGTGTTCCGAAAAGGCCCTTGTTTTTATTTTAATCATTATTATCTATTGAATTATCAAACGTAGAATCAGATTCAAAATCTAATTCACTTGATTCATCAAGATAATAAATATTTTCATCATCAGATGAAAATTAAATTGTTTCTATAAGATAGAATCCAATAGTATATAATTCTTCAAGAAGTTTAACTTTGTTTTTATTTTCGTTTCGTTTTGGACATTCAGTCGCATAATGTCCTTCTTCATTGCACAACCAACATGTGCAATTCTTTCCTTTACCCTTTGGGTAAGGTGGTTTTTTTTTATCAAACTTTTTATAAAATTTTCGTCTATAAGGTTTTCTGAAGAAATTCTTTTTGAATTTCGTTTTCTTATAAGGAATAAATTTCCTATTAAAAGATTTATAAGGTTTATTTGGTTTATTCTGTTTTTGTCGTTTTAGATGTTTGTGTGGCATGTTTGTTTTACAACCAGATTCTTTTACTGTGAATTCTATTTTTTCACAGCAAAGTTTATTGTTTTATTTGTACGATTTTGAAATTCTTTTATTTAACGTTACCTTGTGACATTTCTTTGTTATTATATCTTTGATGAATTTAATAGCTCCTTCTAATATTTTGGCGTAAGAGCTAGTTAAGAATTCATCTTTATTGTTTATTGGTATATTAGGTATTTTATTAAAAATATTCAATTTATAATGTTCCTTTTTATCGGAATCTATTAACTGATAATAGTTTGTTTCGTAATCACAAATAAATTCTTCTAAATAACATAAATTACAAAGTTTGATGTTTTCTAGAATAAAAATTACTCTATTTTGTTCTATGGTTTTGTCTACTAAATTAGCATCATTATTTAAAAACTCCTAAAAATTCTTGGTACCAGACATCAACAAATAGTTCGAAATATCAATGTCCTGTCAATCCCTGTGGTAGATTAGTAATTACCAGGTTTTCACCCCAAGTTCTTACTGCTCCTACTAATGTCATTTTTATCATCCCATGAGTTAGTACTTGAACGTTCTCACTTTTATCTAATAGTGGTGTTAATTGGATTTGTACTGATAGTTCATTTGCCCAATGATCTATACTTGATTTTCTTTCCATAGTAGTAGAACATTGACCGACTTAATCGGTATGATTAAAAATCAACTGGCAAGCGCATCAGGTCAAATTATAGATACTGAATAAAATTCGAGTGTCAGAACCCACAGGGACTGTATAAAATGAATACCCAAATATATTTATTCCTACTTAATCTAGACCAATGAATAAAGATGATTCAGATTTTAAAATAAAAATAAAAATTCAATTAAAATTTAATTAACTAAAACGCAGCAGAAAACTTTGTATTAATTCAAATATGGGAAAAATTCGATCAAGGACTCACGTAGGTACCAGACAATTCATGTAACAAGCAGTCGATCTAAGACATCAGACTTAATCTTAATTCACGGGAATTTTTCTAATTTGTTCGAAGGACTATTTCTAAAACAATCAAACCTATTAAAATATTGATGAACTAATCTTTCGTAATTCTAATCAAATTTGAATGCATGAATAACTGTGAAAATTCAGTTTACACCCAAACCGCATAATGAAACCGAATTCTATTTCTAGTCAGTTTTACACTATGTTGACTATCAAAGTGATCGAATTCGAAACCTCTTCTGTCGACTTGGAATCGATTAACAAGCAAGCAAATAACTGGCCAAGAAATTTGCAAGACAAATATAAATTCGATAATCAATAAAATCAAAACAAGTCTAAAAATCTCAATTAAACAAACGAGTTTTATACATAAATTGTCTGGCCCAATCACGTGGCCTTGATTGAATAAGAAAACTACTCAATAAATAAATTCATGATCAAACAAGGTTTTTAATCATGAAAAGTAAAAATAAAATAAAAGAAAAGAAGAAGAAATCTTCTCCCAAGCCTGTAGCAGTAGCCGCCTCTGCGTCTGAAATTCTCCAACTCTGGAACCCTTATTTTTTTGATAAAAGATTTATTTATACGTCCAAAATAAGTAAAAGATAATATCCTTCCCGAGCAAGAATTTTCCAAAAATAAAACTCTGGTCGCGCGGCTCGCTCGAGCGAGCACAGTTCTCGCTCGAGCTAGAAACTCTCTGTCCCGAAGATTTAAATTCCCGCATCGCTCGCTCGAGCGAGCACAAGCTCTCGCTCGAGCGAGCACAAGCTCTCGCTCGAGCGAGACATGTTCTGTCTAAAAAAAAAATCAATCACGCACAGACCAAGCGCGATAACTTCTCTTCAAGCGCTAAACTCCACCCTTCAGTGCGATAGCACTCCCTTTAGCGCTAACCATACTTCCTTAACGCCTTAGCACTCTTCCTAGCGCCAAAATCCCAGAAACTTAAGCGTGAGAATCGAACAGAAGCAGGGCACACACATTCATGAGATTTTTGAAAATGAGCTATACAAAATCTAATACCAATCAAAGCATTCAATAATAATCTATAAGGGGAGGAACGAAACCATAATCTTGCCTAGCTAGAACAAGCAAGCAAATCGATAAGCTCAAAAATTGAAGCTGTGGCCGAGAGCAAAAGGTGGGAAATGAACGGGAAAATACAGGAAATCGAGCTCAATCTTTACTCCTAGCTGGACAAGGAATGATTTTCTTGAGAAGAAATCGAAGCTTGAAGGCTCCAGGAGAAGAATCGAAGAAGCCGAGCTCTCCCTTGAAGAACAGGGGAATCGGCGCTTGTGTGTGTGTGTGCGCGAATGAGTGTGCGTGTGTTTTAGGGTGTAGGATTGGGGGTTTAGGGTTATTTCTTAGGTTTGAGTGTAAAGGTTCTACTCTAAAATTAAAAGTGCTACACACAAGTAGCAACTTAGGGATATGAATTAAATTGTACTAAATAAAACACAAGCTTGAAAATTCTAGAAATTAAAATACAACACTTTAAATATTCTGATGTCACGGCGACGAGTAGAATATTTAATTAATCAAGCAAAGCGATTAAAAATAATTTAAACAAACGTTTGAAAGCGAATTAAATAAAGACACAAGCGGAATTAAAAACCTTTAAAATAATTTGGACACTGAAAAGGCATTTAAATAAATAACCTAGACATTTAAAATAATTTAAAATAACTAACCGCTAAACCAGGCTATTTAAAATAAATAAGTTGAACACTCGAAAATATTTAAACAAATAAGCTAAACGGTAAAAATATTATTTTAAAAGGATAAACTAAACAATTAAGATTATTTAAAAGAATAAACTCAAATAGTTAAAATAATTTGAGCGAATAAACTAAACAATAAAAATCAAAATCATTTAAATAAGCAAAAACCTTAAACCTTTAAAATATTTAAAACAAATAAATTGCACAATAAAATCATTTGAATAAATAATAAAATATTCTAATAGCACATAATTCAGATAAAGAATTTAAATCAAATAAACTTAAAAATACAAATCCTAATATTTATTAAATTAAATGCACGCGATTTAGTAGATTGGATTTTAGGCGCCACATAACTACTTCAGACTCCGAGTTGAACCAAAGAAGAAGAAGTTGAGGTTTGAAATGAGAATGATTGATGATCTATTGATGGTTTTGATTCGATTCTGAAATGATAGACGTGAACGAAGTTTGATATGTGTCTTTTGATATTGTATTTCATATTTGAAGTATTCAGAACCGAGAAATACGAAGGTATAATGATGACATCGCAAGTCAGTGATTTGAAACTCGAGAATGACGTTTCTTGAGTTGTCCCGCCAAAACCACATACTTGTTTATTGTTTTGATTTGATTTTGATGTTGTCGATCCATCTCAGGTAGTGGATCTTTGAGTTTAAGTCGACACGATGATGATATGATATGCTATTGAATTGATTCTATGCCAAGGTCTGAGGCAACCTTATTTTCGAGTCAAGAATGACTACGATAGATGGATATCCATGTAAAGATCATTTACGAATCTTGATGGCAAACGACGTTATATGAATCAATTCTTATTCGATATATGTGTTATTTACTCTATTGTTGAGTCGATTATGAATAGAGTCGATATGATTTACTTAACGCTTTATATATGTCGATTATACTGGGAATGTTTTCTCACCGGAGTTTATCCGGTTGTTGCTTTGTTTTGTATGTGTGCATGGCAACAGAGGGGGCATGAGATAGTCAACGACGACATTGATAGCTCGGGAGCGAGATTGAGCAAGTGAGGACTCGGGTTGTTGCTGAAAGACTATGCCTTAGAATGTATCAAACTTAGTAGACAGTTAGAAACTTGAAGCACACTTTTGAGACTTTGTGTAGCTTGTGGATTCATGTTCCTTATGTTCTTTGTTTGATGTAATAAAGGCATGAATTTATACTTGAAACTTTATATGTGTGTATATGCATATTTTCTGATTTTATCAACCATGTTTGAGTTGGTTTTTGATTATATTTCCAAGTCTTGACATCATAAGTGTTTCTGCAGATTTTCTGGGCAGATAGGCCGCTCGATCGGTAGGATTCAACCGATCGAGCGAGGCCTTAAAAATGCAAAACAGAGAATTGAAGTTTTGAGCTCGCTCGATCGGTAGGATTTGACCGATCGAGCGAGGCCAAGATTTGCTCAGACCCGAGAGAAGAGATTCATTGCCCGCTCGATCGGTAGGATTTTACCGATCGAGCGAGGTGCCGATTTTAAATTTTTTTTTAATTATTTGGTTTGAGTATTCTTTTAAATACATGATTGATTATTTATTAATCATTAATTTCCCTAAGATGAGATTAGCAACCCGAGGTCCCCTCAACAGGTGGTATCAGAGCTTAAGTTTCTCGGACTGAAAATAGATGAGCGGGGTAGATCGAGTCTTTTATTCTGATTTATTTATTCTTGAAGCATGTGCATTATCTTAATTGATTTACAGCTTTAAGAATTACATGCTATCTATTTATCTGATGTGATTGGAAGCATGTCTTGATTGCGATTGAATCAGAACTCGATCTCTTGAGAAGACATTGTGTGCTTATCAGAGGCGGACTGAAACATATTTGTTATACAGGGAATTGAATTGTACACTAATCTATTTGATTATCAGATATTCCTCCTCGACCAGCACCGAGAGTTAGACAGACATTGGCAGTAAATCAGCCTGAAAAGACTAATATTGCACAGATACCAGCGACATCACCTGAACCCAAACAGAGTAGTACTTCTACTGATGTGTTTGGTGATGCTAATCCGATGGAGAAACTTCTAAAACGATTCCAGTCATTCAAACCCCCGAAGTTAAACGGAACTGAGAATGTTGTGGATTGTGAAAATTGGCTAGAGGATATTGAGCAGTTATTTGAGTCTCTCGATTATACAGATGATCGTCATGTGAGATTAGTAATTCATCAACTACATGGTCTTGCGAAAAGTTGGTGGATAGCAATGAAGAGAGCATTGGAACATCGAGGTACTGTTATTACTTGGGAAGTCTTTAAAACTGCTTTTTATCAGCGATTATTTTCTGTTTCTTATCGTAAGGACAAGGGAGCGGAGTTTGCAAGTTTGCAACAAGGACAGATTAATATTGAAGATTATGTTGCAAAGTTCACCAGCTTACTGAAGTTTGCTCCGCATATCGCTGCAAGTGATGAAGCTCAAGCCGATCAATTTATCAATGGCTTGAATCCTGATGTCTTTACCCTAGTGAATGCTGGATGACCCAATACTTTTGCTGATGCTTTGAATCGTGCAAAAGGATCTGAAGCAGGAATATTGAGGCAACAAGGAGAACATTTTGTACAGCAGCCAGTGAGACAGCCGCAAGAGCAGCCACAGATTCCACCACCACCTCGATTTGATGCATGAGGTAGTAGCAGTGGTAAGAAAAATTTCTTCAAGGGAAAGAGCAAATAGTTTAAGAGGTCTGGTAGTAGTTCTTCAAGTTCGAGTGGGTCTAGAAAGTTCATAGGTGGACAGAAATTCGGTACATCTGATCCATACTGTTCTAAATGTGGTGGTCGTCACACCAATGAGCAGTGTAGAAGAGTGTTTGGCACCTGTCACATTTGCCAACAACCGAGTCATTTTGCGAAAGTATGTCCACAGCGAGGTTCTGGAAGTGCACAGGGTGCTGGATCATCTCGATCAGGGACACAGCCAGAGAGACAAGCATCCTCGGTGCATTCATTCCAACCTCAGCCATCATCACAGAGCCGTGCTGGAGGAAGTCAAGCTGGGAGCCAGCAACAGAGACAACAGGCTAGAGTGTTTGCACTGACTGAAGAGCAAGCACAAGCTGCACCAGATGATGTGATTGCAGGTAACTATTTCATTCCTAGTTATCCTGCCTATGTCTTATTTGATACTGGTGCATCACATACGTTTATTTCCGAGCAATTTGTTGCATTACATGAATTTCCTGTTGAACCCTTAGCTACTGTAGTGTCTATTTCATCTCCTTTGGGAAGAGGTATTATATCAGTGAAGTCTGTTAGAAATTGTACATTGCAGTTTGAGGGTCATGAGATTGAGATTGATTGTATTGTGCTTGGGTTATCTGATTTTGATTGTATCATTGGTATTGATATGCTTACCAAGTACAGAGCCACAGTTTATTGCTTTCAAAAAATTGTAAGGTTCAGACAGGAGATGGCTGATGAGTGGAAATTTTATGGTAAGGGTTCACGATCCAAAATTCCTTTGATATCTGTTCTTGCTATGACTGATTTGTTGCAGAAAGGAGCAGAAGGATTTCTGATTTATGCAGTTGATACGATGAAAACTAGCCCAAAATTGGCTGACTTGCCAGTGGTTAGTGAATTTGCTAATGTTTTCCCTGACGAGATTCCGGGATTGCCT
Organism: Henckelia pumila; assembly: GCF_033568475.1. NCBI lineage: Eukaryota > Viridiplantae > Streptophyta > Magnoliopsida > Lamiales > Gesneriaceae > Henckelia > Henckelia pumila. The sequence continues at coordinate 126,596,754 of NC_133120.1, read as the reverse complement.
CCATTTCGAAAGTTAGACTTCAGTATTGAATTGATGCCTGGTACACAACCCATATCGAAAGCACCTTACCGTATGGTACCATTTGAATTGAAAGAACTGAAAGAGCAGCTTGAAGATCTGTTAGCCAAAGGATACATTCGATCGAGTGTCTCTCCGTGGGGTGCTCCGGTTCTGTTTGTTAGAAAGAAAGACGGATCGATGAGATTATGTATTGACTACCGACAATTGAACAAGGCAACGGTAAAGAATCGATATCCTTTACCTCGTATCGATGATTTATTTGATCAATTGCAGGGTTCGTCAGTATATTCGAATATTGATTTACGATCCGGCTATCATCAACTAAGAGTAAGAGAGGAAGATATCCCTAAAACTGCATTTAGAACCAGGTATGGCCATTACGAATTTATAGTCATGCCTTTTGGTCTAACGAATGCACCAGCAGTATTTATGGGATTGATGAATAGAGTATTTCAAAAGTATCTAGATGACTTCGTGATCTTATTTATCGATGATATTTTGATATACTCTAAGAATTTGTGTGATCATGCTGATCACTTGAGAATAGTGTTGAAGACATTGAGAGAAGAGAAACTATATGCTAAGCTATCCAAATGTGAGTTTTGGTTAAAACAAGTGGTATTTTTGGGTCATATTATATCAGGAGATGGTAGTAAAGTTGAAGCTGTAATCAGTTGGCAGAGACCGACATCTGTGCCAGAAATCAGAAGTTTCATGGGCTTGGCAGGGTATTATCGTCAATTTATCCGAGACTTCTCATCTATTGCAAAACCTATTACGCAGCTTACACAGAAAAATGCACCGTTTGTGTGGTCTGAAGCATGTGAATCTAGTTTTCTAGATTTGAAGAAAATATTGACTACAACACCAGTTTTGACAATCCCTTCAGGTACTGGTAATTTTGTTGTTTATTGCGATTCTTCTCACCACGGTTTGGGATGTGTTTTGATGCAGAGAGTGTTGGAGAACGGCGATCAGATCAATCAGAATTTATACCCGGTGCAGCGGAAGTTTAAAAATTTTATATGGAACAATTCCATAATGGGTATCAAAACTTAACGATTAAATTGTGTGTGTAAAAATTAAATAACAATTATAAATTTTTACCTCCAATCTCGAATCGAGATTATGGACACCAACAGATTACTCTGCTCTTGTTGTATATCCCTGAAACTGATGGACGAACTGTTCTTCAATCAGGTCCACGAACAGATATTTAATCCCTCTGATAGATTGCACTAGAAAATCTATCAGAAGTTTCTACGAAGAGAATTAACGAATTTGATCCGTTAAACCAGACTGCAAATTCAAAATTCACAGGCTGGAATTTTCGACAGAGAGAGGGAGGGGGCGGCGGCCACTGTGTAAAAACAGCTAGGGTTTTCAAAAATATTTTGTGACCTCTGTTGTGTAATTTTTGTACTGCAATAACTTATTTATAATGTGGGCTGCTAACAGCTTAGGGCCCATTAGTCATAAGTTCAAGCCTGACAAGCAAAGCCCGCATGTTCAGAAATTAATATAAAATTCATCGTGACTCAGATTGATAAACCAATTTCACCAATGTTCACAGAAACCATTTCTGCATCTTTTAGAGTCAAGATAAATTTTCTGAATCCGAATTCAGTGATTTCCAAAAATGCCCATCCCTATGTCATTTTAGGAAATCTTACTCCTCTACTCTAAATAAGAAGTCCCACTTCTTTGTTCATTAAATTTAACTCTTTAAATTTAACTATCTCAACGAGGATTAAAAATCCATTACTCTGTGTGACCCTCAATGGTTCAGGGATACAGCTAGCCGTGGGCTCACAACTCCTTGTGACTCGGAACAACAATTTCCGACTTGCCCATCGAATCATGGTAAGAGTGCCTAGCAACATCGCCCCATGATTCCCTAGGTATCACTGGTAGTGCCTGCAAGAACCAATAGATTTTGGTTAGCGTACAGTACGGTCCCTTCATCCATATATCCCGATCGAATCAACAACCATTGGTAAATCGAGAGTCGTTCGAGATTCGATAACTATGCAATACATCTTGAAGAACAAATAGTGACATCGCATGTGCTACTAAGAAACCATTTCTTAAAACACATCATGTACTCTGGCCAGAGATTCGTCACACTAATATCTCCTCAGGTTGCATAGGATATCCACACTCGCAAGTATGTGGTGAATCCTTGACAACAAAGCATCGACTCCTATATGTGTCGTAACTGTACCCAATCCCGACACCTGATGACCCCAATAGAGTAGGTAAACGAGTCAAAGTACAGTACTAGCATATAGAGTCTCAATGATGTTTCAAGTAGTAAGGACTAATGGTGTACAACCAAAACCGCGGACTTTATCCACTCGATAAGTGATACCCACTTGGAAAGTCCGGATAGGGTAGTTCGATCATTCATCGTATGAATATCCATTTGCATGCTTTGAACATCTCTATGTTCCTTACCAATGAAACGTGGTACTCGGCATCGCAAATGCTAGTCTCAATCTCGAGCGATCCTTATCCTTATTAACGAACGGCTCAATCGACTAGGAACGATTTAGAATATACAGTGACTATAAGATGTGTTTCATGATAGACATCCCCATGTACTACCACATCTTACATACACTATAGTATATTCAAGGTCTTTATCAAAACAACAATAGTATATCACAATATAACAATATGAAGAAAGATAAAGTCATTGCCATTAATAAAAGTGTAAATCATATTAAACAAAAGATTGTTTATACAAAGAGTCATCAAAGCCCTTAGCCACAAGTTGGCTCACCGAGCACCCACTCTTTCAGAGAGGACATGTTGTTGCTTATGCTTTACGACAATTGAAACCACATGAAGTCAGATATCCAATTCATGATCTTGAATTGGCAGCTATCGTCTTTGCATTAAAGATCTGGCGACATTATCTGTATGGTGAAAAGTTTGAAATATTTTCTGATCACAAGAGTTTGAAGTATCTGTTTTCACAATCTGAACTGAATATGAGACAACGAAGATGGCTCGATTTATTGAAGGATTTCGATTGTGAAATCAAATATTATCCAGGAAAGTCAAATGCAGCAGCAGATGCCCTAAGTAGGAAGGTATGTTCTTTATCCTTGTCTACTATAGGTGTATCTAATTTGATTGAAGATTGCTGTATTTCTGGATATATATTTGAGACAGATAGGAGACCGATGAGAGTTTGTGCTATCAGTACTGAGCCAGAACTGTTGATTCAAATTAAAGAAGGACAAAAATCTGATTTGAATGTTCAGAAGTCGATTGAAATGATCAGATCAGGACATCAGTCTGAGTATAAGGTTAGTGATGATGATGTATTATATGTGAATAACCGAATTGTTGTTCCAGATATGGTTGATTTGAAACAGCAAACACTGAAGGAATCTCATAGCAGTAGATTCAGCATTCACCCTAGAGGCAGGAAGATGTACAACGATTTGAAGAATCAGTACTGGTGGAAACAAATGAAGTCTGATGTGACTGAATTTGTATTAAAATGTTTGAACTGCCAACAGGTGAAGGCTGAGAGGAAGAAGCCTGGAGTCTATTGCAGAGTTTATTTATTCCTGAATGGAAATGGGATCACATTTCCATGGATTTTGTGACGAAGTTGCCACGATCATCCCGATGATGTGATGTTGTTTGGGTGATCATTGAAAGGTTTACGAAATCTGCGTGTTTTATTCCCTATCGAATGACTTATCGTCATGATCAAATGTCAGATCTTTATATTCGAGAAGTGGTAAGATTGCATGGTGTGCCAAAGTCGATTGTATTTGATCGAGATCCTAGATTTACTTTGCACTTTTGGCATAGCCTATAGAAAGCTCTAGGTACGCGCTTACATTTGAGTACTGCTTATCATCCTCAAACTGACGGACAATCTGAACAAACTATTCAGACTCTTGAGGATATGATTAGAGCTGTAGTACTTGATTTTGGTACTACATGGCAAGATTCTATACCACTTGTAGAATTATCTTATAACAACAGTTATCAGACGAGTATAGAGATGACTCCATTTGAAGCCTTGTACCAGAAGAAGTTTTGATCGCCATTATATTGGGATGATGTATCAGAGGTGCCTGAGTTGGGACCGGATATGATCAGACATATGACTGAGAAGGTGAAGTTGATACAGCAGAGAATGAGAACAGCGCAACATAGACAAGCTAGATATGCGAATGTTCGACGACGGCCGTTATCTTTTGAACATGGAGATAGGGTGTTCTTGAAAATTTCACCGTTCAGGGGCACAGTCAGATTTGGCAAGCAAGGAAAGTTGTATCCACGATTTATTTGGCCATATGATATACTCGAGAAGATAGGCAATCTTGCTTATCGACTCGCTCTTCCTATTTATTTATCTGGTATCCACGATGTATTTCATGTTTCGATGCTGAGGAAGTATCAACCTGATGAATCCCATATCTTGCAACCTAATGAAGCTGAATTGGATGAAACTTTTAGCTATTTTGAACAGCCGATTCAGATACTCGATAGAAAGGTAAAACAACTTCGAATGAAGACCATTCCATTGGTGAAGATTCAATGGAGTCGGCACGGAGTTGAAGAAGCGATGTGAGAAGTTGAAGAAGACATGAGGCAGAGATTTCCTTATCTATTCCACTGATGTGAGTTCTTATTCAGTTTTCGGTTATTCTTTATTCTTATGAGTATACCGACTGCATATCTATACTGTTTATGAATTCAAGGACGAACTCATGTCTTAGTGGGGGAGAAATCTAAGGCCCGGGATTACTTAATTTAATCCGAGATTATTTAATTTTAATCCTAGTATATTTAATTTGGGAATATTTAGAGTTTTGATTTAAATTCTAATATTATTAAATTATTTAGGATTGAAATTGAATTAAAATAAGGGCCGAGGACTGAATTGCAATTTCTGAAGAATTGAGGGACTAAATGGCAATATTGGCTGAAGTTATCTGATTTTAAATGTAATACTCAGCATGTGTATGTGTATGTTCCATTCTTATTCAGAATTTTCAGAAAAAAAGTCGAGACCCTCTCTTTTCATTTGATTTTTGATTTTCAAATCCTCGTAACTTTTTAGTCGGTTATCCGATTTTGATTCCGAAAAGTGTTCTGGAATCCTTGCAACGAAGGCTTCGATTTGATGTAAGTTTTGTTTTATTTCGGCATGTTTTGAAACTCAAAAGTTGGTAGATATCAGATATTGATGTTATGTATATGTTCTTCGACGTTTCTACATTCCGGTATCGAAACCGGCTCGAAGAATTTATGTTGCTTGTACTTAATCCTGTTTTTCAGCTTTTGTTCGATGGTTATAGCTGTTGTTATCTTTCTATTTGAGTTGTTTATTGCTGATGTATCACGTGTATGAGGTGGAAAATGACTACGATATTTCGTCGGTTAACGATTTTCAATCGCTACGTTGATGGATTATGTTTTGAGACTGTTTTGATAGCCTATGACTGAGCTGAGATCTTTGTTTAGATGTTATATCATTTTTATTCTTCAGTTTCAGTTGAGTTTTGAAGGATAACTACTTCAGACTCCGAGTTGAACCGAAGAAGAAGAAGTTGAGGTTTGAAATGAGAATGATTGATGATCTATTGATGGTTTTGATTCGATTCTGAAATGATAAACATGAACGAAGTTTGATATGTGTCTTTTGATATTGTATTTCAGATTTGAAGTATTCAGAACCGAGAAATACTAAGGTATAATGATGACATCGCAAGTCAGGGATTTGAAACTCGAGAATGACGTTTCTTGAGTTGTCCCGCCAAAACCACATACTTGTTTATTGTTTTGATTTGATTTTGATGTTGTCGATCCATCTCAGGTAGTGGATATTTGAGTTTAAGTTGATACGATGATGATATGATATGCTATTGAATTGATTCTATGCCAAGGTCTGAGGCAACCTTATTTTCGAGTCAAGAATGACTACAATAGATGGATATCCATGTCAAGATCGTTTACGAATCTTGATGGAAAACGACGTTATATGAATCAATTCTTATTTGATATATGCGTTATTTACTCTATTTTTGAGTCGATTATGAATATAGTCGATATGATTTACTTAACGCTTTATATATGTCGATTATACTGGGAAAGTTTTCTCAACGGAGTTAATCCGGCTGTTGCTTTGTTTTGTATGTGTGCATGGCAACAGAGGGGGCAGGAGCTAGTCAACGATGACATTGATAGCTCGGGAGCGAGAGTGAGGACTCGGGTTGTAGCTGAAAGACTATGCCTTAGAATGTATAAAACTTAGTAGACAGTTAGAAACTTGAAGCACACTTTTGAGACTTTGTGTAGCTTGTGGATTCATGCTCCTTATGTTCTTTGTTTGATGTAATAAAGGCATGAATTTATACTTGAGAGACTTTATATGTGTATATATGCATGTTCCTTATTTTATCAACCATGTTTGAGTTGGTTTTTTATTAGATTTCCAAGTCTTGACAGCATAAGTGTTTCTGCAGATTTTCTGGGCAGAGAGGCCGCTCGATCGGTAGGATTCAACCGATCGAGCGAGGCCTTAAAAATTCAAAACAGAGAATTGAAGTTTTGAGCTCGCTCGATTGGTATGATTTGACCGATCGAGCGAGGCCAAGATTTGCTCAGACCCGAGAGAAGATATTCCTTGCCCGCTCGATCGGTAGGATTTTACCGATCGAGCGAGGTGCCGATTTTAAATTTTTTTATTATTATTTTGTTTGAGTATTCTTTTAAATACATGATTGATTATTTATTAATATTTAATTGTCCTAAAATGAGATTAGCAACCCGAGGTCCCCGCAAAGTTGATTCATTAACAATGGCTTGTTTAATTTTAAGAATATTTTGGTTCATTGTTCCAATCTTTTCTAGAATATCTTCATCATTTCTAGCAAATGATAATGATCTTCTTGGTAATGAATGTTTTGTTATTTGGATATCATCTGAACTCCATCTTTTGTAGGGACTTATTTCTTCAATAAATGCTTTCGAGGGTGTTCAATTCTTGTAATATTTTCAAACATTATTTCAACAGATATGGTTGGCTTTGTTGAAATCATTCCTGTTTGAGAATTATTACTCATTGTTAATCCAACAACATAATTTATGTTGATTGGATGATTTTCTGTTAACATAAGATTATTTTTATAAATGAAATAATCTAATGTTAATACATCATTTATGTTTTTATCAAAAAGAGATATATTGTATTGTGGATAAATACAAAATTTCATCTTTTTGTAACATAAATTTCCTACAATTTTTACAAGGATGGAATCCTCAAAATTACGTATTCTTTTATCACGAACTGTGATTTCAATTGGTGTATCTATTCCTTCTCGATAGTGAGCTGATACAATTATTTCAATTCCTCATATATGAACATATTTTAGTTCAGATCGTTCTTTCTCACTGGCTTTTGCCATGATGCTATCAATATCTTGAGTTGTTAATAACTTTAGAGTGTTAGACCTTAGTTCATTATTTATCTTTCACGATCGTTCCTTTGTACGTATCGAGTAATAAATTAAATTCTTCCTGGGATTAATAAGATTTGAAATCTTACTTAATACTTCAGGTTGATTTATTAAATTTGCTTTTGAATTAGAAAACCCCGTTTTCTATATCTCGGCAAACTTATTTTGATTTAATATAATATTTAGATTATATTCTTGATTTTCTTCACTTTCTTCGATCTTAAGATTTTGTGGATTTAATAAATCTTTTTGTTCGGTCATTTTTTTCTAACAAATATATGATCTTCTTATTATCATTAAATCGTTTACTAGATCTTCAATTGCTTCGATTTGATCTGTTAAGTGTTGATCATCTTCAAAATTATCAATTGTTGATTTTAATGATTTTAGATGTATTAATAATTCATTATTAAAATCTATTTTGTAATTTATATTTTGAGAATATAAATTAAAGATATCTGCTTTATATATTTTCTTTAAATTCCATCTTGTATGAATTATTATCTTTTGTACTTTATAATTTAGGAGAGGATTTCTAAACGAAAGTGTTGTTGAATTCATTTGTTCTTGAAATTATTATTAATTTAGGTTGATTTTTTTAAAACCGACTTTGATACCAAGTTGCGGAATTTGGGATTCATTTGTAACAGATAAATCATTTTACTCCAATTTGGTTCCATTCATTAGTTACTATTACAAATTTTAATTGATAAATTCATTCAAAAATAGTTAAATCAAAATTATTTATATGTAATTCATAAAATATATCGTATTCATGATTATCCTCTATTTCAAACCAATTTTAATTATTAATTTTCCATTTCTTATAAAGGATAATGACATGATTTTGAATTCTTTTTTAATTATTTTCTTCATCATCAATTTCATCATATATTTTTTTATACTATGTTCACCAAATCGAACAATTATATAATTTTATACAATGAATAATCGTTGATTTATTTTATTCATTTCATTATAGATCTGAATATAAACTAGATCTGTATTTTCTAAATTTTTAATTTTATTTCTTAAATCTCGAAACTTTTAATTTATATGAGTACTTCTTGCTTGAGAGTTATTCCTGGCATGATAAAGTTTCAAATGATTTTGATTTAAGGGCAGCAGGAAGTTCAGGAAGGTTACCTTGATTGATTGATTCTTGGTGAGGATGACGGCGACGAGGTTGTCATCTTTTCTTTTATCCTCTGAATTTTTCCGATTACATTCTTTTGTTTTTGTTAAAGAATTTGAATTTCTTCCTGTATGTCGATCAATATTTCATATAATTGATTTAATTTGTTCATCCTGCACAAGAAAATACATACATATATATATATATATATATATATATATATATATATATATATATATATATATATATATATATATTAGTTAGTAATGTAACTCTTATCGTGAGTAATTCGGATAGTTTTATTATGCGTATCATTTCATTTATGAATTATTTTGCAAGAATTGAACCAATCTTCATAAATGAGATTGATTATTTTACTCATAGAATAATTCATATTTCTGAATATAAATCTCATTTCATCAATTTATATTCTCCATGCTTTCTGAGGCATGTTCGGATGACTTGAAGCTATAAAATAATTCATGTTTCTAAATATAAATCTCATTTCATCAATTTATATTCCCCATGCTTTCTGAGGCATGTTCGGATGAATAGAAGTCATTTTCTGGATAACTTAGAATCTCTTTTGTTATTTCGTTACTACGGATAGTATAATCGGGTAATGAATTATCTGTTCCTTTGACATGCTGGATCTCGAACTGATAATGGTTCAATTCCAATTTCTATCTAATTAACCTTGCTGCATTTCTCCCTGCATTTCTTGATATTTTCCTTGACTTGAAATATGTTAAATTCATATTATTTGTTCTTACTAAAAATGGTTTAGAGATGAGATAAATTTCATATGTTCTAATTGTAAATATTAAAGCTAATAATTCTTTTTCATTTGAATGATAATTTAGTTGTGCGCCTTGAAAGGTTCCTAATGTATAATTACATAAGTCTTCATTATTTCTGGTGGATGTTTTAGTAAGCTCTTCTAAATTTCTTTCTCATGTATAGGCTTTTAAACATGCTCCCCAGTATTCGCTGATGCATCTGTTTCAATTATTATTATATCTTTATTTGAAGTAAAATATAACTCAAAAAGATTACTAATTATTTTTTTAATAGTGTCTATGTAATTAGTATCTTCTTTCGTCCATTTTCATTTATAGTCCTGTTTAAGTTTTGCCTGAAGAGGTTTTCTGATCTCTGCAAGTTTCTTAATGTAATTTCCGAAATATGTTAATAATCCTAGAAATCTTCTTAATTGATCTTTATCTTTGATTTCACTAGAGAAATCATGAATTTTCTTAAGTATATGTTGCTGTAAACAATGTTTTTCGTCTTCTATTTGTAATCCTAAATAATTTATTTTTGTTTTAAACAATTGTGCTTTCTTTTCAGAAAGTATAATTCCATATTTATGACAAATTTCTAATACTGTCATGAGATCTTTATAATGTTGATATAATGTTTTTGAATAAATTAATATGTCATCTATATAAACATAACAAAAATTTACGTATGGTTTAAAAGATTCATCCATATATCTTTGAAAAATACCTGGGGCTTGTTTAAGTTCGAAAGGTAATACAGTCCATTGATATTGCCCTTTTGGACAACTGAATGCTATAAGTAATTGTGTTTGTAGATCTAACTGAATTTGCTAGAATCCTGATTTAAAATATAAACTGGAGAAATATTTCATTCCTCCTATATAAGATAGTAAATTATTTTTGTTCGGGATGTAATATCTATCCATGATTGTTGCATTATTCATTTTCCGATAATCAATTACCATTATTTTTTTATCAGTATCTTTCTTACTGATATAAAAGACTGGTGAAGAGTGTGGACTCTTGCTTGGAATGATTATCTTAAGTTTGAGTAATTCTTGAATCTCTTTTTCGAATATTTTACATCTTCCATGTTGCATCTTCTAGGTGCTTGACGGATTGTGATATTAGGATCTTTAAGTTTTATTGAAGCAATAAATTATTTTCTTTTCTTAATTTTGCCCTAAGGATTTTCAGAACAAATATCATGAAATTTTTTCATGATTTCTTTTTCAGGATTAATCGTTAAAATATTTTTCTATTTTTAATTCTATTGGGTTTGTATTTCGTTTATGAAAATTCTTTGTAAATTCTTTGTTTCCTACACGAAATGTTGTTTGTATTTTAGGAATGTAAATCATTGATGATACTTTGTTTAAAGTTATATGATCTTCAAACTGCGTAAATGGAAGATATTGTCTTAAAAGTTATTTCATATTATTATTTATAATGTCCATTCCTGATTCTATTTGATATATAATTGGTATTACAAATTTTTTTTCCTCAATTTCAATTTTTAATTTTTCCTCTACTGTATCAAGCATAATAATTGATCCATCTCTGTATCAACATAAGCATGTATATGATAAGGTTTATGTTCTTTAATTTTAATTTTAATTTTGATATAAATACTATTTGGATTAGTTTTGTTTTTGATGTCCATGCTCTCGCATTTTTATTTTTTTTATTTTTAAAAAAAAATTTGAATAGATAAGGGTATAATTGGTATTTGTAAACAAAAGTTTCTCTATCTAGGGAGTAGAAAATAAGTTTACAAAGAGGTGGTATTAAAATGTAAGTTGAAAATGGGTTTAGGTACTGATTTATAATTTTGTCAAAAAACATTGAAAATGACAAAACTATTTAATTAATAGTATGTAAGATAAATAAGAGTAAATTAAAAAATTCACAATATATCTATAAGAGTAGTAATAGAATAATAATAATAATAATAATAATAATAATAATAATAGATAGATAGATAGATAGATTGATTGATAGATATATATATATACATATAAGTCTGAAATGATTTAAAAACTGAGAAATTTCTCTCATTTAATGAGTGACACTCATAAAACTCATCCACCTGAACCATAAAATATTTATTTTGATCATGTATTTAAGGGAGTAACTATTATGAGAAAAAAATACTCCAAGTATATTAATACATCCTAACATATGAACTGTGACACAGAAATTCCCATTAAATTTCTTGAATCCATGATCCCAATATTCGTAATAATTTACAAAAAATATTATATGGTACACATGATTAATAATTCATGACCATTGACCAATAAGCACATATGAAGATATGGGAGCACTTTTTTCGCTGCCTTCCAATTGCAATTGTACCATAAATCTTTTTTTAAAGTGAAAAAAATTGCATAATAAAAGTATATATATAATCATATCAATCAAACGTTATATAGGATTTGACAGCTGGAGCTAGAGAAACTGAAAAATAAAGCGAATTAATATTTGATCGTTATGTTATATATAATAAAAAAAGGTATGCCCTTTTTATAAATTTAAATTATGGATATATATATATAAAGTTTTGATATTATGGGCAATCACCATGAGCACCTACATGGGCAATAGCTGACGTGACAATCACTGATTGGATGTACAAGGTGTCACGTCAGCTGTTGCCCATGTAGGTGCCCATAGTGGTTGCCCATAATATCAAAACTCTATATATATATATATATATATATATATATATATATATATAATCAAATGCAATGTACCAAATACTTACTATATAAGAAACAAAGAATTGGTGAAAAATCCCCAACACAAAACTCAAGTTTAAAATCAGTCCCTGTGTCTGCAGTACCTGAGAGAAGATAAATTTATTTTAAACTCTCTTCTTTATGTTTTTGGGTACTTTCTCCTTTGTAATTTTATTTTCCATTAATTTTTTGCCTTCTCCCAACCTCAGCCTCTTCTCTCCTCCCCCAATTTCTTTCCTATCGATTAAAAATAAAATCTAAGCTTCCATCTTCTCCTTCAAGACTATGTAAAACCCATGGACCACACGACGAAGATTTCGAATGGGTTTACATAAGTGAGAACGAAGGAAGAGAAGGAAATTAAACAGTCGATTTTTCAGAGGAGAACGAAAGCAATGTTGGAACACATTCTTAACTTCTGGGTTTTTTTTCCAATTTGTCCAGTATTTTTTGTTGATTTATGGTACCTCATTTAATTTGTGATTTTTTCAGAGTTTTCTCCAATTTGATCAAAGTTTTCTCGATTTTTTCTATATTTCATGGTAATTTCACAAAAGCTTTGATCCACTTTTGTTTGATTTAATAAATACCTTAATTGTAAAATTTGTCATGTTTTTTATTGTCATGCTTATGATTTTGTTCGATTAGTTATGCAAAATGTTTTTCCCTTTTTTATTATTTTTTTCGGTTATACTAATCAAATTTATGTGAAAGGGATGATGTGAGCCGTAGGGATGATCTCTGCATATTTAGGGAGAATACACTTGAAATATGGGGAAAAAATTTAGTTTACTTGGATTATTATTTGTATATTTCAATATTTAACTTTATAATTATGCTGCACATTTTGAGTTTGTGATTATTTGTTACGACGTCGAGTGTATTAGTTTCCATGTGTGCACAGTTGATCTTGTCATCGAACTCTCAAGAAAAACACCATTTAAAGTTGATTCCAATCTTCATTTTACAAATTGTTTTAGTTGCAGTTATATTTTTTTTAACAATGTGGGTTATTTAATAGTGTGGTGGTTATATTTAATTGATGATCACATTTACTAGCTAATTTTTTTGAGCCTATAATTTTGAATGACATCATTATAGTGCAAGGTGCTGCTTGAGATCCTGTGACAAGCCTTGATATAGAGAGGCAAATAAATATTAAAAACTGGTTCAGGAAAGTAGCTAAAATATAGATCTTTCTTTTCTATTTTAACTTTACGTATACACTAAGCTTAGTGTTGAACCTTTTTATGACTGTTAAATGAGTTCATTTACGGCAACAATGTGCAGACTTGGATTGCAGTGTTTACACATATTTGTGGTTGGAGTACTATGCTCATGACGGTGACGAAGCTTGGACCTACAAAAATATTGCACAATGAATAGTGTCAAAGCACGTATTGCCGCAACCATTTGATAAAAAAATAAGGTGTTTAGTAAGGATTCATGATAAAATTTATTTTTTGTGATTTGTATAATTTTAGCTTTGATCGGTGTTGTGTATAATTTTCTCCAATAGATAGTTCATTTGGATATTTGTGATTTATGTTTATAAATTTTTTTTGTTGATATTCAGCGTCACTTCAAACCGGATCATTTTTGTTTTTTTTTTTTAGACAAATCATTTTTTTTTTATTTTCAAATGCTTATCGAACATTTATTTTCTAATTTTATACTATATGAGAACATTTCTTTTAGGGAGAATTGGAGATAAATCCCGAAACATAAACTGAACTTTAGGTTCTGTCCCCATGTTATTAAATCATATGTTATTTATCGATAGAGTTTTGTGTTTATATTTCTACGCTTGTAGTTGGTATTTCAAGTGATTTATTGAATTATTTTATTGTTGATTTTCTTTAAGGAATGAGTTTGATGCGGATGTTGGTTCTTCGAGTGCTTCTCAATATGAAATGGTTCTACAGAGTAACTACATTGATGCTTGGAGTCATTTGATTCATGGAGAGGGATAAATTTTTAAAAATTTTGATGAGTTTCAAAAGGTTCTTAAAAACTATGCTATTGCTACCATGAGATCGTTTGTGTATAAGAAAAATGACAAACAAAAAGTTTTCGTTGTTTGTAATGTCAATGATTATGCATGGAAAATAAATGCATCCAAATATAAGACAGATGAAATATTTGGAATTAGAAAATATATGTACCACATGATCGTGTTCATTGTACCACAACTTAGCTTATATTGTATCTTAAGATATTAAATTGCACCACATAATGTATGATACAATACTGCTATCAAATAACATTTATTAGTACATTTATTACATACAAATTTAACACAATCATATAAAATAAGATATACGAACTAAGTTGTAGTTTCACCACTTATTATATTTTAACAAACTATGAAGACTATTTTACCAAGTTATCTTATCACATTACAACAATTTAACATTTAATTTTTTTTTTCTGAACTGGAAAAGGAGAAGTTGTGTACAATTATTTGAAATTTATTAATATAAGTGTTATGATATATGGGGAAAATGATATATATGAGAGGTACCACATGCTGATGTTTATTGTACTACAACTCATCTTTTATTGTACCACATATTTTGTTAAATTATACCACAGATTGTATGAAAGCGTACCACAAATTCATGAGGATTTTATACCAACTTAGCTTACATAATAAGATGGTGATGCTATTTAATTAGTGAGTATGCTCGTCGTACCGCATAATACGTACATAGTATACCGCATATAGTGTAGTTTCTACCATATATTAAGAACATATATACGACAAAACATATGTCATTCATACTTTTGATAACTTACAAGAATGAAGATCAATAACAAGTGAGTATGCTCGTCGTACCGCACAATACGTACATAGTATACCACATATAGTGTATTTGCTACCATATATGAAGCCAATATATATGCCAAAGTATATGTCATTCATACTTCTGATAACTTACAAGAATGTAGATCAATAACTAATGCATGTGCTTGTGGTACCGCACATTGAAAAAATGTAATACCACCGATTGCGAATTTGGTACCCTTAATTAAAGGATACGTACGACAAAATATATTTTGTTTGTACTGCATATATACATTACAAGAATGAAGATCAATAACTAGTGATTAACACATGTTTATGTATCAAGTGCATAATTTTATAGCATCAATGATGATTGACACATGTTTATGCATGAAATGGCTAATTTGGTAGCATATATGGTGATTAACAAACACATGTATATGTATCCATTGTATATGTTTGTAACATCTATGGTTAAAACAACATTATGTATGCATCCAATGTCCTAATTTTGTAACATCAATGGCTATTAACACATGTTTACACATCAAAGGTTTAATTTTGTAGCATCAATTATGATTATCACATGGTTATACATTCTAATGTCTAATTTGGTAGCATATATAGTGATTAAAAAACACATGTATATGTATCCATTGTATATGTTTGTTACATCTATGGTTAAAAAAACCTTATGTATGTATCTAATGTCCTAATTTTGTAACATCAATGATGATAAACACATATTTACACATCAAAGTTTTAATTTTTTAGCATCAGTTATAATTATCACATGTTTATCTATTTTAATATCTAATTTGGTAGCACATATGATGATTAACAAATACATGTATATGTATCTAATTTATATGTTTGTAACATCTATGGTTAAAACAACCTTATGTATGCATCTAATGTCCTAATTTTGTAACATCAATGGCGACGTTGGTGTGTGGTCAGACGCAGTATCTGTTGTATTGATTAGTAGTACAATATATGGAAAATGAAGTATAATAGAGACTATTTGTGGTATGATTTTTTGTTAAATTTGGTACATCTTCCATACATATTTACCAAGGTGGTGTTGGTGCGCGATCAGAAATGCAGTACCGATTATATTTCCCAATAGTACAATATATGACAAATGAGGTATAATAGATGCTATTTGCAATATTATGTGTTGTTAAATGTGATACATCTTTCATACGTGTTTACCATGGTGGTGTTGGTGCGTGGTCAGAAACGAAGTACCAGTTATATTGACCAGTAGTACAATAGTTGGCAAATGAGGTATAATAGAGACTATTTGCGGTATGATGTTATGTTAAATCTGGTACATCTTCCATACATGTTTACCAAGGTGGTGTTGGTGCGCGATCAGAAATGCAGTACCAATTATATTTCCCAATAGTACAATATATGGCAAATGAGGTATAATAGAGGTTATTTACGGTATTATGTGTTGTTAAATGTGGTATATCTTTCATACATGTTTACCATGGTGTTGGTGCATGGTCAGAAACGCAGTACCATTTATATTGACCAATAGTACAATAGATGACAATTGAAGTATAATAGAGACTATTTGCGGTACAATGGTTTGTTAAATTTGGTACATCTTCCATACATGTTTACCATGATGGTGTTGATGCGCGGTCAGAAACGCAGTACTGGTTATATTTGGTACAATATATGGAAAATGAGGTATAATAGAGGCTATTTGCGATAATATGTGTTGTTAAATTTGGTACATCTTCCATACACGATTGTTCGTTCAGAATATATGCTTAAATTTCCCTATTATGTACCCAATTGCATGCCCATTGTACTGGAGTTGGGTTTTTGTGTGCTCGAAATAAGCTATTTTGTGTCGATAATTTAGTCCTTATTGCCTTTGCACTTAAAATGATCCCAAAATATGAGAAAGAGGATTATAATACATAAAATAGAATAAATCTCATTTACACACATCACATAATAAAACAATCTCACACATAACTAAACAAGACAAATATACTTCCAAACAACCCTAGACCCGCCCCAATATACTTGTAGAATGCAAATATATATGATGGTATTGACACAACTCAGATATTGCTGCCTCTAGAAGCATCATCTCTGGTCTCCTGATGACCTTAGCTACCTATCATTAACCACACACAAAAACAATAGTAGTCCTTGGGGGTTGGCAAATGCACAGGATTGTAATTGTAACAAAGAAAATATGTTTAACATTTAACTAGTCAATCTTATTATCGTACTCAAACTATCAGAACTGATTTAAGACAAGGGTTTAAATGTTTTATCAAAACAAATCAATGTTTAATCACATGGATTTATTACAGTCACAAGACATTTATGTTGAAATAAGAAACATAGTTAAAATAAGAAATTTGCAGTAGGGTCTCTTCTTACTAGATGAATTTAACCATTTGACAATACTCACGTAAGACACCATTTAAAATATTCTTCAACCCAGTGCACGAATTTAAGGGAGTACAATGACCCTGTTTTCCTTCATTTTCCTTTGTTTTATGACGCTTCCTTTTTCTTTCACTCAAAGGAAATTATCTTACAATAATCAAGCTTGCTCCACACAATTCAATCCAATATGTGTTTAACCCCTCTGAAATAATTGATTTACATGGATTAATGGTATAGAAACATTATAGTTTATTCACTTAAATCTATTACGCAAATAACTTGTTGAATATAGAATATCTCACAATATGAGAAGCCAAAAAACTCAGTATACTATTTTTTTTTCTTATTGTTTTCTTCAGCAATGAGCAAAACTATCCTAAGAACATTACCAAAAATTGAAGAAAAAAAAGCACAATTGAAGAAACTCAACTCTAAAAATTGCATATTGTCAAGGAGAGAAGAACATGCCATTTATTCAAGGTGAATTATTTCATTGTTTTTTTGTTTCTTCGTAACTTGTGGTTACTAAAAATCACGTCTTTGTCCATGATTTCCAATGTTTTAGTGGCTTCTATGGTTTGGGGCTTAAGGTCAGAAGCAGAAAGAGTAGTACAAATTGAAGAGCAAAAAGAACAAATTGAAGAAACATAAGTCTGAACAATCACATATTGCCAAGGAGAACTTACCATTTTTCCAAGTTTCATTGCTCTTTTTCGTTTAATCTTCGTCACTTTTGGTCACTAAAAATTGTGTCTTTGTCCATAATTTTCAATGGTTAGTGGCTTCGGTCGTTTGTTGCCCATTTGAGATGGAGAGATGGGTATACAACAAATGAAAATTAAGGAGAATGGAAACCAAAAGAAGGCAAATAATTGATCTTAAGAATCGAACCTGCCAAATTCAGGTTGTTTGTCGCTCAAATTCATCTTCTCTAATATATTGATGAAACTTGTGATTTTTTGAATGGGTTTTTTTGTAAAGACAAGACTAGTCGTGAAGAAGAAGAGAAAGGGGAAAGAGAGTGAAGAATGCGGGGTTGAGCAGCGGCAAATCGGTGCTTTGAGATTTTTCAGATGAGTTTAAGACCTAGAAAGATGGTGACGAAGAGAGAGGAAGGAGGGTAAACGCAGGGAAGAAGATAAGTAAAAATAATAAATAAAAAAAAAAGAAAATTTGTAAAATAAATGATGTAAATGCTAATAGGTAGTGCAAAACAAAATTCTTGGTGTGTCAGGGAGTGGAAAATTAATTTCCCTGATATAGGTACTGAAGATAAAAATCAATTTGTGATTGAGTATTTATCTTAAGCTTACCCATGTTTTTTTAGGTTTTCCAATTCATTTTCTACATTAGTCAAGAGTAATTAATTTTTGTCCATTTATTTATTCAAGGTATATTAATTGTTAATATTTAATTCATGTCTTAAATTAAAAAAGTTATTCTTTAATCTTATAAATATATGAGTTCCAATTATGAATTTTCTAATTTGCCCTTCTTTATCTTACATACTATTAATAAATATTTTTGTCATTTCCAATATTTTTTTAGGTTTTTCAATTCATTTTCTAGATTAGTCAAGAGTAATTAATTTTTTTTCATTTATTTATTTAAGGTATATTAATTGTTAATATTTAATTCATGTCATAAATTAAAAAAGTTATTAATTAAAATTTATCTTAATTTCGTCTCCAGTGATTTATTATTCAAAGTAGATTAATTGTTAAATTTAATTCATTTCTTAAACTAAAAAATTATTATATTAATTGAAATATGTCTT
Source organism: Henckelia pumila (assembly GCF_033568475.1). Lineage (NCBI taxonomy): Eukaryota > Viridiplantae > Streptophyta > Magnoliopsida > Lamiales > Gesneriaceae > Henckelia > Henckelia pumila. The sequence continues at coordinate 126,577,593 of NC_133120.1, read as the reverse complement.
AATTTATTTATTTGTATATATCTATATATATATATATCTATAAAAGGGAAACTTTAGTTATTATCATTTTTTATTTAATAATTAATATTTATTTTTTTTGTAATATTTATGAAAATTTTAGGAACTATAAATGTAATCAACAATATCAATATTTTCTTGTCCAAGGTAAAAAATATACTCATTTCTTCCCACTTATTTAGGCTAGTGTGTATTTTCACATATATATTAAGAAAGTATTTGAAAAAAAAACTTTTATAAAGAAATTTCTTATTTTACCCTTATTTAATGAAATTTTAATAAAATAAAATATTTATACAAGTAGTTAATAATATGAATTTAATAGGGATAAATTGTTAAAAGAGTAGGACATATGAATTTAATATGAGAACTAAACTATATAATTAAGACAAATAAAAAATAAATATAGTTTAAATAAGTGAGACATAGAGATTATGATTATAACTAAGTTTCATGTTGATATTTGTATTACAGTATTACTTGGCTAATAGAATTAATTAATGTTAATTCTTATGAAATCGTAAAAAGTTGCGTGACAAAAAGTATAAAATCACACTAAATTCAAATCGATTTTAAGTCAGACAAGTTATTCTTATATCTACGTTACTTAAATCCTAAAAATGATTGATTATAAATTTTTTTTAACTTGTTTAAAATATGATTGTTCATCCTTTAAAATATATTTTTATTCACATTTTTTTGTCTACTCAAATTTTTATTGCCAATAATATATTTAACATATTATTATTAAAAATTATATATTAACTATCACACTCCATATAAATGTTTTTTATGGAATGTACAACAACATGTTATTTATATGTATATCAAATTTAAAACAACACAATTGGATTATTATTGAAGAAAATTAAGAATAAAAACATATTCAAGTTAAAAATTGAGATCGAACATTGTTGAATTGTCAAAAATCACGTCAGCGATTGGACTAACAATAGTTGAAAATTAAATGTTAGTGCACCAAAACCAAATTTGACAACTCAATGGACTAAAAATCAAATTTGGACAAGTTAATGAATCAAAAAATCATTTATCTGAAAGAAATTACTGTAGCAAGTCAAGCTACAACAATTGTCTAATGATTAACATGGTTTATCAGAGAAAAAATAATAAGTGACTTATATTTACTTTATCAATAGAAGATCAAAATTCATCTCTAAATAAAGCTTTTAAATAAAGGAAAAATAGTTTTTTTTTGTTCACTAACTTATTTAATATTATGATTTGGTCCAGTAAGTTACAAAGTTTATTTGTGATAAACTAAATTTTAATTCGGCTACTTTTGGTCTAATTGAGGACGTGACCCTGGAAAATAATATTTTATAATAAAAAATACTGACACGACGTAAAAATGCTGAATTGAGATCGAACATTGTTGAATTGTCAAATATTATGTCAGAAATTGGACTAACAATAATTGAAAATTAAATTTTAGTGCATGCACCATGACCAAATTTGACAATTCAATGGACTAAAACTCAAATTTGGACAAGTTAATGAATCAAAAAATCATTTCTCATCAAGAAATTACTGTTTTCTCTTAAAAATCAATATAAGTAAAATTATCATTTAACATAAATTTTTTATGCTGGGGTGCAGTAACAGTCTCTGAGAGCATTAATCGAAACATGACGCTTGAGATTTTGTATTGTTTAAAATTTTGAGTCGTATTGTTACCATCAACTATAAATTTTGATAAAGCGAAACGTGTTCGGTCATAAAATTAATATCAGAGTCAAGCTCGTAGTTTTGATTCATATTGTATTGTTACCTAAGGAAAATAAAGCCATTACAGTGTTTTACAAAAAATGGTGTCACTGGATGTAAAGGAGAAATTTTGGTGCTGGATACTAAGTAAGTCAATCAAATTGTTGATTTATGAATAAAATATACCTTTTATAGTACGTATGAAAGCAATATGTTTACAGATTTATCCTAAAAGTATTACTTTTAATGATAAATATAGGTCGGGTCGATCCGTCTCATTGACATGGATCTATGAGACCTACTAATAAACTATTCGTATAATGATTGTGATCGTTGGTTGTATTATATATATTTTGTTTATTTTTTTATGATCATAAAACTCGTAATCCTTAACTTTCGATACATACTTGATAATCCTCACATTCAATTATAGAATTGTGTAGTGATAAATCAAATTAGGATTAACGTGATTGAATATGATGCGAAATAGGGTATGTTTGATTTAGATGATTAATTGAGATTAATATCAAAATTAAATGATGAATTAAAATTTTACTCTTTCTTTGACAATGATAAATTATTTTAGGTTATTATTGAAAAAAAAACTTTAATTTTTCATAGTTTGATCTTTAAAAAAATTAACTATCTTTGTTTTGACTAATTAATATCCTTTGGTTCCACATTACCGAAGCTGTAAACGTCGACCTTCACTGTGATAGGCATGTTTCTGAACCATTCAGGAGCTACATATCCTCTGGTTCCCCGGATCCCGGTCATTGTTCGGGTCTGATCATCTCTCAGAAGTTTCGCAAGCCCAAAATCCGAAATTTTGCTACCAGGGATCCGTCCAAGAGTACATTTTGAGGCTTGACGTCGCAGTGTATGATTTGAGTGCTGCACTCTTCATGCATATAGCATAGTCCCCTCGCGATTCCAAATGCAATCTGTACTCTTTGGTACCAATTTGGCCTCGAGTTCAGGAAAAGAAAGCTCGCTATCGAGCCATTGCTCATGCATTCGTAAACAAGAAGCCTGTTTTCACCTTCATCACAGTATCCTAGTAACTGCACCAGATTTTTGTGGTTAGTTCTGCTGATTGAGTTCACTTCAGCTTTGAATTCTTGTTCAGCTTCTATGGCTATCTTATTCAGCTTTTTGACCGCGATCAAAGGGCCGTTTCGGTCCTCCAGAGTCCCTTTGTACACAGTTGAGCAAGCCCCACTACCAAGTTCTTCCTTGAATCCATTTATTGCCTCTTGTAATTCTTTGAAAGTGAAACTTCTTACGTTCGCTACTCCCGGAAGGGCCGAGTCCGGATGAAGAATCTATGATTCTCATCGTTTTAAATGAAAACCAAACAACAATAAAGCAATGAGAAGGATTACGTTGACGAACACTGAACATCCAAACAAAACAGATCCTATGATGATGAGAGTGGATCTGTCGCTCTTTTTCTAATTATTAATAGGGGGGCTAATGTGGCATTGACTTTCCTTACTTTTATCAATGCTTTCCCCCCTATGCCGAGTCAAGTCTTCCATTAGAAAGAGGGTATTTCTCCTTCCAACATGTATTTCTATCATAGGAAGCAGAGGCGCAAAAACAATCATAAAGACAAGTGTGGGGACCCGGGTTGCTAATCTTATCTTAAGGCAATTTATACGTGAACATCATATAATACAATCTAGTTCAATTAATTAAAACCAAATTTTTTTAATACATGACTCGCGCGCGCGTGTGAGGGACTCCTCGCCCGTGCGCGAGAAAAACTTCCCGCGGCCAACCATTGGCTCGTGCGCGTGCGCGATATCACCTCGCCCGCGCGTGAGGCAATGTTCCAGCGAGAATTGCTGGTGGCCTGCGCTCGCGCGAGAAGCCTTCTCGCCCGCGCGCAGGTCAACAAACCAGCGATTCCAGGCTACTCTTCGATATGCCAAACAATGCAACATCAATTCTAAATAGCGCATCAAATCATGGACAACTACAAATTCCAACAGAAACATCATATTCTAAAATGCACCATATGTACCAATCTCAAAAGTGACAATATCAAACATATATACCAAAGTCTAGTGTTCTAACATGTTTGATAGAAGATCTAGTACATCAACTGCTAAAACCCGAATCACCACATACTATTACTCTCTCTCGAGCTATTCTTGTCGCTTCTGACCAGCTCCTGCCCCACCTATTGCCATTCACACATACAAAACAAAGCAATAGCCGGAAAACTCCGATGAGAATAAATCCCAGTATAAATAACAAAACATGCAGTAAAATAAACATGAATGCAATGCATGTTTCAATGGCAGGCTATCAAATCTGATATCAAGCAAATATTGGTTCTTGGGATCCCGAGGAAAAAAAAATCTTAAACTAACACCAACTCACCCAATCGAGGTGAAGTCAATTATTTTATTTCCTCTGAATTTGGTTTTACTATAGTGAGTATTCTGGCTCTGGAAGTAACTCTACATTTCGTGCCACTCAACTACAGCTTTCCAAACGTCATATGCACTCTAGGCCTTTCAGCCCTCTATGCTTTTTATGCTTGAATTCAAGATGCATGCAACATAATCTGTATGCATTAAATGCTATAAAACACCTTGAACACTTAATCAAATAAACAAGCAAAGCAACAAAAAAGCATCTAATAACATAAAGCACATAATCAAACAAGTATGTGATTAACAAGGGAATACTCGAAACAATAGCTATTTCGAGTATTCTATCCCATCTGGATTAACTACCATTTATACCTTTCAATGTCGAGTCTGAAAGCACGTCAAATCTGAAAACATAACATGACGAATATATATCAAAATCTGCTCAAATTCGTTGCAAGTCAATCAATCAAACTACTTCAAACCTTCTTCAATCTTTCTCGGTTCGAAGACTATCGTCTCGGCTTCAACACAATTTGATACCAAGCTGAAAATGGAATATGAATCAGCCAAAAACTCAGCTATACATTCAATCTAGGCTTCACTAATTCAATAGACTCAAAAGTGTAATAATTTTGAAACCGACAGCGTAACGGCTAAAAAAAACCAACGATCCAGTCTATGTCTATATCAATCCAACAATCAAATATACCACATATCACCATTATTTCAGCAATAAAACCAACGAATTCCTCAATATAAGAACATGTCAATTTCTAAAATAGCTTCAGAAATTCATATAAAATCGGAACGACAGTCTTTTTTAGATTCGTCTGCAAATATACAATCGGTACAGCTCATATATACATATATCTTAAAATCATGAAATTCCATCTTCATCATAAAAATAAAATATGAGAAAGCTCAATAAAAGTTGTACCAAAACTTAGCTCTCGGAGTGGTGATCGCAGATATATATTTATCTCGAATTTCTGATGGCCGGATCAAAAGATATCGAAGCTTTTACGAGACAAAAATGGCGTATTTGGGGTTTCAGCCGTGTTTCAGCCTTTCTTCCCTTCTAATCTGATGGTTCACGTGTAAAATGAAGATAAACAAGTAGAAATTAAGATAAATATAAGCTATTTGCAGTTCAGTCCCTGAATTTTTGGCTATTTGCAATTCAATCCCCGAAAAAGCGATTTAATTCAATTTAAATCCTTATTCATTTAAGAATATTATAATTTAATTCTAAACTCTAAATATTCTCAAAGTAAATATTCTCAGATTAAAATTAAATAATCCCGGGCCTTACATTTCTCCCCCACTAAGGCATGAGTTCGTCCTCGAAATCGTAAGCATGCTGTATATGAAATCTGTATACACATAAGAGAATGAAATATCATAAAACAGAATAAGAACTCACATCAATGAAACAACTCTGGAAATCTCTGTCTCATATCTGACTCAGTCTCCCAAGTCGCTTCTTCTGTGCCATGTCGACTCCACTGAACTTTGACTAGCGGAATTGTCTTGTTTCTGAGCTGTTTATCTTTACGATCAAGAATCTGCTTAGGCTGCTCAAAATAACTGAGAGTCTCGTCAAGTTCAGCTTCATTAGGCTGAAGAATATGGGAAGGATCAGGCTGATACTTCCGCAGCATAGAGACGTGAAATACATCATGAATACCAGACAAGGATGGAGGAAGAGCGAGTCGATAAGCAAGATCGCCTATCTTCTCGATAATCTCATAAGGACCGATAAAACGTGGAGATAATTTTCCTCTCTTGCCAAATCTGACTGTACCTCTAAATGGAGAAATCATCAAGACAACTCTGTCTCCCTGATCAAAAGATAGAGGTCGTCGTCTGATATTCACATACTTTGCTTGTCTGTTCTGAGCTGTTTTCATTCTTTTCTGTATAAGCTTCACCTTTTCAGTCATTTTTTGGATCATATCAGGCCCAACTTCTGGTACATCTAAGATATCATCCCAATATAATGGTGATCTACATTTCTTTCCGTACAATTCTTCAAAAAGAGCCATCTCAATGCTAGTCTGATAGCTGTTATTATAAGAAAATTCTGCAAGTGGTAATGGTTCTTGCCAACTAGTACCAAAGTCTAGTACTATAGCTCTCAACATATCCTCAAGTGTCTGGATAGTCCGCTCTGACTGTCCATCTGTTTGAGGATGATATGCAGTACTCAGATGCAATTGAGTACCAAGAGCTTGTTGCAAGCGAAGCCAAAAGTGTGATGTAAATCTAGGGTCTCGATCTGAAACGATAGATTTAGGCACACCATGTAATCTTACCAACTTCTCTGACGTAGATCTCTGCCATTTGATCATGTCTGTACGTCATCTTGTACGGAATGAAACATGCTGATTTCGTCAAACGATCAATAATCACCCAAATGGCATGCACCCTCTAGATGAACGTGGTAGTTGTGTGACAAAATCCATGGAAATATGATCTCATTTCCATTCTGGAACTGATAAACTCTGTAAGAAACCACCTGGATTCTTTCGTTCAGCTTTCACCTGTTGGCAATTCAAACATCTGGATACAAATTCAGTCACATCTGACTTCATTTGTTTCCACCAATACTGCATTTTCAAATCATTATACATTTTTCTGCCACCAGGATGAATCCTGAATCTACTACTGTGAGCCTCTTTCAATATCTGTTGTTTCAAGTCTGAAACATCTGGAACAACCAATATGTTATTCACATATAACACATCATCAGCACTGACCTGATATTCGGATTGATGTCCAGATCTGACCATCTCAATCGATTTCTAATATTCTGATCCACTTTCTGTGCTTCTTTGATTCGTATTAACAATTCTGGCTCAGCTTTTATAGCATACACATGGATAGGCTGTATATCTATTTCAAATACTAATCCAGAAATAAAACAATCTTCAATCAATTGAGATACACCTATCGTAGATAAGGATAATGAAAATACCTTTCTACTCAAGGCATCTGCAGCTGCATTGGATTTTCCTGGATAATATTTGATCTCGCAATCAATATCTTTCAATAAATCTAGCCATCTACGTTGTCTCATATTCAATTCTGATTGCGAAAATAGATATTTTAAGCTTTTGTGATCAGAAAAGATTTCAAACTTCTCACCATAAAGATAATGTTGCCATATCTTCAATGTAAAGACGATAGCGGCAAACTCCAAATCATGAATAGGATACAGAGTCTCGTGTGGCTTCAACTGTCTCGAAGCATAAGCGATAACATGCCCTCGCTGCATGAGCACACAACCCAGAACCTTGTGAGAAGCATCACAATATACAACAAAATCACCCGTACCTGATGGAATCATCAAGATAGGTGCACTTGTATGCCTCTGCTTCAACTCCAAGAAACTAGCTTCACAAGCTTCAGTCCATACATACGGCATATTTTTCTGAGTCAATTGCGTAATAGGCTTGGCAATGCTGGAAAAATCTCGAATGAATCTGCGATAGTAGCCTGCTAAACCCATAAAACTCCGTATTTCTGGCACTGACGTAGGTCTAGGTCAATTCAGTACAACCTCTACCTTGCTTGGATCCACTGAAATACCATCACCTGAAATGATATGCCCAAGAAATACAACTTTCTGCAACCAAAATTCACATTTCGATAACTTGGCATATAATTTTTCAGTTCTCAAAGTCTGTAAGATGATTCTGAGATGTTCAGCATGATCGTGCACATTCTTGGAATATATCAAGATATCATCAATAAAAATAATGACAAAGTCATCCAAGTATTTCTGAAATATTCTATTCATCAATCCCATAAATACTGCTGGAGCAATGGTTAAACCAAAATGTATGACAATAAATTCATAATGTCCATACCTTGTTCTGAAATAAGTTTTAGGGATATCTTCATCTCGTACTCTCAGCTGATGATATCCAGATCGCAAATCAATCTTAGAATAGATAGCTGAACCCTGTAGCTGATCAAACAAATCATCTATTCTAGGCAATGGATATTTATTCTTTATCGTTACCTTGTTCAGTTGACGATAATCGATACACAACCGCATTGAACCATATTTCTTTCGTACAAACAGTACCGGAGCGCCCCAAGGTGAAACGCTCGGCCTAATGTACCCTTTGGCCATCAAATCTTCCAACTGATCTTTCAACTCCTTCAATTCAATAGGTGCCATTCTGTAAGGAGCTTTAGATATTGGTTGCGTACCTGGCATTAACTCAGTGCTGAAATCTATTTCCCGAACTTGAGATAAACCAGGAATTTCATCAGGGTATACATCAGCAAATTCATGCACCACTGGAATATCTATCACTGCTGGACTGGATTTCAATACATCGACAGCATAAATCAGAAATCCTTCTGCACCTCTCTGCAATAAACAGGTCATAGATAACACAGACATCAAAGGGATCTTGGCTCGAGAACCCTTACCATAGAATTTCCATTCAGTTGAAATTTCTGGTCTAAATCTGACCACTTTCTGGAAACAATCTACAGTCGCCCTGTACTTGGTTAACATGTCTATACCGACAATACAATCAAAATCTGATAATCCATGTATTATACAATCCAAATCAATCACATTCCCGTCATATTGCAAAGCACAATTTCTAATCATTCTAACAGATACAATACCTTCACCCGAAGGTGAAGAAATAGAAACAATAGTAGGCAATGGCTCAGACGATAAAGAATGCATCATAGCAAATTTTTCAGATATGAATGTATGTGATGCACTTGTATCTATCAAAACATAAGCAGGATAACCAAAAAGAAAGCAGTTACCTGCTATAACATCGTCAGGTGCTGCCTGAGCCTGCTCCTCAGTCAATGCAAACACTCGTGCCTGTTGCCTAGGAGGTTGAGTCACAGTCTGGCTTCTTCCTGATCTAGTTTGTTGTTGAGGCTGAAATGAATGCACTGATTGTCTTTACGTCTGAGGTACTGGTCGAGAAGAACTTGCACCAGCTGTACGGTCTGTTGTTCTTTGCGGACATACCTTGGCATAATGACCTGGTTGGCTACAGATGTTACAATTACCTGACACACCTCTGCACTGATCAGTAGCATGTCTTCCACCACACTTGCCACAATAAATCCCTGAATCACTAGATCTCTGCCCTGTACCAAACGGCCTCTGTCCACTTGAACTGGAGGAACTACTGACTTACTTCTTAAACTGTTTACATTTTGGCCTGAATCTAGAATCCTTTCTGCCACTGCTTCCTCCCTCAAATCTGGGAGATGGTTGCTGAAACTGTGGCGGATTTTGTGGCACCGATACTGATACAGGCTGTGCAAATGGCTGTGGAAGGAACAGTGTTCCTCTTTGTCGCAATAAGCCTGCTTCTGCTCCCTTAGCTTTATTCAATACATCAGCAAAGGTATTGGGTCGTCCACTGTTCACCAAAGTAAACACATCTGGATTGAGGCCATTGATAAACTGATCTGCCATGGCTTCATCAGTCGCTGCTACATGTGGGGCAAATTTCAAAAGACTTGAAAATTTGGCCACATATTCTTCAATATTCATATTGCCTTGCCTTAGATTGGCAAATTCATCACCCTTATCTTTCCTATAGGAGACTGGAAAGAAACGTTGATAAAATTCAGTTTTAAAGACATTCCAAGTGATAGTCGTACCTCGTTGTTCCAACGTCCGTTTTGTAGTAATCCACCAACTCTTGGAAACTTCATGAAGTTGATGTATTACAAGTCTGATACGACGATCATCAGAATAATCAAGCGATTCAAATAACTGTTCAATGTCTTCTAACCAATTCTCACAATCAACTGAATTTTTTGTTCCTTTCAGTTTTGGCGGGTTGAAAGACTGAAATCGTTTCAACAATGTCTCCATCGGGGTAGCAGTGACATCCATAGAATCAGCAGATGTACTACCCTGTGCAGTCTGAGGTTCAGCAACTGGCGGTGGTACTGGTGCTGGTTCGGCCTGGGGAACAACCAATGTCTATCTAGTGATCGGTGCTTTACGGGGAGGCATATCTGATTATCAAACATATTAGTGCATAAACAATATCATATTCAGCAATTTATTCCATCCTTCTCTGATAAGCATTCTCATGCGTTCTCATGAGAATTTAGGTTCTGACTGAGGATAATCTGGAATACAATTGCATATATCTAGCATGAAATAGCAATGAAAGCACATAATCATGCAATCACATAAGTCTTGTAATATAAAGCATGCTAGCATATACTGCACATAATCAGATACAACATGTAATCTCATGCAATATAAAGAAATCAGACATACTCAATGTACCCCGCTCATCAACTTCTATCTTAATCCAAAAACTTACGCTCTGATACCACCTGTTGTGGGGACCCGAGTTGTTAATCTTATCTTGGGGAAATTTATACGTAAACATCATATAATACAATCTAGTTCAATTAATTAAAACCAAATTTTTTTTTAATCCATGACTCGCGGGCGCGCGTGAGGGAATCCTCGCCCGCGCGCGAGGAAATGTTCCAGCAAGAATTGTTGGTGGCCTGCGCTCGCGCGAGAAGCCTTTTAGCCCGCGCGGAGGTCAACAAACCAGCGATTCCAGGCTGCTCTTCGATATGCCAAACAATGCAACATCAATTCTAAATAGCGCATCAAATCATGGCCAACTACAAATTCCAACATAAACATCATATTCTAAAATACACCATATGTACCAATCTCAAAAGTGACAATATCAAACATATATAACAAAGTTTAGTGTTCTAACATGTTTGATACATGATCTAGTACATCAACTGCTAAAACCAAAATCACCACATGCTATTACTCTCTCTCGAGCTATTCTTGTCGATTCTGACCAGCTCTTGCCCCACCTATTGCCATGCACACATACAAAACAAAGCAATAGCCGAAAAACTCCGGTGAGAATAAATCCCAGTATAAATAACAAAACATGCAGTAAAATAAACATGAATGCAATGCATGTTTCAATGGCAGACTATCAAATCTGATATCAAGAAAATATTGGTTCTTGGGATCCCGAGGAAATAAAATCTTAAACTAACACCAACTCACACAATCGAGGTGAAGTCAAGTATTTTATTTCCTCTGACTTTGGTCTAACTATAGTGAGTCTTCTGGCTCTGGAAGTAACTCTACATTCCGTGCCACTCAACTACAGTTTTCCATACGTCATATGCACTCTAGGCCTTTCAGCTCTCTATGCTTTTTAGGCTTGAATTCAAGATGCATGCAACATAATCTGTATGCATTAAATGCTATAAAACACCTTGAACACTTAATCAAATAAACAAGCAAAGCAACAAAAAGCATCTAATTACATAAAGCACATAATCAAACAAGTATGTGATTAACAAGGGAATACTCGAAACAATAGCTATTTCGAGTGTTCTATTCCATCTGGATTAACTGTCATTTATACCTTTCAATGTTGAGTCTGAAAGCACGTCAAATCTGAAAACATAACATGACAAATATATATCAAAATATTATCGAATTCGTTGCAAGTCAATCAATTAAACTACTTCAAACCTTCTTCAATCTTTCTCGGTTTGAAGACTATCGTCTCGGCTTCAACACACTTTGATACCAAGCTGAAAATGGAATATGAATGAGCCAAAAAAATCAGCTATACATTCAATCTAGGCTTCACTAATTCAATAAACTCAAAAGTGTAATAATTTTAAAACCGACAGCGTAACGGCTAAAAAAACCGGCGATCCATTCTATGTCTATATCAATCCAACAATCAAATATACCACATATCACCAATATTTCAGCAATAAAACCAACGAATTCCTCAATATAAGAATAGGTCAGTTTCGAAAATAGCTTCAGAAATTCATATAAAATCGGAACGACAGTCTTTTTCCGATTCGTCTGCGAATATACAATCGGTACAGCTCATATATACATATATCTTAAAATCATTAAATTCCATCTTCATCATAAAAATAAAATATGATAAAGCTCACTAAAATTTGTACCAAAACGTATCTCTCGGAGCGGTGATCGCAGATATATATTTATCTCGAATTTCTGATGGCCGGATCAAAATATATCGAAGCTTTTACGGGACAAAAATGGCATCTTGGGGGTTTCAGCCGTGTTTCTGACTTTCTTCCCTTATAATCTGATGGTTCACATGTACAATGAAGATAAACAAGTAGAAATTAAGATAAATATAAGTTATTTGTAGTTCAGTGCCTGAACTTTTGGCTATTTGCAATTCAGTCCCCGGAAAAGCGATTTAATTCAATTTTAATCCTTATTTATTTAAGAATATTAGAATTTAATTCTAAACTCTAAATATTCTCAAAGTAAATATTCTTGAATTAAAATTAAATAATTCCGTGTCTTACAACAAGACTGTCGACGCCAATTTTCTCGGACTTGTTGATATGTGATGTAATCAAAACCATAGAAATTGGTGTTAGGCATGCCCACAAAATTGAAAAGGGATTTATCTTGTGATTCTTGATCACAACTCTGTGCCATGAAATCAGGCTTGCATCCGCTCATCTTGTCACTTGGATCGATTAGATAGTAACCGGTGGGACAGAAACAATTAGGCCTCTAATCAATTCCCACCAGGGAGCATATGATGTTGAAGCCACACGCACCCCATACCGAGTAGAGTGGCATACTGAGACATATATTCTCAGGTAAGAAGTGCAGAACAGACCAACTCATCGGCCTTCCAACTGTTAAATCATCAACTGTTTCGACTTTCCTTCTGCAGCATATCAGCTCCAAAAACAAGATACCGAAGCTGTAAACGTTGACCTTGAATATGATAGGCATGTTTCTGAACCATTCAGTAGCTACATATCCTCTGGTTCCCCGGATCCCGGTAATTTTTCGGGTCTGATCATCCTTCATAAGTTTCACAAGCCCAAAATCCGAGATTTTTGCTACCAGGGATCCGTCCAAGAGTACATTTTGAGGCTTGACGTAGCAGTGTATGATTTGAGTGTTGCATTCTTCATGCAAATAGCAGAGTCCCCTTGCGATTCCAAATGTGATCTGTACTCTTTGGTACAAATTCGGCCTCAAGTTCTGGAAAAGAAAGCTCGCTATCGAGCCATTGCTCATGTATTAGTAAACAAGAAGCCTGTTTTCACCTTCATCACAGTATCCTAGTAACTGAACCAGATTTTTGTGGTTAGTTCTGCTGATTGAGTTCACTTCAGCTTTCAGTTCTTGTGCATTATCTTTGGCTATCTGATTCAACTTTTTCACCGCAATTAGACCGTCATTTTTGTTCTTCAGAGTCCCTTTATACACAGTTGAGTAATCCCCTCTTCCAAGTTCTTCCCTGAATCCATCTATTGCCTCTTGTAATTCTTTGAAAGTGAAACTTCTTATGTTGGCCGAGTATGGATGAAGAATCTTTGATTCTCGTCGTTTTAAATGGAAACCGAGAAACAATAAAGCAATGAGCAGGACTACGTTGACGAACACAAAGCTTCCAAACACAACAGATCCTGTGATAATGAGAGTGGATCTATTGCTCTTTTTCGAATTATTACTAGGCGGGGCTAATGTGGCATTTCCTTTCCTTATTTTTATCAATGCTTTTCCCCCGATGCTCGAGTCAAGTCTTCCATTCAAAAGAGGGCAACTTTTTAGTCTTTTAGATATTGTCAGACTCAAATTCAAGAGTCCTAACCCAAGGATTACTTTGGAAAATTAAAGCATTGAAGAACGTAGAAGACGGGCAATAGGAGGTCAACATATAAGTACGAACGTTACCTAATGCTTCAAAAAGGTGTTTGGTAGAGATGGTAAATTTTTGATAAATTGTCTGGAGTTCGATTTCTCTTATTAAAACTTTATCGGACGAGCATGCCACACGGGGCTTGTTCGATGCAGTTTAATAACTAATATGATTTGTACGCTATTGCGTTAGCCCAGGGTACGAATGTTGTATGAAAAATTGGGACATTATTACGTTATATAGAAAAATTTATTATAATAGTTAGATACTATCAGGATTGATGACCGTGCGTAGAGGGAGAAATACACACATTTCAAAAATCACTACTTCATGTAAATGCAACTGAAATTGATCTACTCTCAACTGGTAGTACTCTACTGCTTTGGATTAGTTCTCGAGGGGTCACCTGATGGGATCAGTTGACTACTGCTTCTGTAGTAGTGAGTTAAATAGGATGAGCAACTGAACTCTCGTTTCTCTACTGTCGGTATCAATTGACCAACAAAAATATGAACGTGCAAAAGGAGGTCAGCTAATAGATTAGAACTTTTATCAAATGGTCTGCTGGAATATGATAGAATGTGTGTGTGTGTGTGTGTGTGTGCTCAACAAAAATTAATCGACACAACAATTTGTTTTTGGATGTTCGGATACTGATCAACTGCTCCTACGTCACCCCTTCTTCTGTTTCTAAAATGTATCACTAGAAGACTTTGAGTATTATAAGCAATTTGCAACACCCCACCTCAGCTAGGATTTACCCCACTGTCTACAACCAAGACTCCTAGACTTAACTCAAAAATTCAGTCCTTGGCTGGATTTGTTATAGAGGTTTGCAGTACCTCAATTGATTAAGTACAATGTTTACAACTCAACACTTCGCACAAAATGTTCCTAACTGATCTGATATACTCTGTAGATTGTGCTTGTGTTCTACAGTTATTGATATAACATTCGATATAAGCTTGAACTCCTCTACTGATTGATTGCGAGCAACTGAAAGTGTTCAGTGGTCCTTTGATAAGTTGATAGTGTTTGTGAGTTCTTTTTAGAGTCGGCTGCTTTCTTTGCTGCCTTTGATCCCTATTTATAGGAGCAAGAAAATGGTCATCTTGATTCAAATGTATATGTTGGATTGTAACCGTTTTCTTGTCTTTTAGATCACTGACATAAAGTACACTATGGCGGCTGCACAGTTCTACTTATAGCAGTGTACGAGAAACTTTATCCAAAATTTGTTGGCTTTGATCGGTCGAGTGGTGAGCTTATACTGGTTTGCTCTACTGCTCTACTTCAAATCTTCGAATGGCTCTGTCTTTTGCTCTTCTGATTTGCTCTGCTGATCTGCTTTTCTCGACTGGTCTACTTTTGCTCTTCTGGTCTGCTTTTCTTGATTGGTCTACTTCTGCTCTTCGACTAGCTCTTCTGATCTGTTTTTGCTCTTCGACTGGTCTACTTCTCCTTATATTTAGTTGATGTCCAAAGTAGTTAGTGAAATACCAAAACTTAGATACTTGATTTCCTAACACAATAATTTAGATTGATTTTGTTTTCGTAAACAACTAGATTATATTGAATTTGGGTTATTTTTTTTCTTTTTATCATGTTTCGATTTAATTATTTAGTTCCATCTATCCCATTTTTGAATAAACATGATTTGATTTTTTTAAAATAGAAATAATTTTGATTGATAGTTGGAGTCCATTTTTTTCACTAACTTTTCCTATTTTTGGTTTTGGTTTAATAAATTTTCAAGATTTGGTTTGATGTACTAAATTATTTTTGGTTTTCACTCATTTATAGCCTGAGTACTGACATGTCACCAGAAAATATGTGGCGTTGACACCAGAAAATACTTATGTAACACTAAAAACGTTAACGTAACATCAAAATTTTTTTGGTACTGGAAGAACTGTCGTAGATTTAATATTTAACTTGAATTAATACATTTTTTTTTTCCTTAAATCTAAATCTAGATATTACAGCTTGAAATCTTCGTACATATTGATCTCAAATATTTCGAGAAAAATTCAAAAACAAAAATCAGTAATTCAACATGACTAATTAATAAAACAAATCATCCTTATTTCCTAGCTCCAAACTCAACTTCATTATTATTAGTACTCCATTCATCTTAAAAGCACCAAATCAAAAAATTAAAGGACAAATATGATATGATGATACTCAAGATCTAATCGATGAAGGATTCAGGGTCCGGTGGAAGAGGCACTTCAATAGATCCTTCAAGCATATGCAAAAATCTCTTCATGTTAGGCCTCAACGATGGATCTTCTTGAATGCACCAAATCGCGATCATCACGAATTTCTTGAACCGTTTGATATCTTTACTGGCTTCCTCTTCGTTAGCCACTAAAAAGTGCAATGTACCGTCTTTGTAACAATCATAGCCCCAATCAGCCAGAATTTCCTCGGCCACACCTGTTTCCACGTTCCTTCTGCAGCATATCAGCTCCAACTGCAAGATACTGAAGCTGTAAACATCGACCTTCACTGTGATAGGCATGTTTCTGAACCATTCAGGAGCTACATATCCTCTGGTTCCCCGGATCCCGGTAATTGTTCGGGTCTGATCTTCCCTCATAAGTTTTGCAAGCCCAAATCCAATATTTTTGAAACCAGGGATCCGTCCAAGAGTACATTTTGAGGCTTGACGTCGCAGTGTATGATTTGAGTGCTGCACTGTAGTGACCCTTACCCGGATCACCTACTAACAGAACTTAGGCATGCAATTAACTTAATTAATCAGATATCAGAATAAAACTTCGGAAACCATAAACATTATACAATCCCAAGTAAAGGAATCTGTAATTTGTCCAAATAATATACAACCAAATCGAATAGCTGTATCAACCTCAAAACCACAGAAATAAAACCTAGACGAAGCTCCAGCTGGTCAACCACTGACTAGCCCCTCCTGGATCCACCCGCCTCTTCCAATCGCAAGCCTGCCCCATGGAATAGGGTGTCCAGAAACACAGAGTATGAGACGTGAGCATAAGACGCTCAGTACAAGAGTATGAGTATACATGCATGCAAAGTGAACTCCCTATAAACTCGAGGTCAAGGATCAGATAACAGAGACAGACCGGGCCCCCGTATGTAGCACGTTGTGCCGTCGCTTCAGGAGGTGGCTCCCATACCATAATACCAGTGGATATGCCGGACCCAAATCAATGAAAGTCCAACCACTAACAGGATAGGGAATAACCCTACTAACAGACATCTCGAAGGAGATAGCTCAATATGCAAATGAATGCAGCATAAATTAATGACATATAAACCATGCAGTCACATAATACATGCATACTCAGTCAGGATATCTCGAACAGTACTTTCGTACCTCAAATCGGTGCAAGCTCTACCAACTCTAGGTCCACGCCTATAGTCTGCTCTACACTGCCAAATGATACTACTATCATTAAAGTGCTCTAAAAGCCTTAACTAAGCTATTGCATACTCCTAAATATTTATAGGAAGCAAAAGCTATACCTTCGTCCGTCGTTAGCCCTTTGATGTCGATGCCTCCAGAACTTGGGCACAACTCTGCTACGACTGTCGAACGCCTCGACGACCACCGGGTCAAGCCTAGGAAGACTAGAACAACTCGAATAGACTAGAAAGGAGAGGGAAATACTCGGAATTGGCAATTGGAAATGAAGCCTCGGCCCTCTATTTATAGACAACGATTAGAACTTCCGATCCTCGATCGGAATGTCCGAACCTAGATCGGAACGTCCGATCCTGCCATCGGAGCTTCCGAAGATCCTGATCTGCCACGTGTCAAAATATCACTTGTTGACTCCGGATAGGGGTGATCGGAGCTTCCGATCCTGATCGGAGCTTCCGATCTAACCACACGTCATGGATGGCGTAATATCATCGGTGCCTCCGATCGCTCATCGGAGCTTCCGATCCTGTTCGGAGCTTCCGATCCGTCCGATACCCAATTTATTTAATTAGCATTAATCCTTTAATTACTCAATTAGGGTACGGGCTACTACATGCTCCCCCACTTAAGATATTTCGTCCTCGAAATCAGATCTTAAGTACTGAATGTAATACAGAAATCAGAAATATTCTTTATTCAAATCAAACGTTTACAGAGTTGCAACTGAATACAACTTAAGAATAAAATCAAAACAGCTCAGGATGGTCTTCACGCATCCTGTCCTCAAGCTCCCAAGTAGCTTCCTCAGTGCCTCGGCGCTGCCACTTAACTAAAACCAAAGGAATGACTTTGTTCCGTAAAACCTTATCCTTATAATCCAGGATACGAATAGGTTTCTCAACATAGGTCAAATCCTTGTTCACCTGAACCTCAGACCGTTGCAGAATATGAGATTCATCCGCCACATACCTTCGCAACAGAGATACGTGGAACACGTCGTGAATACTGGAAAGATGCGGTGGCAAACGGACCGATAAGCCAAATCGCCAATGCTCTCCAAGATCTTAAACGGACCGATAAACCTGGGAGATAACTTGCCCTTAAGGCCGAATCTGAGAATCTTGCAGAAATGTGACACTCTCAGAAACACTTTCTCCCCGACATCGAACTGCAAGGGCCTACGCTTGATATTAGCATAGCTGGCCTGACGATCCTTGTGCAGTCTTAATCCGTTTCTTGATCTGATCAACAATGTCTATCTCCTGCTGGATAAACTCTGGTCCCTCAGCCTGTCTCTCCCCCACTTCTTCCCAGAAGAGTGGAGTACGACAACGTCGCCCGTACAACGCCTCAAAAGGTGCCATCCCAATACTAGTATGATAGCTGTTGTTGTATGCGAACTCGATCAATGGCAAATGATCCTGCCAGGCTGGACCAAAATCCATAACTCACGCTCTAAGCATATCCTCCAAAGTACGGATAGTGCGCTCCGACTGACCATCAGTCTCCGGATGATAGGCAGTACTCAAACTGAGAGTAGTACCCATCGCACGCTGAACACTCCCCCAGAATCTACAAGTGAACCTGGGGTCACGATCGCTGACAATGCTCACAGGCACACCATGAAGTCGAACGATCTCCTGAATGTACAACCTGTTAGAGTAGGTGCCCGTCGAGCCAATGTGTTGGCCGATGGTCCTTGAGAGAACTCTTGTATGACAATCTTTATTTTAATAATATTTGACATTATTTAATTTGGCACATCTTTATCTTTATACCCATGCATGCTGCATAGATAAAGCCCTTGAATATACAAATAGTAGAAAGAATATGAGATGGTCATGTGATGACTATCATGAAACTTATATTTGGAATACTGTATATTCTAAACTGTTCCTAGTCGATTCAGCCGCCATAAAGAAGGATAAAGGCCGCTCGAGCTTGAGACTAGTATTTGCGATGTGAGTACCATGTTTCATTGGTAGGGGACATGGAGATGTCCAAGCATGCAAATAGGTGCTCCTTGTAGAGTGCACTGAACAACCCTCCCTAAAGGATTTTCCAAGTGGTTCTCACTTATCGAGTGGAGAAGTCCTAGTTTATGGTTGTACACCATTAGTCCTATAACCCGGGACAACATGGAGACTCTATATGCTAGTGCTTCACTTTGACTTGTTTACCGACTCATCTGGGGTCATCAAGTGGCAATGTTGGGTGTTGTGACGAAACATATAGGAGTCAATGCATTGTAGTCGGGGATTCACCGCTTACCTACGGGTATGGATATCCTATGTTATATCATGCATACGTAGCTGAAATCTCTGATCAGAGTAAGTGGTAATTAAGAAAGGAGTTTCTTGAATTACACTTTCGATGCAACTACGGCATGACACATAGTTATCGATTCAATGACAACTCTCGATAAACCAATGGTTGTATAATCGGTCGGGATATATGAGTTGAAGGGACCGTACTGTACGCTAACCATAATTGATTGGTTCTTGCAGGCACTATCATTTGATACCTAGGGAGTCATGTAAGCAATGCTGCTAGATGTTTACATGACTGGTTGGGTACTATCAGACTTGAGTTTTCTGACGTTCTTATTATCAATGTGTTGATTAATAAGAATGGAGCTATATAGGGTATGCTCATATAAGGGACTTGTTGATCCCGAATCACATGGAGATGTGAACCCACTGCTAGTTGTATCAGTGAACCATTGAGGGTCACACAAGTACTAGCTTTCTAGATCCCGTTGAGATTAAAATAAGTTCAATGTGTTGAACAACTTATAAAGGAGTTTATAAGTAAAATAAATTAGAAGTTTGACTTCTAAATTGGAGAATGAATGGAATAAGTAACTTTTAATTTGTGAATGTGTTCCAAGATTAAAAGTTGACTTAAAATAATTAGTTTATGAAAATGGTGATTTTCTAAACTATTATTTTGAACTTAGTTAATTAATTCAAGTGTTGAATTAATTTAACACTAGTAGACATTTTAATGTACAAATAATTAAATTAATTCAAGTGTTGAATTAATTAAACACTATTGAGTCTAGTAGAGCTCAAATTAATATAGTGTTGTATAATTATTGATACTAGTGGACTTGAATGAGTTCAAGTTAAATTTAATTAATTGATTAAATTTAATTGGGTTTAGGTTTAATAATTAATTAAAAATAAGTTCAAATTACATTTAAATATATATATTTATATATGTATATATATATAGGCGTGTATATATATATATATATAATATATATATATATATATATATATATATATAATATATATATATATGTGTGTGTATGGAATTTGAAGGGTTGTAAGATGGTTTGCAATTTTCCATGCATGCCTTGCAATTTTCCATGCATGGCTTAATTGTACTCATTAATCCCTCTCCTTTAATATATTATTTGGAATAATATATACACACAAAACAATCCATTCCATTCCAATAATTTAATTGAAGTGGCCGAAACCTTCTTCAAGTTTTCCTCCAAAATTTTCTTTCATTTTTGTGGAAGAAGGAAAAGAAAATCTCAATGAAAAATCCTCTAAATATTCTAGTGCATATTTAGAGTGGATTTAGATCGTCTAGTCGTGGACCTAATTCGGAGGCTCGAATAGTTGAATCCATTTTGAGCAAGGAGTGCTCTTTGAAGCTTGTAGATTGAGTCTACCATTTTCAAGATCCTAGTTGTTTATCAACTTGGTTGGAGCCATAAATCAATCTTTGAGATTGATAGGTAAAATTCTAAACACCCTATGGTTGTTTGAGTTTTTGAATACTACACAAGTGCTCGGATTTCTTTTATTAAAAAATTTTATATTTCCGCTGCGTTTTCGAGCACGAGTTAACCGATCCCCTTCAGTGGTATCAGAGCCTAGGTTACTCTTTTGTGTAGTATTTGATGGATATTATGTTGAGGTCAATTTCTAACCGCATGAGAAAATCAATATTTTAACTTTTAGGGCAAATTATATAAAAAATTATTTTTTTATTTTCGGGCAGCCCTTGGGCTGCCCGAAGGTTTCCTAGGGGCAGCCGTGGGCTGCCCCATATTTTTAATAAAAAAAAAAAAAAAAATTTTTGGCCGAAATCCGGCGACGGAGTTTCGGTGACGACTATGACGACTTGAGTTTTTCAAAGGTGTTTTGAAATATCATGTGTCATAGGCCCTAAATTGTTAAATATATTATAGTTGATTTTTATGAAAAATTAAACTTTATAATATGTGATTTTTCTCATAAAATAAATAGTTAAAGTGTGACTTTGATTATTTATAGTAAATTGTGATTTACAAGAAATTCAATTATAAATAAATTAATTTGAAAGTAAACAAAGGTGTTTGTTTATTTTGTTAATTTATTTTATAATTGTGGTGGTTAGTGATTGGACCAAGATATATAATATTTGATCAATTAATTATTGAGATAATTAATTGATGGTGTATGATATGTGATATTGTGCATGAAGGATGATTAAAAGCCCAAGACCAATTTGCTAGGTGTATGCTAGGATATTTTGTGTTGAATGATTGTAATAATTATCAAATTACAAAGTGGGCTTGGTTTATGGCTCGTTCCCACCCCATGAGATGTATCCCTATTTGCCATGGATATTTTCATGTAAAATATTTAATAGCGGAAGTTCAAGATTGGAAGATGGTGGGCCATGATGAATTATGAAGATTCAAGACATGTAAATATTGGAAGCTTATGTAATTGTTGCATTTGCATCCCATGCATTCCCTAGGAATTGGACCTAGGCCCGTGTTTGGCTCACACGGGCCAAATAGTTTTTGGGGCGATTAATCATCCTTATTAATTAGTATGTGCGTTATTATTTTATAATAACAAAGTTGCATGAATCCGGCAAACATACGATCAAACATGGCGATCTTTAAAATTAATGATGAGACCTTTTCAAAATTAAAAACCCTCATTTTGAATTAGATTCAAAATTTATATCAAGCCCGAAAAGGGGAATTATAAATTTGTTTATAATTTCCATGTCTTCCATCGACAATGGATGCATGACGAACGCTACCCGTATTCAATGCTCGGCTCATATTATTGGGGGGCTTGGATGCCGGAAAGCTGTGACATCCATTGACATGGTGATGTGAACTACGTGGAACTCCCATGACTTCGGCTCATATTATTGGGGGAACTCATGGCGACCGTCCATTAAGGTTCGATATCGATGGGTAAGGCTTGACACGTAAAGATGAACGACGTCATATTATTGGGTCCTAATCAAGCGTGAGACAAAAGTTTACGTAAGGGTTGCATGGAGATGCAATTGGAAACTACCTTTTAGAAATTATGATTGGCTGATATTATTCGGGATCGTAATTGGCTAATTGGACCTTATGTACCTACTGAGGAAAGGAGTTTCCCGTTTTTACTAGAGGGTAGTAAAAATGTCAAAACAGTGGGAGTAAAAAATTTATAAAGTTAAAGTCCATACTTTATATCTTATTAAATATTTTAAAATAGTCATTGACATTTATCTGTTATTATTTTTCAGTACAAGTTTTGACAATGTCATCAATTCGCAATCCGTTTTTTTCAATACTCGACAAACATTTACTGACCGGTCCAAATTACCTCGATTGGCTAAGAAATTTGAAAATTGTCTTGAACTCGGAAAGGATTGCATACACACTTGATGAGTCGCCCCCTGATGCGGCTCCGACTGATTGTAGCCCTGAGGAGCTATAGACTTACAAGGATTGGTGTGACCATGACTTGAAAGCCAAGTGTTATATGCAGGCTTCTATGAATGATGAGCTTCAGCGACGTTTTGAGAGTGCAAATCATGCTGCTGACATTCATTTGCATCTCAAAGAACTCTTTGGTGAACAAACACGCCCACTTCGACATGCGATTGTCAAGGAGCTAATCACTTTGCGCATGCGAGATGGGGCTTCGGTCCATGAGCATGGCCTGAAGTTGATTGGGCTCGTGGAGAAACTCGTTAGCATGGATCTTGTGCTACCAACTGAGTTGACCACAGACGTGTTGCTCTTGTCACTGCCTAGCTCATTTGATCCTTTTGTGGTGAATTTCAACATGAACAGGTTAGATCCAACCCTTGAGGAGTTGGTTAACATGCTTGTTACGTTTGAATCCACAATCAAGAAAGAGAAGCCGGTTCTTTATGTGGGATCTTCATCTGGTTCAAAGAATAGACCACATGGGAAAGGAAAGAAGCGTTCCTTCCAAGCTCCCAAAAAGAATGTGCCCTTGAAGAGGCAAGCTCCGAGTCCCGTTGTGGTAGCCACACCAGTTAAGGCTAACAAGACTAATGACGTCTGTCATCACTGTAAGAAACCTGGACATTGGAAGCGTAATTGCAAGGAATATCTTGACCAGAATGGTTCTGGAAAAGGTATGTTCTACATTGAAGTAAACATTTCACTTAACTCTTCTTCTTGGGTATTGGATACCGGCTGTGGCTCACATCTCTGTAATGATTTGCAGGTGATGACAAGAAGTAGGAGACTCAGAGATGGTGAGACCTTCTTGAGGATGGGCAATGGGGCAAGAGTTGCAGCCAAAGCTATTGGAGATGTTTACTTATTGTTGGACAATGATTTTAAATTATGTTTGAGAGATGTTTTGTTTGTACCAGATTTGGTGAAAAACATTGTTTCCATTTCTGTGCTTGATAAAGATGGATATTCTTGTTTATTTGGCAAAGGTGTTTGCAATATTTACAAGAATGAATGTTTAATTGGTACATGACAATTGGAAAATGATCTCTATAATTTAAAATTAAAAGATATTCCTACGTATAATGTCCAAGAGATATCAACAACATCCAAAAGAAAACAAGATACTCTAAATCCAGCACACTTATGGCATGCTCGATTAGGTCATATATCTTTTAAAAGGATGAACAAGCTAGTGGGAGAAGGCATATTTGATATGTCTGATATTAATTCTCTTACTACTTGTGAACCCTGTCTAAAAGGAAAGATGACCAAAATTCCCTTTAAGGGCCATGTGGAGCGAGCCAAGGGACTGTTGGATTTGATCCATACAGATGTGTGTGGTCCACTTAGCATCACCACTAAGCATGGAAATTCTTACTTCATTACCTTTACCGATGACTTCTCTAGGTATGGGTATGTGTATTTGATGAAATACAAATCTAAAGCTTTTGAAAAGTTCAAAGAATTCAGAAATGAAGTAGAAAAACAATTGGGACAAAGCATCAAGGCACTTCGATCGGATCGAGGTGGTGAATACTTGAGTACTGAATTCCAAGAGTATCTTAGGGAGAATGGGATTCTCTCACAGTGGACTCCTCCTGGTACACCTCAGTTGAATGGTGTTTCAGAACGTCGTAATCGAACTTTGATGGACATGGTTCGGTCTATGATGGGGTTCACGGAGTTGCCGCCATCCTTTTGGGGATATGCACTTGAGACAGCGGCACTGTTGTTGAACAATGTCCATTCAAAGGCAGTTGATAAGACACCATATGAGATATGGATGGGAAAATCTCCAAAGTATTCTTATCTAATAATATGGGGATGTCCTGCTTATGTGAAGCAGATAGTGGGAGATAAATTGGATGCTCAATCCATTTTATGCTACTTCGTGGGATATCCAAGGAATTCGGTTGGATATTATTTCTATCATCCCAAAGAAACAAAGGTGTTTGTTTCTAGGAATGCAACCTTCTTGGAGAAGGAATTTCTATTGGATAGAAAATGGGAGATGATAGAACTCGAAGAAGTTCGAGAAACACCCACGATTGTGGAATCCACACCCGAACAGCCAAGAGAGGAGACACTAGCTCCTAGAAGATCCGAGAGGATATCAAGACCACCTATGAGGTATGGTCTGCTTCTTGAAGAGGGCCAAGATGAGCCTGACCATGGATGTGATCCAAGGACCTTCAAGGAAGTATTGTCTGATGCCGATTCATCCAAGTGGCTTGAAGCTATGGAATCTGAGATGAATTCCATGTATTCGAACCAAGTGTGGAATCTTGTGGATCCACCTGAAGGAATTGTTCCTATAGGGTGTAAATGGATTTACAAGAGGAAGCTTGGGACGGATGGGAAGGTTCTGACCTTCAAGACTCGATTGGTGGCAAAAGGTTATACTCAAAGGCAAGGAGTTGACTTTGAAGAAACTTTTTCTCCAGTCGCAATGTTCAAGTCCATAAGGATATTGCTTGCCATTGCCGCATGGTATGACTATGAAATATGGCAGATGGATGTGAAGACAGCTTTTCTTAATGGGGATATTAAGGAAGAAATTTACATGTCTCAACCTGAAGGGTTCACATCTATCGGAAGTGAGCATAAAGTATGCAAACTTCAGAGATCTATCTATGGTCTCAAATAGGCATCTAGGAGCTGGAACCTCAGATTTGATGGTACAATCAAAGAGTTTGGGTTTACTAAGAATCCTGAGGAACCATGTGTGTATAAGAAGGTCAGTGGGAGTGCTGTGACATTCCTGATACTTTATGTTGATGACATTCTACTCATTGGGAATGATGTAGGAATGTTGCAATCAACTAAAGTATGGTTATCGAGTAAGTTCTCGATGAAGGACTTGGGTGAAGCATATTTTGTATTGGGAATACAAATCTATCGGGATAGATCGAAAAGATTGCTTGGTCTCACCCAGTCCACATACATTGATACCATCGTGAAGAGGTTCTCGATGGATGAGTCTAAGAGAGGACATCTACCAATGTGTCATGGCGTGTCTCTATCCAAGTCCATGTCTCCCAAAAATGATGCAGAGATAGAGCGATGACACGCATTCCATATGCATCTGCAATTGGTAGTATCATGTATGCGATGATATCTACACGTCCTGACGTGGCCTTTGCACTTAGTGTTACAAGTAGATATCAATCGAACCCTGGTCTTCCACACTGGAAAGCTGTGAAAGACATTCTCAAGTATTTGAGAAAGACTAAGAATATGTTCTTAGTTTATGGGGGTGGAGAACTAAAATTGGAAGGCTATACCGACTCTAGCTTCCAAAGCGATGTTGATGATTCGAAGTCAACTTCCGGTTTTATATTCATGCTCAATGGTGCTGCTGTTTATTGGAAGAGTTCCAAGCAAAATAGCACTGCGGATTCAACCACTGAGGCAAAATATATTGCTGCATCCGATGCTGCAAAGGAAGCTGTTTGGATTAGGAATTTCGTCCAAGAGTTGGGCGTTATTCCTAATGGAGTTGATCCAGTCCCGGTGTACTGCGACAACACTGGTGCAGTTGCTCAGGCAAAAGAACCAAGGTCTCATCAGAAATCCAAACATGTACTGAGAAAATACCACATCATCCGGGAAATTGTGGAACGAGGAGATGTCTTGTTAGACAGAGTCGCCTCCGCAGATAATGTTGCTGATCCACTAACTAAGCCTTTACCAGGACCATTGTTCGAAAAGCATCGCGAATCAATGGGTTTGAAGAATATGGGTAGTTGGCTCTAGTGCAAGTGGGAGATTGTTAGAGTAGGTGCCCGTCGAGCCAATGTGTTGGCCGATGGTCCTTGAGAGAACTCTTGTATGACAATCTTTATTTTAATAATATTTGACATTATTTAATTTGGCACATCTTTATCTTTATACCCATGCATGCTGCATAGATAAAGCCCTTGAATATACAAATAGTAGAAAGAATATGAGATGGTCATGTGATGACTATCATGAAACTTATATTTGGAATACTGTATATTCTAAACTGTTCCTAGTCGATTCAGCCGCCATAAAGAAGGATAAAGGCCGCTCGAGCTTGAGACTAGTATTTGCGATGTGAGTACCATGTTTCATTGGTAGGGGACATGGAGATGTCCAAGCATGCAAATAGGTGCTCCCTGTAGAGTGCACTGAACAACCCTCCCTAAAGGATTTTCCGAGTGGTTCTCACTTATCGAGTGGAGAAGTCCTAGTTTATGGTTGTACACCATTAGTCCTATAACCCGGGACAACATGGAGACTCTATATGCTAGTGCTTCACTTTGACTTGTTTACCGACTCATCTGGGGTCATCAAGTGGCAATGTTGGGTGTTGTGACGAAACATATAGGAGTCAATTCATTGTAGTCGGGGATTCACCGCTTACCTACGGGTATGGATATCCTATGTTATATCATGCATACGTAGCTGAAATCTCTGATCAGAGTAAGTGGTAATTAAGAAAGGAGTTTCTTGAATTACACTTTCGATGCAACTACGGCATGACACATAGTTATCAATTCAATGACAACTCTCGATAAACCAATGGTTGTATAATCGGTCGGGATATATGAGTTGAAGGGACCGTACTGTACGCTAACCATAATTGATTGGTTCTTGCAGGCACTATCATTTGATACCTAGGGAGTCATGTAAGCAATGCTGCTAGATGTTTACATGACTGGTTGGGTACTATCAGACTTAAGTTTTCTGACGTTCTTATTATCAATGTGTTGATTAATAAGAATGGAGCTATATAGGGTATGCTCATATAAGGGACTTGTTGATCCCGAATCACATGGAGATGTGAACCCACTGCTAGTTGTATCAGTGAACCATTGAGGGTCACACAAGTACTAGCTTTCTAGATCCCGTTGAGATTAAAATAAGTTCAATGTGTTGAACAACTTATAAAGGAGTTTATAAGTAAAATAAATTAGAAGTTTGACTTCTAAATTGGAGAATGAATGGAATAAGTAACTTTTAATTTGTGAATGTGTTCCAAGATTAAAAGTTGACTTAAAATAATTAGTTTATGAAAATGGTGATTTTCTAAACTATTATTTTGAACTTAGTTAATTAATTCAAGTGTTGAATTAATTTAACACTAGTAGACATTTTAATGTACAAATAATTAAATTAATTCAAGTGTTGAATTAATTAAACACTATTGAGTCTAGTAGAGCTCAAATTAATATAGTGTTGTATAATTATTGATACTAGTGGACTTGAATGGGTTCAAGTTAAATTTAATTAATTGATTAAACTTAATTGGGTTTAGGTTTAATAATTAATTAAAAATAAGTTCAAATTACATTTAAATATATATATTTATATATGTATATATATATAGGCGTGTATATATATATATATATGATATATATATGTGTGTGTATGGAATTTGAAGGGTTGTAAGATGGTTTGCAATTTTCCATGCATGCCTTGCAATTTTCCATGCATGGATTAATTGTACTCATTAATCCCTCTCCTTTAATATATTATTTGGAATAATATATACACACAAAACAATCCATTCCATTCCAATAATTTAATTGAAGTGGCCGAAACCTTCTTCAAGTTTTCCTCCAAAATTTTCTTTCATTTTTGTGGAAGAAGGAAAAGAAAATCTCAATGGAAAATCCTCTAAATATTCTAGTGCATATTTAGAGTGGATTTAGATCGTCTAGTCGTGGACCTAATTCGAAGGCTCGAATAGTTGAATCCATTTTGAGCAAGGAGTGCTCTTGGAAGCTTGTAGATTGAGTCTACCATTTTCAAGAGCCTAGTTGTTTATCAACTTGGTTGGAGCCATAAATCAATCTTTGAGATTGATAGGTAAAATTCTAAACACCCTATGGTTGTTTGAGTTTTTGAATACTACATAAGTGCTCGGATTTCTTTTATTAAAAAATTTTATATTTCCGCTGCGTTTCCGAGCACGAGTTAACCGATCCCCTTCACAACCGAGCTATACGATCCACATTGTACTCCCGGCTATAGGCAATGAAATGCGCTGACTTGGTGAGTCGATCCACCACAACCCAGATAGCATCACAGTTCCTCGGGGATACCGGCAAATGGGTCACAAAGTCCATTGTGATAAACTCCCATTTCCATTCAAGAATAGGCAGACTGTGAAGCAATCCTCCAGGTCGTCGGTGCTCTGCCTTGACCTGTTGACATGTAGTAGCCCGTACCCTAATTGAGTAATTAAAGGATTAATGCTAATTAATTGAATTGGGTATTGGACGGATCGGAAGCTCCGAAGGCACGATCGGAAGCTTCGAAAAAGATCGGAAGCTCCGATGAGCGATCGGAGGCACCGATGTTATTACGTCAGGCATGACGTGTGGTTGGATCGGAAGCTCCGATCAGGACCGGAGGCTCCGATCACCCCTATCCGGAATCAACAAGTGATATTTTGACACGTGGCAGATCAGGATCTTCGGAAGCTCCGATGGCAGGATCGGACGTTCCGATCAAGGATCGGAAGTTTCGATCGTTGTCTATAAATAGAAGGCCGAGACTTCACTTTCATTTTCCAATTCCGAGTTCTCCTTTCCTTTCTAGTCCTTTTGGAGCTGTTCTAGTCTTCTTAGGCTTGGTCCGGAGGTCGGCGAGGCGTTCGGTAGTCGTAGCGGAGTTGTGCCCATGTTCTGGAGGCATCGACATCAAAGGGCTAACGACGGACGAAGGTATAGCTTTTGCTTCCTATAAATATTTAGGAGTATGCAATAGCTTAGTTAAGGCTTTTAGAGCACTTTAATGATAGTAGTATCATTTGGCAGTGTAGAGCAGACTATAGGCGTGGACCTAGAGTTGGTAGAGCTTGCACTGTATTGAGGTACGAAAGTACTGTTCGAAATATCCTGACTGAGTATGCATGTATTATGTGACTGCATGATTTATATGCCATGACATTATGCTGCATTCATTTGCATCTTGCTGTATCTCCTTCGAGATGTCTGTTAGTAGGGTTGTACCCTATCCTGTTAGTGGATGGACTTCCATCGATTTGGGTTCGGCATTTCCACGGTTATCTCGGTATGGGAGCCACCTCCTGAAGCGACGGCACAGCGTGCTACATACCAGGGCCCGGTCTGTCTCTGTTATCTGATCCTTGACCTCGAGTCTATAGGGAGTTCACTTTGCATACATGTATACTCATACTCTCGCACTGAGCGTTTTATGCTCACGTCTCGTACTCTGTATTTTCTGGACACCCTATTCCATGGGGCAGGTTTGCGATTGGACGAGGAGGGTGGATCCAGGAGGGGCTAGTCAGTGGTTGGCCAGCTGGAACTTCGCTTAGGTTTTATTACTGTTGTTTGGGTTTTATACAGCTATTCGATTTGGTTGTATATCATTTGGATAAATTACAGATTCCTTTACTTGGGATTGTATAATGTTTATGGTTTCCGCAGTTTTATTCTGATATCTGTTTTATTGAATTAATTGCATGCCTAAGTTCTGTTTAGTAGGTGATCCGGGTAAGGGTCACTACATTTATGGTATCAAAGCATGCAAAAGATTTCTTGGGATTTAGTCTCATCTTGAGGTATTTTTGTAGATGTCAAATCGTGACGACCAGAGTTCTCATGGCAGTGTTGGTGGGCTTTGGGGTGATGCCGACCAGGAGCCTCGTCGAGAACGGCGTCATCGTCACCATGACGACGAGAGTTTCACTGTGCGTCAATTCTTAGCTATGGGTCCTAAGCCCTTAGTTGGAGGTGAGTCTCCGGAGGATGCGGAGAACTGGTTAGACCGCATGGAGACGACTTTTCAGACTTTCCAATGCACCGATGAGCAGAAGGTGGAGACCCTTGGCTATCTTCTGGATAGGCGTGCGCGCAGGTGGTGGAGGTTTACTTCTGCACCTTTTGTTACGGCAAGAGAAGTGGCCACCTGGGCCGAGTTCCGCACAGCTTTCCAAAAGCGGTATTTTCCTCCTGCACTCCGTCAGTCGAAGGCAGGCGAGCTACTGAGTCTGCGACAGGGAACCATGTCTATAGATGAGTATCAGCAGAGGTTTTTGATCTGTTATCCTATTGCCCCGAGATTGCTGATAGCTCAGAGGTGAAGTATAATCTGTTCCTTCAGGTCCTTAACCCTGAGATCCATGACCGTGTGGCGGTTGGCGACGACATGTCCTACGAGGGTTTGGTGAGCCGTTGTCACCAGGCAGAGGACAGCATTCGGCGGAACAGGTCTTTTCCTCAGTCGAGGCCTGCTAGTTCTTTGGGTCCCCGTGCCCAAACTTTCAAGAAGTCTGGATCTTCTTCTTCCTCTGGTTCTGGAGGTGTTGTTCGTTTCGGTAAGAAGGACAAGTGTGATCACTGTGGGAAGAACCATCCATCCGACAAGTGCCGTAGAGCTTCTGGAACTTGTTTCCGTTGTGGAGAGACTGGTCATATCCGGAGGGATTGTCCACAGTCTGGGGGAGGCGGTTCTGGATCTGGTTCAGGATCGGGTTCTCAGGCCACCGTTCAGCAGAGGTCGCAGGGACAGTCTGCTGGGAGTTCTCATTTGAGGCCACGAGCTTCTGGCCAAGTGTTTGCCCTGAGACATGATCAGGCTGTGGAAGAGAATGAGAAAGTCATCGCAGGTACATTTCTGCTTTATGGTATACCTGCTCTTGTACTTATTGACACTGGTGCATCTCATTACTTCATTTCTGCACGTTTTGTTAAGAGGCATAAGTTACCATGCATTGCACTAGACGTAGTGATGTCTGTTTTTACTCCGACGGGCCAATCTGCTTTGGCTAAGCGTCTAGTGATGGGTTGCCCTTTAGAGTTCGAAGGGAACATTCTGTTAGCGAATCTCATGGTCCTGGCGATGGACGACTTTGATTGCATTCTGGGAATAGATGTGTTGACTACCTATCGAGCTTCAGTGGACTGCTATCAGAGATTAGTACGCTTTCATCCGGAAGGGAGTGAGAGTTGGTTTTTCTATGGTGAGGGAGCGCGACCCCCGATGCCTTTGGTATCTGCTTTGAGAGCCTGTCGAGCTCTAGAGTCTGGCGGGGAAGGCTACCTTATCTATGCAGTTGATTCGTCCGCTGAGAGTATTGGGATAGAGAGCATTCCTGTTGTGGATGAATTTCCAGATGTGTTTCCTGATGAGATTCCGGGTTTTCCTCCTGCTAGGGAAGTCGAGTTTGGCATAGAGTTGATGCCGGGTACTTCGCCTATTTCTAGAGCACCGTATCGTCTGGCTCCGTCAGAGATGCGTGAGTTGAAGAATCAGCTACAGGATATTTTGGACAAGGGGTACATTCGTCCTCGTGTATCTTCTTGGGGAGCTCCTGTTCTCTTCGTGAAGAAGAAGGATGGGTCGATGCGGCTGTGCATTGACTATCGGCAGCTGAATCGAGTCACTGTGAAGAACAAGTATCCGTTGCCCCGTATTGATGACTTGTTCGATCAGCTGCAGGGCACGTCAGTTTACTCCAAGATTGACTTGAGATCTGGGTATCATCAGTTGAGAGTCCGTGATCAGGACATAGCCAAGACTGCATTTCGTACTCGCTATGGGCATTACGAGTTTTAGTGATGCCATTTGGTTTGACTAATGCGCCGGCTATATTCATGGATTTGATGAACCGTGTCTTCAGGGAGTATTTGGACAAGTTTGTCGTGGTTTTCATTGACGATATCTTGGTGTATTCGCGTAATACGGAAGATCATGTTTCTCACTTGCGGTTGGTACTACAGACTCTTCGAGATGAGCAGTTGTACGCCAAGCTGAGCAAGTGTGAGTTCTGGATGGATAGAGTGGTCTTTATTGGCCATATCATATCCAGGGAAGGGATTTCTGTTGATCCAAGCAAGATTGAAGCGGTACTTAATTGGTCGCGTCCGACGACAGTTGCTGAGATCCGTAGTTTTCTGGGTCTAGCAGGATATTATCGTCGCTTTATTCTGAACTTCTCTCAGTTAGCTCGACTGTTGACGAGCTTACCCGCAAGGGTGTGGATTTTGAGTGGTCCTCCGAGTGTGAGGAGAATTTCCGTGAGCTTCGACGGCGGTTGACTTCTGCGCCGGTGTTGGCATTACCGTCAGGATCTGGAGGGTATGTAGTTTACACGGATGCTTCTCTTCAGGGGTTGGGTTGTGTCCTGACTCATAATGGGCATGTGATCGCATACGCTTCTAGACAACTGAAGCTTCACGAGGACAATTACCCAGTCCATGATTTGGAATTGGCAGCCATTGTGTTCGCTTTGAAGATCTGGCGTCATTATCTGTATGGCGAGAAATTTGAGATCTTCACCGACCATAAGAGTCTTAAGTATTTGTTCACTCAGGCGGAGTTGAACATGAGGCAGAGAAGTTGGATGGATTTGCTTAAGGACTATGATTGCGAGATTAAGTACCATCCGGGAGCTGCTAATCTCACCGCTGATGCTTTGAGTCGCAAGGTGCGACTATCCGCACTTCAGACTTGTTCGATGTCTAGTGCGATCAGTGACTGTTGTACTTCAGGTTATACCTTCAAACATAAGAAAGGTATGCAGAGTATCCAGATGTTTGCGATATTATCTGAGCCAACCTTGTATTCACGGATCCGAGATGCTCAGATGTCTGATTCGAAGACCCAGCGTTTAGCTCGTCTAGCTAACGAGGGTAGCTCGTCTGGATTTCATTATCAGTCAGATGGCTTTCTATGTTTGTCTGGTAGGCTTGTGATTCCGCAGGATGAAGAGTTGCGAGAGGAGATTTTGTCTCAGGCACATCGCACTAAGTTGAGTATTCATCCTGGGAGCAACAAGATGTATAAAGATCTACGTACTCGTTTCTGGTGGAAGGGAATGAAACGCAGTGTTTATCAGTTTGTTTCGAGATGTTTGGTGTGTCAACAGGTCAAGGCAGAGCACCGACGACCTGGAGGATTGCTTCACAGTCTGCCTATTCCTGAATGGAAATGAGAGTTTATCACTATGGACTTTGTGACCCATTTGCCGGTATCCCCGAAGAACTGTGATGCTATCTGGGTTGTGGTGGAACGACTCACCAAGTCAGCGCATTTCATTGCCTATAGCCGAGAGTACTCTGTGGATCGCATGTCACGGATGTACATTCAGGAGATCGTTCGACTTCATGGAGTGCCTGTGAGCATTGTCAGCGATCGGGACCCCAGGTTTACTTCTAGATTCTGGGGGAGTGTTCAGCGTGCGATGGGTACTACTCTCAGTTTGAGTACAGCCTATCATCCGGAGACTGATGGTCAATCAGAGCGCACTATCCGTACCCTAGAGGATATGCTTAGAGCGTGCATCATGGATTTTGGTTCAGCCTGGCAGGATCATTTGCCATTGATCGAGTTCGCTTACAACAACAGCTATCACACTAGTATTGGGATGGCACCTTTTGAGGCGTTGTACGGGCGACGTTGTCGTACTCCACTCTTCTGGGAAGAAGTGGGGGAGAGACAGGCTGTGGGACCGGAATTTATCCAGCAGGCGATAGACATTGTTGATCAGATCAAGAAACGGATTAAGACTGCACAGGATCGTCAGGCCAGCTATGCTAATATCAAGCGTAGGCCTTTGCAGTTCGAGGTCGGGGAGAAAGTGTTTCTGAGAGTGTCACCTTTCCGCAAGATTCTCAGATTTGGCCTTAAGGGCAAGTTGTCTCCCAGATTTATCGGTCCGTTTGAGATCTTGGAGAGCATTGGCGATTTGGCTTATTGACTAGCTTTGCCACCGCATCTATCCAGTATTCACGACGTGTTCCACGTATCTCTGTTACGGCGGTATGTGGCGGATGAATCTCATATTCTGCAGCGGTCTGAGGTTCAGATAGACAAGGATTTGACTTATGTTGAAAAACCTCTTCGTATCCTGGATTATAAGGATAAGGTTTTACGGAACAAAGTCATTCCTTTGGTTTTAGTTCAGTGGCAGCGCCGAGGCACTGAGGAAGCTACGTGGGAGCTTGAGGATAGGATGCGTAAAGACCATCCTGAGTTGTTTTGATTTCATTCTTTAAGTTGTATTCAGTTGCAAACTCTGTAAACGTTTGATTTGAATAAAGAATGTTTCTGATTTCTGTCTTTGCGTTCGGTACTTAAGATCTGTTTTCGAGGACGAAATATCTTAAGTGGGGGAGAATGTAGTAGCCCGTACCCTAATTGAGTAATTAAAGGATTAATGCTAATTAATTGAATTGGGTATTGGACGGATCGGAAGCTCCGAAGGCACGATCGGAAGCTTCGAACAGGATCGGAAGCTCCGATGAGCGATCGGAGGCACCGATGTTATTACGTCAGGCATGACGTGCGGTTGGATCGGAAGCTCCGATCAGGACCGGAGGCTCCGATCACCCCTATCCGGAATCAACAAGTGATATTTTGACACGTGGCAGATCAGGATCTTCGGAAGCTCCGATGGCAGGATCGGACGTTCCGATCGAGGTTCGGACGTTCCGATCAAGGATCGGAAGTTCCGATCGTTGTCTATAAATAGAAGGCCGAGACTTCACTTTCATTTGCCAATAATGAGTTCTCCTTTCCTTTCTAGTCCTTTTGGAGCTGTTCTAGTCTTCTTAGGCTTGGTCCGGAGGTCGGCGAGGCGTTCGGTAGTCGTAGCGGAGTTGTGCCCAAGTTCTGGAGGCATCGACATCAAAGGGCTAACGACGGACGAAGGTATAGCTTTTGCTTCCTATAAATATTTAGGAGTATGCAATAGCTTAGTTAAGGCTTTTAGAGCACTTTAATGATAGTAGTATCATTTGGCAAGTGTAGAGCAGACTATAGGCGTGGACCTAGAGTTGGTAGAGCTTGCACTGTATTGAGGTACGAAAGTACTGTTCGAGATATCCTGACTGAGTATGCATGTATTATGTGACTGCATGATTTATATGCCATGACATTATGCTGCATTCATTTGCATCTTGCTGTATCTCCTTCGAGATGTCTGTTAGTAGGGTTGTACCCTATCCTGTTAGTGGATGGACTTCCATCGATTTGGGTCCGGCGTTTCCACGGTTATCTTGGTATGGGAGCCACCTCCTGAAGCGACGGCACAGCGTGCTACATACCAGGGCCCGGTCTGTCTCTGTTATCTGATCCTTGACCTCGAGTCTATAGGGAGTTCACTTTGCATACATGTATACTCATACTCTCGCACTGAGCGTTTTATGCTCACGTCTCGTACTCTGTATTTTCTGGACACCCTATTCCATGGGGCAGGTTTGCGATTGGACGAGGAGGGTGGATCCAGGAGGGGCTAGTTAGTGGTTGGCCAGCTGGAGCTTCGCTTAGGTTTTATTACTGTTGTTTGGGTTTTATACAGCTATTCGATTTGGTTGTATATCATTTGGATAAATTACAGATTCCTTTACTTGGGATTGTATAATGTTTATGGTTTCCGCAGTTTTATTCTGATATCTGTTTTATTGAATTAATTGCATGCCTAAGTTCTGTTTAGTAGGTGATCCGGGTAAGGGTCACTACATGACACACCAAACATCTCGAAACAAACTGATAAACACTGCGTTTCATTCCTTTCCACCACAAACGAGTACGTAGATCCTTGTACATCTTGTTGCTCCTAGGATGAATACTCAACTTAGTGCGATGTGCCTGAGACAAAATCTCCTCTCGCAACTCTTCATCCTGCGGAATCACAAGCCTACCAGACAAACACAGAAATCCATCTGACTGATAATGAAATCCAGACGAGCTACCCTCGTTAACTAGACGAGCTAAGCGCTGGGTCTTTGAATCAGACATCTGAGCATCTCGAATCCGCGAATACAAAGCTGGCTCAGATAATATCGCAAACATCTGGATACTCTGCATACCTTTCTTATGCTTGAAGGTATAACCTGAAGTACAATAGTCACTGATCGCACTAGACATCGAACATGTCTGAAGTGCGGATAGTCGCACCTTGCGACTCAAGGCATCAGCGGTGAGATTAGCAGCTCCCGGATGGTACTTAATTTCGCAATCATAGTCCTTAAGCAAGTCCATCCAACGTCTCTGCCTCATGTTCAACTCTGCCTGAGTGAACAAATACTTGAGACTCTTATGGTCGGTGAAGATCTCAAATTTCTCGCCATACAGATAATGACGCCAGATCTTCAAAGAGAACACAATGGCTGCCAATTCCAAATCATGGACTGGATAGTTGTCCTCGTGAAGCTTCAGTTGTCTAGAAGCGTATGCGATCACATGCCCATTCTGAGTCAGGACACAACCTAACCCCTGAAGAGAAGCATCAGTGTATACCACATACCCTCCAGATCCTGACGGTAATGCCAACACCGGCGCAGAAGTCAACCGCCGTCGAAGCTCACAGAAATTCTCCTCACACTCGGAGGACCACTCGAAATCCACACCCTTGCGGGTAAGCTGCGTCAAAGGTCGAGCTAACTGAGAGAAATTCAGAATGAAGCGACGATAATACCCTGCTAGACCCAGAAAACTACGGATCTCAGCAACTGTCGTCGGACGCGACCAATTAAGTACCGCTTCAATCTTGCTTGGATCAACAGAAATCCCCTCCCTGGATATGATATGGCCAAGAAAGACCACTCTATCCATCCAGAACTCACACTTGCTCAGCTTGGCATACAACTGCTCATCTCGAAGAGTCTGCAGTACCAACCGCAAGTGAGAAACATGTTCTTCCATATTACGCGAATACACCAAGATGTCGTCAATGAAGACCACGACAAACTTGTCCAAATACTCCCTGAAGACACGGTTCATCAAATCCATGAATATAGCCGGCGCATTAGTCAAACCAAATGGCATCACTAGGAACTCGTAATGCCCATAGCGAGTACGGAATGCAGTCTTGGCTACGTCCTGATCACGGACTCTCAACTGATGATACCCAGATCTCAAGTCAATCTTGGAGTAAACTGACGTGCCCTGCAGCTGATCGAACAAATCATCAATACGAGGCAACGTATACTTGTTCTTCACAGTGACTCGATTCAGCTGCCGATAGTCAATGCACAACCGCATCGACCCATCCTTCTTCTTTACAAAGAGAACAGGAGCTCCCCAAGGAGATACACTAGGACGAATGTACCCCTTGTCCAAAAGATCCTGTAGCTGATTTTTCAACTCGCGCATCTCTGACGGAGCCAGACGATACGGTGCTCGAGAAATAGGCGAAGTACCCGGCATCAACTCTATGCCAAACTCGACTTCCCTAGCAGGAGGAAAACCCGGAATCTCATCAGGAAATACATCTGGAAATTCATCCACAACAGGAATGCTCTCTATCCCAATACTCTCAGCGGACAAATCAACTGCATAGATAAGGTAGCCTTCCCCGACGGGCTCTCAAAGCTGATACCAAAGGCATCGGGGGTCGCGCTCCCTCACCATAGAAAAACCAGCTCTCACTCCCCTCCGGATGAAAGCGTACTAATCTCTGATAGCAGTCCACTGAAGCTCGATAGGTAGTCAACATATCTATTCCCAGAATGCAATCAAAGTCGTCCATCGCCAGGACCATGAGATTCGCAATCAAAATGTTACCCTCGAACTCTAAAGGGCAACCCATCACTAGACGCTTAGCCAAAGCAGATTGGCCCGCCGGAGTAGAAACAGACATCACTACGTCTAGTGCAATGCATGGTAACTTATGCCTCTTAACAAAACGTGCAGAAATGAAGGAATGAGATGCACCAGTGTCAATAAGTACAAGAGCAGGTATACCATAAAGCAGAAATGTACCTGCGATTACTTTCTCATTCTCCTCCACAGCCTGATCATGTCTCAGGGCAAACACCTGGCCAGAAGCTCGTGGCCTCAAATGAGAACTCCCAGCAGGTTGTCCCTGCGACCTCTGCTGAATGGTGTCCTGAGAACCCGATCCTGAACCTGAACCAGAACCGCCTCCCCCAGATAGTGGACAATCCCTCCGGATATGACCAGTCTCTCGACAACGTAAACAAGCTCCACAAGCTCTGTGGCACTTGTCGGATGGATGGTTCTTCCCACAGTGATCACACTTGTCCTTCTTACCGAAACGGACAACACCTCCAGAACCAGAGGAAGAAGTAGTAGATCCAGATTTCTTAAAAATTTGGGCACGGGGACCCAAAGAACTAGCAGGCCTCGATTGAGGGAAAGAACTGTTCCACCGAATGCTGTCCTCCACCTAGTGACAACGGCTCACCAAACCCTCGTAGGACATGTCGTCTCCAACCGCCACACGGTCATGGATCTTAGGGTTAAGGCCCTGAAGGAACAGATTATATTTCATCTCTGAGCTATCAGCAATCTCGGGGCAATAGGATACCAGATCAAAGAACCTCTGCTGATACTCATCGATAGACATGTCTCCCTGTCGCAGACTCAATAGCTCTCCTGCCTTCGACTGACGGAGTGCAGGAGGAAAATACCGCTTTTGGAAAGCTGTGCGGAACTCGGCCCAGGTGGCCATTCCTCTCGCCGCAATAAAGGGTGCAGAAGTAAACCTCCACCACCTACGGGCTCGCCCATCCAGAAGATAGCCAAGGGTCTCCATCTTCTACTCCTCGGTGCATTGGAAAGTCTGAAAAGTCGTCTCCATGCGGTCTAACCAGTTCTTCGCATCCTCCGGAGACTCACCTCCAACTAAGGGCTTAGGACCCATAGCTAAGAATCGACGCACAGTGAAACGCTCGTCTTCATGATGACGATGACGCCGTTCTCGATGATGCTCTCGGTCGGCATCACCCCAACGCCCACCAATACTGCCATGAGAACTCTGGTCATCATGATTTGCCATCTACAAAAATACCTCATGATGAGACTAAATCCCAAGAATACATTTGCATGCTCTGATACCATAAATGTAGTGACCCTTACCCGGATCACCTACTAAAAGAACTTAGGCATGCAATTAACTTAATTAATCTAATATCAGAATAAAACTGCGGAAACCATAAACATTATACAATCCCAAGTAAAGGAATCTGTAATTTGTCCAAATAATATACAACCAAATCGAATAGCTGCATCAACCTCAAAACCACAGAAATAAAACCTAGATGAAGCTCCAACTGGTCAACCACTTACTAGCCCCTCCTGGATCCACCCGCCTCTTCTAATCGCAAGCCTGCCCCATGGAATAGGGTGTCCAGAAACACAAAGTACGAGACGTGAGCATAAGACGCTCAGTACGAGAGTATGAGTATACATGCATGCAAAGTGAACTCCCTATAAACTCGAGGTCAAGGATCAGATAACATAGACAGACCGGGCCCTGGTGTGTAGCACGTTGTGCCGTCGCTTCAGGTGGTGGCTCCCATACCATAATACCAGTGGATATGCCGGACCCAAATCGATGTAAGTCCAACCACTAACAGGATAGGGAATAACCCTACTAACAGACATCTCGAAGGAGATAGCTCAATATGCAAATGAATGCAGCATAAATCAATGACATATAAACCATGCAGTCACATAATACATGCATACTCAGTCAGGATATCTCGAACAGTACTTTTGTACCTCAAATCAGTGCAAGCTCTACCAACTCTAGGTCCACGCCTATAGTCTGCTCTACACTGCCAAATGATACTTCTATCATTAAAGTGCTCTAAAAGCCTTAACTAAGCTATTGCATACTCCTAAATATTTATAGGAAGCAAAAGCTATACCTTCGTCCGTTGTTAGCCCTTTGATGTCGATGCCTCCAGAACTTGGGCACAACTCTGCTACGACTGTCGAACGCCTCAACGACCACCGGGTCAAGCCTAGGAAGACTAGAACAACTCGAATAAACTAGAAAGGAGAGGGAAATACTCGGAATTGGCAATTGGAAATGAAGCCTTGGCCCTCTATTTATAGACAACGATCGGAACTTCCGATCCTCGATCGGAACGTCCGAACCTAGATCGGAACGTCCGATCCTGCCATCGGAGCTTCCGAAGATCCTGATCTGCCACGTGTCAAAATATCACTTGTTGACTCCGGATAGGGGTGATCGGAGCTTCCGATCCTGATCGGAGCTTCCGATCTAACCACACGTCATGGATGACATAATGTCATCGGTGCCTCCGA
The DNA here is from genome assembly GCF_033568475.1 of Henckelia pumila. Classification (NCBI taxonomy): domain Eukaryota; kingdom Viridiplantae; phylum Streptophyta; class Magnoliopsida; order Lamiales; family Gesneriaceae; genus Henckelia; species Henckelia pumila. The sequence continues at coordinate 126,536,574 of NC_133120.1, read as the reverse complement.
TGGCTCATCGGAGCTTCCTTTCCTGTTCGGAGCTTCCGATCGTGCCTTTGGAGCTTCCGATCCGTCCGATAACCAATTTATTTAATTAGCATTAATCCTTTAATTACTGAATTAGGGTACGGGCTACTACATGCACTATTCATACAAATAGCAGAGTCCCCTTGCGGTTCCAAATCCGATCTGTACTCTTTGGTACCAATTCGGCCTCGAGTTCTAGAAAAGAAAGCTCGCTATCGAGCCATTGCTCATGTATTGGTAAACAAGAAGCATGTTTTCACCTTCATCATAGTATCCTAGTAACTGAACCAGATTTTTGTGATTAGTTCGTCTGATTGAGTTCAATTTAGCTTTGAATTCTTGTTCAGCTTCATTGGCTATCTTATTCAGCTTTTTTACAACGCTCAAAGGGCCGTTTCGGTCCTCCAGAGTCCCTTTTTACACAGTTTAGCAAGCCCCATTACCAAGTTCTTCCTTGAATCCATTTGTTGCCTCTTGTAATTCTTTGAAAGTGAAACTTCTTAGGTTCGCTACTCCCGAAAGGGCCGAGTACGGATGAAGAATCTTTGATTCTCGTCGTTTTAAATGAAAACCAAACGACAATAAAGCAATGAGCAGGATTACGTTTACGAACACCGAACTTCCAAACAGAACAGATCCTGTGATATTGAGAGTGGATCTGTTGCTCTTTTTCGAATTATTATTACTAGGCGGGGCTAATGTGGCATTGCCTTTCCTTACTTTTATCAATGCTTTCCCCCTATCCCCGAGTCAATTCTTCCATTCAAAAGTGGGTACCTTTTCTTCCAACATTTGTTGTCTCTATAGATAGCAATGGCGCATAGATAATCATCAAGACAGGACTGTCGACACCAATCTTCTTGAACTTGTTGGTATGCTATGTAATCACCACCAGGAAAATTGTTGTTAGGCATGTCCACAAAAGTGAAAAGGGATGTATCTTGTGATTGTTGATAACAACTCTGTGCGACAAAATCTTGCTTTCTTCCGCTCATCTTGTCACTTGTATTCAAAAGAGAGTAACTGGTGGGACAGATACAGTCAGGCCTCTGATCAATTCCCAGGGAGCATATGCTGTTGAAGCCACACGCATCCCATGCCAAAACGAGTGGTGTACGGAGACATATATTCTTAGGTAAGAAGTCCAAAACGGACCTATTCATTGGCCTTCCACCTGTCGTATGACCAAACTAGGGATACACACAATGCTTGGAAACCCTGTCATAATCCAATACCGCTCTCTGGTAATATTGTCCGGTTGAAGAACCATTTGAAGATAGGAAACCAGGTATAGTTCCATTCTCTGCTGTGAGGAAGATGTAGCCAGATTCGTTGAAGATCACTTGGAACCCTACGGTCATAGTCATTGTAGCCCAATATGTACCGATCATATCATCCCGAGGGAAGTTTCTGGTGTTGGACAGAAGATTACCATCATTTTGCATTAATAACACAAATCTCCCACTCGAGTAATTCGTCAACGAAAAGCTGGAAACCAATCTCCCATTTATATGCAATATCTTGCCTAGTAACATGGTATCGGTTGGATGATCTAAACTCTGCCACAAAACCACAGATGAATTTCCTGCTAGCACAAAGTCATTGGTATCAAGCATGGCGTCGTAGGCCATGCTAGAGCTCCCCACATCAGCTGAACAAATCCGTTGCCCTCTTGGATCATCCAACTTTCTCCCATCTAAGGAGAGTTGAATCTTAGATCCTTGTTCGGCTAAATTATCGCGATTCGCAGACCAAACTACACTTGTTTCGGGTATGTTTTTGAACCAGATGGCAAGAAAGTAGCCTCCACCAGGAACCATCTGTTGGAATCCGAAAGCAAAATCACCTGATGGTGATAACCAAGTGGAATTTTCATTATTTGCAATGAGAGACGAACCTGAAAGGAATATTTTATTCCTTTAAAATCTCAAGTTTTTGAAAAGAATTTATTTAATATCTTTTGTCTTTCTTGGACATGAAGTAACGTTTATAAGTTATTTATTTACTTAGGTAAGCTGTTTTGAGATATTGATAAGCTTATTATAATATCTATCATTATCATATCTAATTGATTTATTTCTCAATCTTTGTAGATTTGATATGATCAAATCTAAGGAATCCTACGCATACAAGGAAATATTGTGAAGAAGGATTCTAGCCTATATATTGAAGATGGACGTACACAGAGAACTTAGAGAGAGAGAACGACCAATTGAGAATTACTAGCTTCATAATACGTACGTTGAGAAAGAACCGAAGATATTCAGAAGCTTGTATCGGTCGTGACTACTTGAAGCATTGAAGAACACTTGAAGATCATTGATCGGAGAAGTGTGCTGCTCACGTGTTTTGGCTTCAATATTTTTTTCCTTGTCTCGTTTTATTATTCTATCTTGCATAGAATTTTTACGAGAACTTTTATTGTGTATTTTCTCACTTGTGTTGAGAAAATTGGTTTTTATAATAATCACTAGTTTTAGGGTTTGTAGAACTCTTTGAATTATTTTCTAGTGAAAGTTTTGCCCTAAGGCGCTGCAAGAGTATTTTATACTTTTTCTTAAAACATTTGAGTCTATTTATTTGGTTGCTTGTTTATTTTATTCACGCTTAAATTATATTCCGTTTCAAATTACTCAAGGTGTTATTGTAGGTGTTGTCAACACCTTGTGACAACACCTCAAACTGTTTATGTGCAACCCCTATTCCCTTACAAGTGGCATCAGAGCCATATTCTTGATACACTAAGAACTGATCCTGATTTGTTTATTTTATTACAGGGAATAAGATGGACTCATCTTCTGTTGCTAACTCGTTTTTGAAACCTCCGATTCTTGATGGCACGAATTACGCACTATGGAAGACAAGGATGCGCTATAATATAAAAGCAATGGATGTTCGTTCTTGACAAAGCATTCTGACTGGTTGGACTCCTCCAAAGATGTTAGATCCAGAAGGAGAATATATTCTCAAGCTAGAAGCAACTTGGACCGCCGAGGAAACACAAAGTTCAAGCTACAATGCTAAAGCAATCAATGCAATTGTTTCATATGTGGATGTGAGAATGTTTGGAATCATAGCCGACTGCACAAAAGCCAAGGATGTGTGGGATGCTCTTCAAGAACACTGTGAAGGAACTGATAGTGTGAGAAGAACAAGACTAAGATTGTTAAACGCAAAATTTGAGAATATCAGGATGGATGAGAATGATACTATTGCGGATTATGATAAGAAACTTAGGGAGATAGCTACAGAGGCGCATGGTCTTGGAGGACCTATTGCTAGTGAGAATATGGTGAACAAAGTTCTTCGGTCTTTGCCAAAGAGATTCAATGGGAAGATTTGGGCGCTTGAGGAGGTAACAGACACCTCAAAGATGAAGAAGACTGAACTGATTAGTATCCTTCAAGTATTTGATATGAACTCTACAACACAAGAGAAGGATAAATGGAAATCAATAGCACTTCAAGCTTCAAAGCCCTCATATGAGGAGTATGTTCAATTCCACCAAGAAGTTCATCAGTCTGATTTAGAGGATGAGTCGATCTCTCTCATGACTAAGAAATTCAATGACTATCTGAAGAAGATGAAATAGACCATAAAGATGGATCAAAAACTCAAGGCTCCAATGTTCTCTAACAAGCCTTTGAGAATTACTGGACCAGAATAGTCACCAAGGAAATCTACTGATACTCTTAAGCCTCGACTGATGTTGGAAGGGAAGAATAAGTTAGTACCAAAGAAGTTAGACACGGTACAGTGTCATGCTTGTCAAGGATTTGGACATTATGCAAATGAGTGTGCTAACACTCTTAGAAAAGGTATGAATACGTCTTTAAGTGATGAAGAGTCTAATGAAGAAGAACAGGAAGATGAAGAAATCCACACTGCCCTATCTGCCCTACTGGAAAGCAAAAAGAAGTTTCAAGTCAATCCTTTAGGTGTTGCCACACCTGGTCGTAACACCTCCCAAAGGTCAGTTTGTTTAAATTCATCCATTACTGATAATTTGTGTAATAATGATTTAGGTGATGAGATTATATCCATTGAAGAAGCTTGGATGATGTTTGAAAAGTTACATGCTGATTGGATTGAAAGAAATAAGATGAATATAATTCTTTCAAAAGAAAATTCTGATCTAAAGGCTGATGTGTCAAGGCTTGAAGTTATGCTGAGTAAGAAAGACATAGAACTAAGTCAAGTAAAAAAAGAACTCGGAAAAGCAAAAGCTACACTGGCTAAATTTAATTCAAGCACATCCAAGCTTGATTCTCTACTCATGATGGGATGAGATGGTACGGCTGGTTTAGGTTTTGAAAACAGCACATTTGAGGTTGGTGAAAGTTCAAAAAGACATGTGTTTGTCAAAGAAAGTACCTGTACTAAAAGCTTAACCAAAAAGGCCACACCAACTAATCCTCCAAAATTGAAGCCACATCCTACTGTTCCTACAAAACCTAGAAGGAAAGGTAAGTACATTTGTCACTACTGTCATAGACCCGGTCATATCAAACCATATTGCTTCAAGCTGCAGGATGACTACAGACAGAGATCTGCACCAAAGGTGTTGCCAACACCCTTCCAAAACATCTATAGAAACAGATCTACTATAAGAAAAGTTTGGGTACCAAAAGCTGATATTCACTGTTATATGATTTATACTGCTTTGAGAACTAATGTTTCAGGTGCTTGGTACTTTGATAGCGGTAGATCACGTCATATGACAGGTTCCAAGAAGTTTTTCACTGATTATGTTGAACAAAAAGGTGGAAAAGTAACTTATGGAGGTGGTTCAAAGGGAAACATTGTTGGAAAAGGAACATTGAATGTTGCTGGTTTGCCTAAGCGTCGCAATGTGCTTCATGTTGAAGGACTTACCGCAAACTTAGTAAGCATAAGACAACTTTGTGATGATAATTTACATGTGCTATTTGATAAAAAATTATGCAAAGTATTTGATAGTTCTAATTTGTGTGTCATGACAGGTACTAGGTCATCTGAAAACTGCTATCAACTTGGAGAAGAGATGGCTTGTAGGCACACAAAAGTGACTGAATTTGACCTGTGGCATTAAAAATTGGGTCATGCAAATTTCAAGATACTAAAGAACTTAAGTAAGTTAGATGTTGTCAGAGGTATATCTAAATTAAAATTAGGTGTTCCATTTTTGTGTGAAGCATGTCAAAAAGGAAAGCAGACTAGGATGTCACACGAGGTGTTGCCAACATCTCTGACAACATGTTGTCTTGAGCTTGTACATATGGACTTGATGGGTCCAATGGATGTTGAATGCTTTGGTGGTAAGAAATATTCTTTTGTTTGTGTGGATGATTTTTCACGATATACTTGGGTAAACTTTTTGAGAGAAAAATCAGACACACTGCTCAACAAGATTTCGAATATCCACAATCTGAAGGTAATCAGGATTTGTACTGATCATGGTAAAGAGTTCGAAAACTCTTCTTTTTCAAGTTTTTGTGATAATAAAGGTATTTCTCATGAATTTCCTGCTTCTAAAACTCCACAACAAAATAGAATTGCTGAAAGGAAAAATAGTACTTTGCAAGAGATGACAAGAGTGATGTTAAGTTCTAAAAATATTTCAAAACATTTTTGGTTAGAAGCCTTGAATACTTCATGTCATATTTCAAATAGAGTTTATTAGAGAAATGGTACTACTATGACATCCTATGAAATTCTCATGGGAAAGAGGCCAAACCTTAAATATTTTCATGTTTTTGGATGTGTATGTCACGTTTTGAATGATAGGGATCATCTTACTAAGTTTGATGCAAAGAGTGATAAGTGTATGTTCTTGGGATATTCATCAAATAGTCGAGCCTATAGGATGTATAACTTAAGAACTAGGACTATTTTTGAGTCAATAAATGTTGTATTTGATGATTTTGCAGATCTAAAGAAGAAAACAGCTGAGGATAAAGTTGATGATCTGCTTGATAATTCTGGAAATTTAGATGTTGTCCAAGGTGTTACAACACCTCCGACAACACCTCCTACAGAAATTTCAGAAACAAAAATTGAGAAACCTACTGTTGAGAATATTGATGAGGACAGTGAGGTGAATGAAGTTGGAAAGAATATTCCAAGCAAAATTCAGAAGAATCATCCAACCTCACAAGTAATTGGAGAAGTACATGGAAACATGTAAACTCGAAGGAAAGAGAAAATGAATTATCAAAAGATGGCAGGTTTAATGTGCATGAGCTCTACATATTCTCAGGTAAGATTTTATTGTTTCGTGTCAAACATTGAACCCAAAAAGGTTGAAGAAGCTTTAAAAGATGAATTTTGGGTCAATGCTATGCATGAAGAGTTAGAACAATTTGTTAGGAATGATGTTTGGTACTTGGTACCGTGTCCTGCTCATGGTAATGTCTTAGGAACTAAGTGGATTTTCAAAAATAAAACTGATGAGTCGGGAAACATCCTTAGAAATAAAGCTAGGTTGGTAGCTCAAGGGTATACACAGGTTGAAGGGGTGGATTTTGATGAAAACTTTGCTCCTGTAGCCTGCATTGACTCAGTCCGACTTCTGCTTGCTATTTCATGTAACATGGGAATGAAACTTCTTCAAATGGATGTAAAAAGTGCCTTTTTGAATGAGATCCTAAATGAAGAAGTTTATGTGAAACAACCTAAAGGGTTTGATGATCCAAATCATCTTGATTATGTGTATAAGTTGAAAAAGGCATTGTATGGATTGAAGCAAGCATAACGTGCATGGTATGGAAGACTAACCGAGTACTTGCTCAATATTGGCTTCAAAAGAGGTAAAATTGATAAGACTTTATTTGTGCAAAAGTCTCAAGGTAATATCTTAATTTTCCAAATTTATATAGATGATATAATCTTTTGTGCTTCAAATGACAAACTTGTTGATGATTTTGTGAAGTGCATGTCTTCTACATTTGAAATGAGCATGGTTGGTGAGTTAACTTATTTCTTGGGATTGCAAGTGAAACAAATTCATGATGGTATTTTTTTGTGTCAAATAAAGTATGCTAAAAATCTTGTGAAAAAGTTTCTGAATGACAACACTAAACACATGCGCACACCTATGAGGTCTAATGAAAAACTGTCTAGGGAGGATGTTTTCGAAGGTGTTGACAACACCCTCTACAGAAAAGCATGATTGTTAGTCTTTTGTATTTGAGTGATACTAGACCTGATATCATGTATAGTGTTTTTCTGTGTGCTATATACCATTCTAACCCAAAAATTACTCACTTAAAGGCCGTGAAAGGTATACTGAAATATATGGCAGGTACTTTGAATTTGGGTTTGTGGTACACTAAAGAAACCAATTTGAATTTGGTAGGGCTTAGTGATGCTGATTGGGATGGGGATTTAGATGAGAGAAAGAGCACTTCGGGAGGATGTTTCTACTTGGGGAATAACCTAGGGTCATGGTATAGTAAGAAACAAAATTGTGTCTCACTTTTCTACTACCGAGTTTGAGTATGTTGTTGTTGGTAGTTGTTGCTCACAAATCCTATGGATGAATCAAATGCTGAATGACTATGGAGTTAAGAGTGATACTCCTATTGTGTACTGTCATAATTCTAGTGCCATTGATATATCCAAAAATCCAGTACAACACTCTCGAACCAAACACATTGACATTAGACATCACTTCATTTGAGATTTGGTCGAGAAAAGCATGATATTAATTGAGTTTGTTGGAACAAATAACCAATTAGTTGATATATTCACAAAAGCTTTGTATTTCGAGAGATTCTCCAGTCTAAGGAAGTCTCTCAGTATGTGTGCATTATAGACTGAACCAAGATGTTGTCAGGAGTGTTGCCAACACCCTGTGACTACACCTTTTCATGCATGTGCATTCTTTTAAGGTTCATTAGGCATATTGCATTCATGCATTCATTCTGTTTTGTGATGTGTTGGATATTTTGTAACCATCTACTATTTTTCACTCAGGATTCTTTGCAAAATGTTTTACAGTTTAATATGGAGTAATTGAAGAAGAGTTCTGAATAAATCACGAAGTAGTGGAGGGATGTTCGTGTATTCTATGATCGTGTCTCAAATGAAAAGTGACTTTGCAATATCAGAATCTCAATTGAACAAAAAGATTAAACTTAAGTTGAGTCAATCATCAAATTTGATTGAAAATCATAATCAAATGGAAAAAGCTACCTAAAGGGGTTCTTTGAAGATCGTTTCCTTTAGTTTGCAGGCTACAACTTCTGTAATAATGAATTGGATACCAAAAATTTTTCTGAATCCTGAAGTTTTTGTGACGCCCGGGGCTGAAGAGGCAGGGAGTGATCGCCGGTGCCAAGAGCTTGCACGGACAATGAGCCGATCCTGGTAGGCTTCTAGGCGGAGGGAGACATGAATGAACCGATCCCGTACCAGAATGAGAGGGATTCTGAGATTGTGTAGGTATGGGACTACATGGTTGAGGAGAGGTTAAAAGATTTCATATTTATTATTCATATCAAGAAGGTGCATCTTATTTTCGGAAGCTCATCACATAACAACTCCAAAGTTAAGCGTCCTTGACTTGGGGCAATTATAGGATGGGTGACCCCCTGGGTAGTTTTTCAGGGTGCATGTGAGTTAGGACATAAGCACGCTGAAAAGACCCGTCTTGATACAGTGGGGCGTTAAAAATGGTATCAAAGCCGACCTCTCTTAGTACGGTATGGTTCTGGGACAAACCAAGCGGAAGCTGGTGGACATGTGACGCCCGGGGCTGAAGAGGCAGAGAGTGATCGCCGGTGCCAAGAGGTTGCACGGACAATGAGCGGCTCCTGGTAGGCTTCTAGGCGGAGGGAGAAATAAATGAACCGATCCCGTACCGGAATGAGAGGGATTCTGGAACTGTGTAGGTATGGGACTCCATGGTTGAGGAGAGGTTAAAAGATTTCATATGTATTATTCATATCAAGAAGGTGCATCTTCTTTTCGAAAGCTCATCACATAAGAACTCCAAAGTTAAGAATGCTTGACTTGGGGCAATTATAGGATGGGTGACCCCCTAGGAAGTTTTTCAGGATGCGTGTGAGTAAGGACATAAGCACGCTGAAAAGACCAGTCTTGATAAAGTGGGGCGTTAAAGTCTTGCTGGAAGATGTTGCCAACATCGTTGAAAACATCTCATTTGTCAACATATATTTTTGCATGTGATCCCATTTTATTTTTATGTCACACTCTGTTTTAGACATAATTAGGACATGCATATTTTTATTTGTAAATATCTTTGGCCAAAAGGTTTTAAATTCTAATCGAACAAAATTTTGATTTTTCTCCTATCCATTGAATTTTGAATTTGAATGAGATTGGATTTTGTTTCAGTGGTGTTGTATTCTGATGAGGAGTTTAGTTTGAATTTTTTGTGAAATATTTGGACCAAGATAATTGCTAAAAATCGGAATGATTTGTTTCCTAATTTAAATAGGATTGTTACCGTTGGAGATATTTTGACCGTTAGGGGCTGTAAATTCAAGTAAAAATAGGAAAGGTTGAGTGTTTTAGAATATATTTGGGTTTTTATCTGTTTTTGGAAATACATTATTTCCTTGTTTAAATTCCGCGCAACTCCTTATTCTAATCACTTCCTGTTTTCTCAATTGCCCAAAAGTTTTCTTCAAATTTTCACTCTCGGAAAAATTCAAATAGCAGGAAAAGGTTTTTACTCACATGATATTTGATCGGAGATGGGCCATAAGGAAGATGTTGGTCAAGGTGTTATGTGAGACCTCGATTCTAAACCACTAATCTCGGATTAAACAACAATTAAGCGAACAAGAATCCAAGAGTAAAACAAGTCAGAGTTTTTTTTTTTTTTTTTTTTAAAGGCTCGCGCCCGCGCGAGGTATTAAGCTCGCGCGCGCGCGGGCAAACGATTCAGAGGCCCAACGGAGGCCTCGCGCGCGCGCGAGGAACGCCTCGCCCGCGCGCGGAAGGCCTGGGCAGAAAATGCTCAGGCTGCAGAAAAAAAGAAAAGAATTCCGTGCTTGGTCCGACATGCCTTCAAATACAAATGCAATAACAGGGTGTAGGGAAACATGCCATAACAAGTCATGCTTTCAGAAGGCCTAAAAAAAACAACCAGAAGTCTAAATCGATACAACAACAACATACTTCGATTTCAGATTACAATCCGAATACAAACTAATTCGAATAACAAAACATATCAAGTTCGAGTTCTAACATGCTTCAATCTTAAACTAGATAAACATGCTAATTCGACTTCTAAACCGAGTCTCACTTCTACTACTTGCCCTCGAAGCTAACCATGCCTCTTCTGACTTGTTCCTGCCCCACCTGTTGCCAAGTACACATACAAAACAAAGCAACAGCCGGGTAACCGGTGAGAAAGATAATCCCAGTAAAAGCAACATATCAAGTAATGAATATACAACATGCTATCAAACCACATATTCAAGTCGAAGTTAATGATATGCATGTCTTTAAAACCAGGATATCGATTCTGATAAACACGGGAGTATTGCTCTGCTTTTGGGATCCCGAGGATGAGATCACGTAACGACTCACCGACTCTCCCAATCGAGGTGGTGCCACGTATCCCACTCCTCTAGACTTTGAGCAACCATAATGAGTATGCTAGCACTAGGCGAAATACTACAACCTAGGCCACTCAATCATAGTTCCCAAACGTCTAACAAAAAGGGCGGTTCTGCCCGCTGAAATCAAAATAGGCTCAAGATGAATGCATAACAGAAACATAAACATAAGCCACATAACAAAAACTCAATCAATCAACAATTACAAGTTCCACGTGCTAGAACAAGTATCAATGCAATATGTGATTTAAAAAGGGAAACTCGAGAACCAACAGTCCCGAGTATGCTATCCCGCTACGATGACTGCTTTTACCTTGCAATGCAGTAGCTCCAACTCTGGATAAGCTACAAAAGAGATTGTATAAACAACTACACAATCTAACAACAACAAGGCAACGGTTCAAGGAAAACTCTTTATACCGTTCTTCGTCCAATTCTCTGAAACGATCAAACAGCTGCTAACTCTGGGCTTGACAATTCCGAACGAATCTGTTCAGATACAAGAGATGATTGATCAATAACCACGATCAACTTACAAGCCAAGTTCAAACTCAAAAACGGTTCAAAATCTCCAAAAACTCAAACCGACGGCATAACGGCTATAACTAAACAACCGGCAAATGCAGACAGCAGTTCAATACTGATAACAACTCAATTCAATGCTAATACAACAACAACAAGACAAACCCAACAAATCTCAAAACCATGATTTTCGAAAATGGCTTCCAAAAATCATAATAAATCCGAACGTCGCTCTAATTCAAAACCGACAGATAATAAACGATCAGAACTCTGTAGAGAACAACATACTCGAATCTCAAACGATTCTAACAACATCCAAAAACTAGAATGTATCGGATCGAAGAAGAACTTACGATATAACAGAGCTCTCACTGCAGTGATCACTAATCTGCCTTCAGAAATAAATTCCAACGGTCGGATCGAGCTCGGACTGAAATCAGAAAGCTTGAAAGATCAATGAATCAGCTTCAATGGAGGGAGGCGATGCAATGGAGGAGATGGAGAAGAGAAAGGGCCCAAAAGCCTTATAAATATCTATAAAAACCGATAATTGCGTTTTAGTCCCTGAAAAATCCAATTTTTGCAAAAAGGACCCTGATCAAAATCAAACCGGCTCGAGAACTCTGTAATCTCTGATTAACTCAAATAAATTCAATTAAGATAAAAACGGGGCGTTACAATTCTCCCCCACTAAGAAGAGATTTCGTCCTCGAATCCACAAGAACCAAAACTCATAAGATAGAATAAAGAACTAAAGACATTAAGAAGAACTCACGTCATCCGAATAGCTCTGGAAAATGCTGTCTCATGTCAGACTCTGTCTCCCAAGTCGCTTCCTCAACACCGTGACGGCTCCACTGCACCTTCACTAACGGAATCAACTTGGTCCTGAGTTGCTTTTCTTTCCGATCAAGGATCTGAATCGGTCGCTCAAAATAGCTCAGAGTTTCGTCTAACTCGGCTTCGTCAGGCTGAAGGATATGAGAAGGATCTGGATGATACTTTCGCAGCATAGAGACGTGAAAAACGTCGTGAATACCAGATAATGACGGAGGAAGTGCAAGTCTGTAGGCAAGATCGCCTATCTTCTCGAGAATCTCGTACGGACCGATGAATCTCGGAGATAACTTTCCTCTCTTACCGAATCTGACGGTGCCTCTGAACGGAGAAATCTTAAGGAATACACGGTCTCCCTGCTCAAAACTCAGAGGTCGACGTCTGACATTCGCATACTTCGCCTGTCTATCTTGAGCTGACTTCATTCTGGTCTGAATGATCTTAACCTGCTCTGCCATATCTCTAAGCATCTCCGGTCCCAATTCTGGTGACTCGGACAATTCATCCCAAAACAATGGAGATCGGCACTTTCTACCATACAAAGTCTCAAAAGGCGCCATACCGATACTCGCTTGGAAGCTGTTGTTGTAAGAAAACTCGACAAGAGGCAAAGAATCCTGCCAACTAGTGCCAAAGTCTAGCACTACCGCTCGCAGCATATCCTCCAACGTCTGGATAGTCCGTTCTGACTGTCCGTCTGTCTGAGGATGATAAGCTGTACTCAGATGCAATCGAGTACCAAGTGCCCCCTGAAGACTGTGCCAAAAGTGAGAAGTGAATCTAGGATCCCTGTCTGAAACGATCGACTTCGGCACACCATGCAATCTCACAACATTGCTAACATACAACTCAGCCATCTGATCATGACGATACGTCATCCTGTACGGAATAAAACACGCAGACTTCGTCAATCGGTCGATCACTACCCAAATAGCATCGCATCCTCGAACGGATCGTGGTAGCTTCATGACAAAATCCATAGAAATGTGATCCCATTTCCATTCAGGAACAGATAGGTTGTGCAAAAGACCACCTGGTCGCTTCCGCTCTGCTTTCACTTGCTGACAATTCAAACACCGAGATACAAATCTCGCAACATCGTCCTTCATTCTCTTTCACCAGAACTGACTCTTCAGATCGTTGTACATTTTACGACCTCCAGGATGAACGCTAAACCGACTGCAATGAGCCTCTCGGAGAATACGCTGTCTCAACTCCGAAATATCAGGCACAACAATACGATTATTCACAAACAAAACGTCATCTCTAACCTGGAATTCTGACTGATGCCCAGTTCTGACTTTCTCTACTGAAACCTGAATGCTCGGCTCAGACTTCTGTGCTTCTCTGATTGCAACAAACAACTCCGGCTTGGCTTGAATAGCAAACACTCTGATAGTCTCCCTATCTGTTTCAAACTCTAAACCAGAAGTGCAACAATCGTCGACCAACTGAGAAACACCGATAGTTGAAAGAGATAAAGAACAAAGCTTTCGGCTCAAGGCATCTGCAACTGCATTCGACTTCCCTGGATAATACTTGATCTCACAGTCGAAATCCTTCAACAGATCTAACCATCTTCTCTGTCTCATATTCAGCTCTGCCTGTGAAAACAAGTACTTAAGACTCTTATGATCAGAAAAGATCTCGAAAGACTCACCATAAAGATAGTGACGTCAGATCTTCAAAGCAAATACAATTGCTGCAAGTTCAAGATCATGAACAGGATAACGAGTCTCGTGCGGTTTCAGCTGCCTCGATGCATACGCTATCACATGCTTATGCTGCATAAGAACACAACCCAAACCTCGGTTAGAAGCATCACACTACACTGTGAAACCTCCAGTACCCTTCGGAATAGAAAGAATTGGAGCACTGGTCAGTCTCCTCTTCAGATCAACAAAGCTAGCCTCACAATCTGAAGTCCAGACAAAAGGCGCATTCTTCTGAGTCAGCTGGGTGATAGGCTTGGCAATAGACGAGAAACCCTCGATGAAACGACGGTAATAACCAGCTAAACCCATGAAGCTTCGGATCTCAGGTACTGATGTCGGTCTAGGCCAATTCATAACCGCTTCGATTTTGCTGGGATCGACAGAAATCCCATCTTCAGAAATAATATGACCGAGAAAGACAACTCGATCTAACCAGAATTCGCATTTCGATAGCTTGGCAAACAACTGCTCAACTCGTAAAATCTGCAAGACGATTCTCAAGTGCTCTGCATGGTCAGTACGGTTCTTCGAGTAGATAAGAATATCATCGATGAAGATAATGACGAACTCATCTAAATAACGCTGAAAGATACGGTTCATCAAACCCATAAAAACAGCTGGAGCGTTAGTCAAACCGAACGGCATGACTATAAACTCAAAGTGACCATACCTCGTTCTGAATGCGGTCTTAGGAACATCTTCCTCTCGCACTCTCAGCTGATGGTAGCCTGACCTCAGATCAATCTTAGAGTAGACAGAAGAACCCTGCAGTTGATCGAACAAGTCATCTATTCGGGGTAAAGGATACCTGTTCTTAATTGTAGCCTGATTCAATTGACGGTAGTCGATACAGAGCCGCATAGAACCATCCTTCTTCCGAACGAATAGAACAGGAGCACCCCAAGGCGATACACTAGGTCTGATGTATCCCTTGGCAATCAAATCCTCAAGCTGCTCCTTCAACTCTCTCAATTCAACAAGTGCAATACGATAAGGAGCTTTTGAAATAGGTTGAGTACCTGGCACTAAGTCAATGCTGAATTCAACCTCTCGAATGGGTGGCAATCCAGGAACATCTTCCGGAAACACATCAGCAAAATCTCTAACCACTGGTAAGTCAACCAAAGCTGGGCTAGATTTCAGTACATCAACCGCATAAACCAAAAATCCTTCTGCACCTCTCTGTAACAAACGAGTCATAGATAACACTGAAATCAAAGGAATTCTAGATCGAGAACCCTTACCAAAGAATTTCCACTCGTCTGCCATTTCAGGTCTGAACCTAACAACTTTCAGAAAACAATCAACTGTTGCCCTGTACTTGGTCAAAGCATCTATACCGACAATACAATCAAAATCTGACAACCCAAGCACAATACAGTCGAATTCTAACAAATTCCCCTCGAAACAAAATTCACAGTTCCTGACTAGTCGGACAGAAACAATTCCTCCACCCAAAGGTGAAGTAACAGCTACTACTGTAGGCAACAATTCAGTTGGCAAAGCATGCAATAACACATATTTCTCAGAGATAAAGGAATGGGAAGCACCTGTATCTATCAAGACATGAGCAGAATGACCGAAAATCGAACAGTTACCTGCTATGACATCGTCAGGTGCTACCTGAGCCTGATCCTCTGTCAATGCAAAGACTCGTGCTTGCTGTCTCGGAGGCTGATTTGCACTAGAGCTACCTCCTTGTCTGTTCTGCTGTTGCTGGGGTTGGAAAGAGTGTACTGCAGACGACTGCCTCTCCGGCTGAGCTGCAGGTCTAGACGAACTCCCACTCTGAGCTCTATCTCTATTACGTTGAGGGCACACTTTAGAGAATTGTCCCGGTTGCTGACATGTGTTACAATTGCCGAAGACTCCCACACACTGATCCGGTGAGTGTCTTCCTCCACACTTGCTGCAGTACAAGGATGATGACCCAGAACTCGGTCCTGAACCGAATTGCTTCGAACCACTGGAACTGGACGAACTGTTCCCCTGTCTCTTGAACTGTTTACCTCTTGCCTTGTACTGATCCTTTCTGTTTCCCCCACTGTTTCCACCTTCATACCTCTGCTGCTGGTTCTGATGTTGAGGTGGCTGATTCTGGTACTAAGATGGTTGGTTCTGATACTGCCTCTGCTGCTGAGGTGCCCCCTGATTACCTCTTTGCCTCCACAAGCCTGCTTCTGCTCCCTTTGCGTAATTCATGGCATCCGCAAAGTTGCTAGGCCTGTTGGTGTTAACCAACGTGAAGACATCGGGGTTCAACCCATTGATGAACTGATCTGCCTTAGCTTCTTCATCTCCGGCAATTAGCGGTGCAAAACGCAACAGACTATCGAACTTAGCCACGTACTCTTCAATGTTCAGATTCCCTTGCCTCAGATTTGCAAACTCTGCTCCCTTATCCTTACGATACGAGATAGGGAAAAACCTCTTATAAAACTCAGATTTAAAAAGAGTCCAAGTAACCTCTGTACCTCTACTCTCAATTGCTTTCTTTGTCATGATCCACCAGCTCTTAGCACCACCACGCAGCTGATGAATTACTAACCTGATTCGGCGGTCATCTGTGTAGTCAATGGAATCAAACAACTGATCCATATCATCCAACCAACTCTCACAGTCAACTGGATTTTCTGAACCCATCAACAATGGCGGATTGAACGACTGAAACCTCTTCAGCAAGGTTTCCATAGGAGTCGCTGAAGCATCCAACTGATCAACCTCAGTGCTAGCTTGCTCAGTCGCAGGGATAACTGGTGGTGTGTTTCTGTTTATCACTCGACGAGGACCCATCTGATAATCAAAGGTTAGCACACGAGATATCTCAATCGCTACCATCAGTGCCCTTACAACCGCTTGGAATACCGAAAACCAGTCGAGAACAGAAACAGTTATATCTCAAGTAGATCATGCTTTATTAATTTAAATCACACAACCATGTAATTCAAATAATGCTCAAACAATAAAGCATGCTCGCATGGAATTAAGTACACAATTAAATAATTCAAACACATGCGAGGAGTCATTACACACAGACTCGATCTACCCCGCTCACTCTAGTTCGACCAAGAATCTTAACGCTCTGATACCACTTAATGTGAGACCTCGATTCTAAACCACTAATCTCGGATTAAACAACAATTAAGCGAACAAGAATCCAAGAGTAAAACAAGTCAAAGTTTTTTTTTTTTTTTTTTTAAAGGCTCGCGCCCGCGCGAGGTACCAAGCTCGCGCGCGCGCGGGCAAACGATTCAGAGGCCCAACGGAGGCCTCGCGCGCGCGCGAAGAACGCCTCGCCCGCGCGCGGAAGGCCTGGGCAGAAAATGCTCAGGCTGCAGAAAAAAAGAAAAGAATTCCGTGCTTGGTCCGACATGCCTTCAAATACAAATGCAATAACAGGTTGTAGGGAAACATGCCATAACAAGTCATGCTTTCAGAAGGCCTAAAAAAAACAACCAGAAGTCTAAATCGATACAACAACAACATACTTCGATTTCAGATTACAATCCGAATACAAACTAATTCGAATAACAAAACATATCAAGTTCGAGTTCTAACATGCTTCAATCTTAAACTAGATAAACATGCTAATTCGACTTCTAAACCGAGTCTCACTTCTACTACTTGCCCTCGAAGCTAACCATGCCTCTTCTGACTTGTTCCTGCCCCACCTGTTGCCAAGTACACATACAAAACAAAGCAACAGCCGGGTAACCGGTGAGAAAGATAATCCCAGTAAAAGCAACATATCAAGTAATGAATATACAACATGCTATCAAACCACATATTCAAGTCGAAGTTAATGATATGCATGTCTTTAAAACCAGGATATCGATTCTGATAAACACGGGAGTATTGCTCTGCTTTTGGGATCCCGAGGATGAAATCACGTAACGACTCACCGACTCTCCCAATCGAGGTGGTGCCACGTATCCCACTCCTCTAGACTTTGAGCAACCATAATGAGTATGCTAGCACTAGGCGAAATACTACAACCTAGGCCACTCAATCATAGTTCCCAAACGTCTAACAAAAAGGGCGGTTCTGCCCGCTGAAATCAAAGTAGGCTCAAGATGAATGCATAACAGAAACATAAACATAAGCCACATAACAAAAACTCAATCAATCAACAATTACAAGTTCCACATGCTAGAACAAGTATCAATGCAATATGTGATTTAAAAAGGGAAACTCGAGAACCAACAGTCCCGAGTATGCTATCCCGCTACGATGACTGCTTTTACCTTGCAATGCAGTAGCTCCAACTCTGGATAAGCTACAAAAGAGATTGTATAAACAACTACACAATCTAACAACAACAAGGCAACGGTTCAAGGAAAACTCTTTATACCGTTCTTCGTCCAATTCTCTGAAACGATCAAACAGCTGCTAACTCTGGGCTTGACAATTCCGAACGAATCTGTTCAGATACAAGAGATGATTGATCAATAACCACGATCAACTTACAAGCCAAGTTCAAACTCAAAAACGGTTCAAAATCTCCAAAAAACTCAAACCGACGGCATAACGGCTATAACTGAACAACCGGCAAATGCAGACAGCAGTTCAATACTGATAACAACTCAATTCAATGCTAATACAACAACAACAAGACAAACCCAACAAATCTCAAAACCATGATTTTCGAAAATGGCTTCCAAAAATCATAATAAATCCGAACGTCGCTCTAATTCAAAACCGACAGATAATAAACGATCAGAACTCTGTAGAGAACAACATACTCGAATCTCAAACGATTCTAACAACATCCAAAAACTAGAATGTATCGGATCGAAGAAGAACTTACGATATAACAGAGCTCTCACTGCAGTGATCATTAATCTGCCTTCAGAAATAAATTCCAACGGTCGGATCGAGCTTGGACTGAAATCAGAAAGCTTGAAAGCTCAATGAATCGGCTTCAATGGAGGGAGGCGATGCAATGGAGGAGATGGAGAAGAGAAAGGGCCCAAAAGCCTTATAAATATCTATAAAAATCGATAATTGCGTTTTAGTCCCTGAAAAATCCAATTTTTGCAAAAAGGACCCTGATCAAAATCAAACCGGCTCGAGAACTCTGTAATCTCTGATTAACTCAAATAAATTCAATTAAGATAAAAACGGGGCGTTACATGTTACAACACCTTCTTCACCACACCCTTTGTCCGAGCAAGCCTTGATTCCTATGGCTGAAGAAAATGTGCCTCTGGAGTACGATTTATCTTATTAACACTTTATCGGACGAGCATGCCACACGGGGCTTGTTCGATGCAGTTTAATAGCTAATATGATTTGTAGGCTATTACGTTAGCCCGAGGTACGAATGTTGTATGAAAAATTGGGACCTTATTACAATATATAGAAAAATTTATTATAATAGTTAGATACTATCAAGATTGATGACCGTGCATAGAGGGAGAAATACACACGTTCCAAAAATCTCTACTTCATGTAAATGCAACTGAAACTGATCTACTCTCAACTGGTAGTACTCAACTTCTTTGGATCAGTTCTCGAGGGGTCAACTGATGGGATCAGTTGACTACTGCTTCTGTAGTAGTGATTTCAGTAGGATGAGAAACTAAACTCTCATTTCTCTACTGTCGGTATCAATTTAACAACAAAAATATGAACGTGCGGAAGGAGGTAAACTGATAGATTAGAACTTTTATCAAATGGTCTGCTGGAATATGATATAATGTGTGTGTGTGTGTGTGCTCAACAGAAAGTAATCGACAAAACAATTTATTTTTGGATGTTCAGAGACTGATCAAATGCTCCTACATCACCCCTTCTTTTGTTTCTAGAAGGTATCACTAGAATACTTTGAGTATTATAAGCAATTTGCAACACCCCACCTCAGCTAGGATTTACCCCACTGTCTACAACCAAGACTCCTAGACTTAACTCAAGAATTCAGTCCTTGACTGAATTTGTTATAGAGGTTTGCAGTACCTCAATTGATTAAGTATAATGTTTACAACTCAACACTTCGCACAAAATGATCCTAACTGATCTGATATACTCTGTAGAGTGTGCTTGTGTTCGTCAGCTCTTGATATAATATTCGATATAAGCTTGAACTACTCTAATGATTGTCTGCGAGCAACTGAAAGTGTTCAGTTGTCCTTTGATAAGTTGATAGTGTTTGTGAGTTCTTTTTAGAGTCGGCTGCTTTCTTTGCTGCCTTTGATCCCTATTTATAGGAGCAATAAAATGGTCATCTTGATTCAAATGTATCTGTTGGATTGTAACCAGTTTCTTGTCTTTTAGATCACTGACATGAACTACACTATTGCGCTGCACAGCTCTGATTTTATCTGTGTACGGGAAACTTTATCCAAAAGTTGTTGGCTTTGATTGGTCGAGTGGTGAGCTTCTACTGGTTTTCTCTACTGCTCTACTTCAACTCTTCGAATGGCTCTTCATCAGCTTGTATTTTTCTCTTTTGATTTGCTCTGCTGATCTGCTTTTCTCGACTGGTCTACTTCTACTCTTCTGGTCTGCTCTATTGATATGCTTTTCTCGATTGGTCTACTTCTGCTCTTCGAATGGCTCTTCTGATCTATTTTTTCTCTTATACTGGTCTACTTCTCCTTATATTTAGTTGATGTCCAAAGTAGTTTGTAAAATACCAAAACTTAGATACTTGATTTTCTAACACAATAATTTAGATTGATTTTGTTTTCGTAAACAGCTAGATTATATTGAATTTGGGTGATTTTTTTCTTTTTATCATGTTTCGATTTAATTATTTAGTTCCATCTATCCCATTTTTGAATAAACATGATTTGATTTTTTTAAAATAGAAATAATTTTGATTGATAGTTGGAGTCCATTTTTTTTCACCAACTTTTCCTATTTTTGGTTTTGGTTTAATATATTTTCAAGATTTGGTTTGATGTACTAAATTATTTTTGGTTTTCACTCATTTATAGCCTGAGTACTGACATGACACCGGAAAATATGTGGCGTTGACACCAAAAAAACTTATGTAACTCAAAAAAACGTTAACGTAACATCAAATGTTTTTTGATAGTTGAAGAACTGTCGTAGATTTAATATTTAACTTGAATTAATACATTTTTTTTGCCTTAAATATAAATCTAGATATTACGGCTTGAAATCTTCGTACATATTGATCGCAAATATTACGAGAAAAATTCAAAAACAAAAATCAGTAATTAAACATGACTAATTAATAAAACAAATCATCCTTATTTCCTAGCTCCAAACTCAACTTCATTATTATTAGTACTCCATTCATCTTGAAAGCACTAAATCAACAAATTAAAGGACCAATATGATATGATGATACTCAAGATATAATCGATGAAGGATTCAGGGTCCGGTGGAAGAGGCACTTCAATAGATCCTTCAATCATATACAAAACTCTCTTCATGTTAGGTCTGAACGATGGATCTTATTGAATGCACCAAATCGCGATCATCACGAATTTCTTGAACCATTTGATATCTTTCCTAGATTCCACGTCGTTAGCCACTATCAAGTGCAGGGTACCGTCTTTGTAACAATCATAAGCCCAATCAGCCAGAATTTCCTCGTCCACAACTGTCTCCACGTCCCTTCTGCATCATATCAGCTCCAACAACAAGATACCGAGGCTGTAAACGTCGACCTTCACTGTGATAGGCATCTTTCTGAACCAATCAGGAGCTACATATCCTCTGGTTCCCCGGATACCGGTAATTGTTGGGGTCTGATCATCCTTCAGAAGTTTCGCAAGCCCAAAATCCGAGATTTTTGCTACCAGGGATCCGTCCAAGAGTACATTTTGAGGCTTGACATCTTAGTGTATGATTTGAGTGCTTCACTCTTCATGCAAATAGCAGAGTCCCCTTTGTTAGGTGGCAGGTGGCAGGTGGGAGGTGATTGGTGGGATGGTGGCAGATGGGGCTTCTTAGTTGGGAAGTAAATTAAATGCCCTAGATCTAACTAAACGCGGAGAGGAGCTCTATAAATTGAGCTCCTCTCCCCCCATTCAAAATATCCCACAACGCAGAGAGCAAAGAAAAAAGAAAGAAAAAAAAAGAGAGAGATTTTCTTGGGTTTTCTTGAGTGTTCTCTTGTGTGAGTTAGAGAAATATTTTTTTCTCGGTAATACTCGGGTGTTGGGATCGGGTGAGAGATATAGTGTTTTGTACACTTGTAATATTTCTCCGGTATTAAATATTTGCAGCAGCTCCGTGGACGTAGCCTATTTTGGGTGAACCACGTAAATCCTTGGTGTTCTTATTGATTATTTTATTTTTCAATTATATTATCGTCATGATCACTCCGGAATAATCCATAACAACTGGTATCAAATCTGTTACGGTGTCCGGGAGCCTTGGTGAAAAATTTCTTAAAATTTTGAGTATGCTCTGTGGTTGCAGCTTTGTCTGATCTTCCACATCAGAAAAGATTTTTTTGAAATTTTATGAAGGCAGGAGAAGCGATGGCCGGAAATGATGGATCGGGACCGGGAATCAATAAGTTCGACCGTACAGATTTCACGTTTTGGCGGTTACAGATTAAAGATTATCTGTACAGCAAGAAGCTACATCAACCTATATCCTGGGTGAAGCCAGAAAAGATGGAGGATAATGAGTGAGAGCTTCTTGACCGAAAAGTGTTAGGGGTAATACGATTGACCCTAACAAAGAACGTGGCGCACAACATGGCGGAGGTAAAAATCACGGAGGAGATGATGTCCATGTTATCGGACATGTACGAGAAGCCATCAGCAAATAATAAAGTGTTCATCATGAAAAAGTCAACTTGAAGATGGAGGAAGGTGCTTCGGTGGCGGCACACATCAATGAATTCAACACGATTGTTTCCCAGCTAACATCGGTTGAAATCAAATTTGATGATGAGATTCGTGCACTTATTCTTTTGGCGTCTTTACCAAATGTTTGGGAGCCGATGCGGGCAGCGGTTAGAAATTCTGTTGGAAAAGGAAAGTTACAATTCAATGATGTCAGAGATCGAATCCTTGGTGAAGAAGTTCGCAGGAGGGATTCGGGAGAAGCAACATCATCGAGATCTGCCCTAAATCTCGAAAACAGGAGTAGGGGCAGGAGCAGTGAAAAAGGTTCTAACCGATGGCGTGGCAGATCCAAATCAAGAATTGGAAAAGATAAAAATACCTTTGAGAATAAATTGAAGTGCTGGAGCTGTGGTGAAACTGGTTACATGAAAAAGGACTGCAGATCACCCAAGAATAATGCAAATGCTGTTACTGAGGATGTACATGATGCCTTAGTACTATCCATGGAAAACCCGGTTGATTCTTGGGTTATGGATTCAGGAGCTTCATTTCATACCACCGGTGATCGTGAGGTATTCAGTAATTACATTGCTGGTAATAACGGAAAAGTTTTCCTGGCTGATGGAAAACCTCTGGAAATAGCTGGTATGGGTGATGTCCAATTGAAAATGTCAAACGGATCTATCTGGAAACTCAACAAAGTGAGGCATGTACCAAAGTTGACCCGAAATCTGATCTCAGTGGGACAGCTCGATGACGAAGGCCATAAAGTGACCTTTGGTGATGGCTCTTGGAAAGTGAGCAAAGGAGCCATGATTGTTGCTCGAGGACAGAAAACTGGAACCCTCTACATGACTTCCAGTTGCAGAGACATGTTAGCAGTTGTGGATGCTGGAGCTAACTCAAGTCTATGGCACTGTAGACTTGGACATATGAGTGAGAAAGGAATGAAGATGCTGATATCAAAAGGGAAGCTACCGGAGTTAAAAACTATCGAACACAAACTGTGTGAAAGTTGTGTTCTTGGAAAACAGAAAAGGGTGTGCTTTTCGAAAGGCAGTAGAGAACCGAAAGCCGCAAAGTTAGAGCTGGTTCATACTGATGTGTGGGGGCCATCTCCTGTGACATCCCTTGGCGGCTCACGATATTATGTCACATTTATCGATGATTCGAGCATGAAGGTTTGGGTTTATTTTTTGAAAAATAAATCTGATGTGTACGAAACCTTTAAGAGGTGGAAAGTCATGGTGGAGAATGAGACCAACTTGAAGGTGAAGTGCTTACGGTCTGATAACGGAGGAGAATATGAAGATGTTGAGTTCAAGAAATATTGTGCACAGAACGGGATCAAGATGGAGAAAACCATTCCTGGTACACCTCAACAGAATGGTGTGGCTGAAAGAATGAACAGGACCCTGAATGAACGTTCCAAGAACATGAGATTGCACGCTGGACTGCCGAAATCATTATGGGTTGATGCAGTTAACGCTGCAGCTTATCTGATCAACAGAGGACCTTCGGTTCCGCTTGATTACAGAATACCTGAAGAAGTCTGGAGCGGAAAAGAAGTAAACCTTTCTTTCTTGAAAGTGTTTGGATGTTTATCATATGTTCACATTGATTCAGCTAGCAGAACAAAACTTGATCCAAAATAAAAGAAGTGTTTCTTTATTGGTTATGGAGATAATGAGTTTGTTTATCGGTTTTGGGATGACCAAAATCGAAAGATCGTTTGGAGCAGAGATGTAATCTTCAATGAGTATGTGATGTATAAGGACATGTCAAGCGTTGGAGCTGGTGATGAATGTCCTGAAGTCAAGAAGACTGATAAAATACCATTGATGGATATTCTGTGAATGAGTCGGAAACCAGTAACCTGAAAGATAAAGAAACTGTTGCACAAGATGATGAACCAAAAACTCCGGAAATTGAACTCAGGAGATCTTCTAGAACAATCAGACCACCTCAAAAATACTCTCCAACACTTCATTATATTTTGCTGACAGATAAAGGTGAACCGGAGACCTTTGAAGAAGCGATGCAAAATGATGATTCAATCAAGTGGGAGTTAGCCATGAAAGACGACATGGACTGCAAATACAAGAGAAAATGCATGAGCTGCTACATTGACTGTGTGAAGCCATGATTGAAATCAAGTCTTCAAGTTGGAGATTTGTTAGGTGGCAGGTGGCAGGTGGGAGGTGATTGGTGGGATGGTGGCAGATGGGGCTTCTTAGTTGGGAAGTAAATTAAATGCCCTGCATTTAACTAAACGCGGAGAGGAGCTCTATAAATTGAGCTCCTCTCCCCCCATTCAAAGTATCCCACAGCGTAGAGAGCAAAGAAAAAAGAAAGAAAAAAAGAGAGAGAGATTTTCTTGGATTTTCTTGAGTGTTCTCGTATGTGAGTTAGAGAAATATTTTTTTCTCGATAATACTCGGGTGTTGGGATCAGGTGAGAGATATAGTGTTTTGTACACTTTTAATATTTCTTCGATATTAAATATTTGCAGCAGCTCCGTGGACGTAGCCTATTTTGGGTGAACCACGTAAATCCTTGGTGTCCTTATTGATTATTTTATTCCGCAATTATATTATCGTCATGATCACTCCGGCATAATCCATAACACCCTTGTGGTTCCAAATCCGATCTGTACTATTTGGTACCAATTCGGCCTTGAGTTCTGGAAAAGAAAGCTCGCTATCGAGCCATTGCTCATGTATTGGTAAACAAGAAGCATGTTTTCACCTTCATCACAGTATCCTAGTAACTGAACCAGATTTTTGTGATTAGTTCGGCTGATTGAGTTCAATTCAGCTTTGAATTCTTGTTCAGCTTCATTGGATTTATTATTCAGCTTTTTTACCACGGTCAAAGGGTCGTTTCGGTCCTCCAAAGTCCCTTTGTACACAGTTGAGCAAGCCCCACTACCAAGTTCTTCCTTGAATCCATTTGTTGCCTCTTGTAATTCTTTGAAAGTGAAACTTCTTAGGTTCGCTAATCTCGGAAGGGCCGAGTACGGATGAAGAATCTTTGATTCTCGTCGTTTTAAATGAAAATCAAACAACAATAAAGCAATGAGCAGGATTACGTTGACGAACACCGAACTTCCAAACAGAACAGATCCTGTGATAATGAGAGTGGATCTGTTGCTCTTTTTTGAATTATTATTACTAGGCGGGGCTAATGTGGCATTGCCTTTCCTTACTTTTATCAATGCTTTCCCCCTATCCCCGAGTCAATTATTTCATTCGAAAGTGGGTACCTTTTCTTCCAACATTTGTTGTCTCTATAGATAGCAACGGCGCATAGACAATCATCAAGACAGGACTGTCGACACCAATCTTCTTGAACTTTTTGGTATGATATGTAATCACCACCAGGGAAATCAGTGTTAGGCATGTCCAAAAAAGTGAAAAGGGATGTATCTTGTGAATGTTGATCACAACTCTGTGCGACAAAATCTTTCTTGCATCCGCTCATCTTGTCACTTGTATTCAAAAAAGAGTAACTGGTGGGACAGATACAGTCAGGCCTCTGATCAATTCCCATGGAGCATATGTTGTTCAAGCCACACGCACCCCATTGCCAAAACGAGTGGTGTACGGAGACATATATTCTCAGGTAAGAAGTCCAAAACGGACCAATTCATTGGCCTTCCACCTGTCGTATTACCAAACTTGGGATACACACAATGCTTGAAAACCCCGTCATAATCCAATACCTCTCTCTGGTAATATTGTCCGGTTGAAGCACCATTTGAAGACAAGAAATCAAGTATAGTTCCATTCTCTGCTGTGAGGAAGATGTAGCCAGATTTGTTGAAGATCACTTGGAACCCTACTGTCATAGTCATTGTTGCCCAATATGTACCGATCATGTGATCCCGAGGGAAGTTTCTGGTGTTGGACAGAAGATTCCCATCATTTTGCATTAATAACACAAATCTCCCACTTGATTAATTCGTCTCCGAAAAGCTGGAAACCAATCTCCCATTTATATGCAATATCTGGCCTGGTAACATGGTATCGATTGGATGATCAAAACTCTGCCACAAAACCGCAGACAAATTTACTGCTAGCACAAAGTCACCGGTATCAAGCATGGCACCGTAGGCCATGCTAGAGCTCCCCACATTAGCTGACCAAATCCGTTGCCCTCTTGGATCATCCAACTCAAGCCTCTGATAAGTGCATTTTATGCACTTAATTTATATATGATTTGACTTGGATTTTGTTATGTATCGAGTGAATATTATGCGTATTTGTTGTTGTTTTTGTGAGTTGCAAGGATTTGAAGAAAAGTAGCAAGAAGAAGCGGAAAGCCGAATTACGGGACAGCAAACTTCAGAAAATTACTGGGAATGTTACAGACACCTAAATCCGATCTTCACCGTTCACATTAAATTTTAGGATGTTTTAAAGTTGCTGTCAAAATTTTAGCTCGATCCGACGGCTAGAACTTAATTATGGTTTTTACATAAATGCTGCACAGATGGTGAAATGGAAGAACAAGTAGCGCCCCAGCTCTAGTTTTTCCGCGCTCCAGCGCCCGTAAATTCATGTCCAGAGCACCCCAGCGCCATATTTTGAGCGCTCCA
Source organism: Henckelia pumila (assembly GCF_033568475.1). Classification (NCBI taxonomy): domain Eukaryota; kingdom Viridiplantae; phylum Streptophyta; class Magnoliopsida; order Lamiales; family Gesneriaceae; genus Henckelia; species Henckelia pumila. Next base: position 126,509,537 of record NC_133120.1, on the reverse strand, counting down.
GCGCTAGACGTCCGTCATTGAAAAATAAAATACGAAACTTGAGTGCCCCAGCGCCGAATTATTAGCGCTCCAGCGCTACGCAGTCTCCAAAAATATGGAAAGTCTTTAATCGAGTTTTAAAAGGGATTTTATGAATTATTCTGGAGGATATGAGGGTTTATAGAGTTTTCAGAGCATAGAGACGGCTATTGAGAGTTGTGCACAAGAGCTCGAGAATTTTGTACGAAGATTGAAGATGGCGGCATCCGGCGATGGAGAAGCTTCATTCTAATTCGTTCTAGTTTCTCTTTGAACTCTACTTTTCTTAGTTTATGGATTGTTGGAAAAACATGTCTTATTTGATTTTGAATTGCGTTATGAACTAATTTCTTAGTCTAGAGGTAGACGGATCTTGACAGGAAACCATGATTGAGATATTTTGATTTATATATTTGAATTCTTCGCACAGTTTATTTTTGTTTTCCTGATTTTAATGCTTTCAATTTACTGGCCATAGATTGAATGATAATTTATTTAGAATCTATCACTCGAGAGAGGAGATTTTGAATACGACATAGGAAAATACATCTTTGGTTTTTATATTGTTCGAGAGGCATATAACTCCATAGAAGTCATTAGAAGAATTCTTGTGCTATTTACCAGATTTAATAATTGAACTTTGATAGAGATATTGAGTTTGTTATTGAATACGAATTTCTGCTTGACACTCGAGAGAGGTAGTAGAAAATAATAGAGATTCTTGGCTGATAAAATAGAAGAATTGATAATTGAACAATCATTAGAAATAAATTGTGGTGAACAGTCAAGTGAAGTCGAACCTTTAGCATTCTACGCTTATTGAATTTTTCTCTCGTGAACTCGTGGTTATTTAGTTTTGTTTCTTGCAAATTTTAGTTTTATAAAAATCAAATCATTCTCGTAGCTCTACATAGGATTAAAATTTTATTAGTTGCAAATATTTGATATAATATCATTTATTCATTCTCCGTGGGATCGACTTGGACTTAATTCCTATATTATAACTTGACATCGTGCTCTTGCGAGCGAAAAACACGCAACAAGTTTTTGGCACCGTTGCCGGGGAGTGAATTTTATTTGATTTATATTAAATTTTGCTAATTAGTCTTAATTTTGATTTAGAGCATTTTATTTCTTTTGTTGGTTCTAATTTTAATTTTTTCCTGTCTATGCAGTTTATGCGAAAAAACCAAAGTTACGACTCACTGCTCTTTGATCCGGAAATCGAAAAAACTGCTAAAGCTTTGCGAAAAGCTAGAAGAGAAGAGTTGCAACAAATGGCTAAAGAAAGGGAAAGAGCTGTCAATAATGCTCCGGTGCCGATCAGAGATCACTTTTGATCGGTGATCAATACTCATTATTCTGGGATAGCTCGACAGAACGTCACGGCGAATAATTTTGAGTTGAAGCCAGCTCTGATTAATATGGTGCAGCAAAATTAGTTCAGGGGTGAAGCTACTGAAGATCCAAAGCTGCATCTGCGTACTTTTCTGGAGATTGCTGACACAGTGAAGATTCATGGTGTTACTGAAGACACCATCAAACTACGATTATTCCCATTTTCTCTTAGGGACAATGCTCGTAGTTGGTTGCAATCACTACCTCTTGGGATTATCACTACATGGGATGATATGACTTCTAAATTTCTGGCTAAGTATTTCCCACCTGCTAAGTCTGCTCAGTTGAAAATAGAGATCACTAAATTCAAACAGCAAGATTTTGAGCAATTGTATGAAGCCTGGGAGTGGTACAAGGAGTTGCTTAGGAAGTTTCCAAACCATAATTTTCCGGACTGGGAACAGATTGAGTTATTCTACAATGGTTTGAATGGGCCAACTCGTATTTCTGTGGATGCTGCAGCTGGAGGTTCAATATTTTCTAAATTTCCTGAACAGGCTTATGAGATGCTTGAGCAAATGACTGTTAACAGTTATCAGTGGCCGAGTGAGAGATCTGCAATAAGGAAGCCTGCTGGAATTCATGAGGTTGACACATTCACTGCTTTGACTGCTCAAATGGCTACTATTTCTACACAGTTGGTTGCACTGACCAAAGGGAATCAAAGTTCTAATGAGACAGCATCGCTGGTGACTGCCATAAATTCTGCTGATGGATTTGAGAGTGTGAAGCAAGCTCATTATGTGAACAACAGGAATTACAACAATTATCGAGGTAATCCTGTACCCAATCAGTATCATCCTAGTTTGCGTAATCATGAGAATTTTTCCTATGCAAACAATAAGAATGTGTTGAATCCTCCACCGGAGTTCAATACTTAGAATGGTGAAGGTAAGGCATCGTTGGAAGATTTGGTAAGTAATTTTATTGCAGTATCATCCACAAGATTTAAGAGGAATGAAAATAGGCTTGATAGTATGGAGACACACTTGAACAATGTGAGCGCTTCCATAAAAAATCTTGAAACACAAATTGGTCAACTGGCGAATGCATTGAATAATCAGTAGAGAGGTGTGTTTCCTAGCAATACTGAGGTTAATCCAAGGGAGCAGTGCAAGGCTATCACCCTTAGAAGTGGTAAAGAACTTGGGGTTGATGACCCAAAGGAAGTAGATGATGAAGAGGCTGAAGAGATTGTGGTGGAGTCTGAAAAATTTGTTAGCAAAAATTCCACCAATTCTGTAGTTGTGCCTGAGAAACCGCCTGTACCAAAAGCTATTTTGTCATATCCTCAGCGGTTCAAGAAGAAAGCGTTGGATGAGAAGTTTTCTAAGTTTCTTGACATCTTCAAGAAAATTCATATTAATATTCCATTCGCTGATGCTTTGGAGCTGTAGTAGCCCGTATTCAGAATTAACAATTAATAAGTATTTAATCGTGTAATTATGTTTGGATTAAGTAAAACATGATTAAGTAAATTTCAGAAGGGTTAACGGAGTCCAGAAATGGATCCAAAACACTCGAAAATGGTTTGGAGGGTCCCAAGATTCGAGTGGGATCGGAACCACCGATCCAGGATCGGAACTTCCGATCTTGGTGAGTTCGGAACCACATCGGAAGCAGGGAGATCGGAACGTCCGATCAGGATCGGAGCTTCCGATGGCTCTCGATGGCAGATGTGTGGTTGCATGTGGACCGAATTGACACGTAGCGAACGGAGCTTCCGATCGGGGGAAAGGAGCTTCCGATCTACACGTTCGGAGCTTCCGATCGAGGAACGGAGCTTCCGATCGATGCCTATAAATATGAGGTCCGAGCTCCTCATTTCTTGCCAATTCCGAGTTCCTCTCCTTCTCCTAGTAGCTCTATTTTAGGGCTTTGGGTACTCTTATTTTAGATTTGGAGTAGGGAATATATTTTAGTATAGTCAGACAGTGTCTGACATAGTAGCGGAGTAGTGCTCGAGTAGCGGAGCAGCGCTCGTATAACGGAGTAGTGCTCGAGGCTGTGGAGCTGCAGCAGGGGTGTGCCCCTAGTTGCGGGATAGTCGCCATCAGTGGGCTGACGACGGACGCAGGTATAGCTATGGTCTCCTTAAATTATTTAGGAGTATGCAATAGCTTAGTTAAGGCTTTTAGCGCTTATTGAATGATGCATGGGTATTTGCATTGTAGACTTGATGATAGGCTTGGAACCTAGAGTGGGACTACTAGGACTGCCTTAGAAAGGTACGTAAGTACTGACTGGGATTTCCAGCGGATATGCATGCTTATATGTTGCATTTATGTGTTTGCATGTTATTATTGTTATGCGGCATGTGCATATCATCTTGTGCCTGTACATCTGTATATCTTTCGAAATGAGCCAGTTAGGGTTGCTCAGCCCTGTTAGGACGTTTGATATCGAGTACCCTTAGGTACTGATACCTCGAGGACTCCGTGGTCCGCGTCCGAGATTCGGGAATGAGTGGTTGCACACAGTGGTTAGCTACCCCGATATGACGAGCTTATATCCTAGGCGCCAGTTTGAGCAGTTTGTATACAGTTATCCCAGATATGGATACCCGGTCATTTGCATGCATCATATTTGTATGTTTATCCGTGCTTTCATATTGAGCTTAGAGCTCACGTCCAGTATTTTCTGTGTATTTGGATACCCTATTCGATGGGGCAGGTGAAGGTACAGGATTGAGCACCAGGAGCCTGAAGTAGCCAGTGACCTTGAAGACAGCAGGATTAGCTGTAGGTTTTATTTAAAGTAATTCAATTGGGTTGTATAAATCGAGTTTGATTAGCCGGTTGTATTCTGCCGGTCTACTTGTATTTAGACTTCAGCAGCGATTTTATTTAATGCATGCTTAATTATGCTCTTAACTCTGATTAGGTAGTGGATCCAGGTCAGGTCACTACATTTATGGTATCAGAGCATTGCATGCAAGGGACTTAGGAAATTGATAATGAGACTTCTTGATTATCCTTGTAGGATTGATTGAGGCCTAGCGAAGGAATATTTGGTTCTTCATTGCCGAGGTTTGCGGCATAAGTCTTCGCCATAAGGAATGCAGCAGTGATGAGAATACCAGTAGTAGCATATCGATAGATAGACTGACTGTTGTGGACGGTTCATCATTCGATGCATTGGGATGTTGATCGAAGAACATATGGATTCCAACCAGGGAAGATTGGAAGGGAAGATCGAGTATATCGCGTCAGATACCTCTGAGGGCTTTTTGGAACGAATGGTGTTTAGTAATCCATGTGGTTCCAGTCCTTGAAGATTCTCCACTTGTAGCTGGAGAGATTGTCAGATAGACCTTTACCTGGGAATGCCTTGAGTGCCTAAAGCATGACAGGTTTCTAGCGTAAGGTCTGTAAACTCGTGCAGAACATGGTTTTGTCGGTATGCTTGTATCGATGCTTTTGGTAGGCATACGGGAAACTTCATGTTCAAAAGCATGATTTGGTTACAAGAAGAACGCTGATGGTAGATCGCGAGCAAAATAAGTCGACGGACATGCACTGACGCAGAGCATAGCTGGTTAGCTAACACGTGCCATTTCTCTGGAGTTCTTCGCAGGAGGACATGTAGAGAGGCTTGGACGGGAGTATGCTTGCATCGATGCGCGTGTCGATTAGAAGCTTCATGCTCAAGGGACGAAGACTAGTACGATGATTTCAAATACTGTATTGTTGTAGTTGTAAACAGTATTTCAGTTGTAATGAATCATCAGAATTTGGCTGTATCAGTTCAAGTTATTGGATGTACATTTTGTTGTATTTTGAATACTGCATGTATTACATGGGATTGTAATAAAGGAAATTGTACATAACTTGAAGTAATGATACATGTGTTACTTATTCAGCAATTCGTGATTGATTGCAAGTAGTTTTATAAAGTTTGGCTTGGAATTAGTTGATTGGTAATCAACTAGGATAGCTCATGAATTTTGAGTAAGCCAGCGGTAACGGATTGACATGGGGTTAGTCTAGGTATTTTCCTAGGGCTGACCTAATTAGTCGTTTGACTGGGTTAGTGCCATTGATGAGGTAATTCATCTGGGGGCATGGAAATATTGATCTTGTTTGGAATTTTGAGTTTTTGTTCTAAGTTGTTTTCTTAGGACAGCAGTCCAATTGACCTTCATAGGTTGAGACTTCGTGATGATGGGATTTCATCGGGATACCAAGTCGAGTATATGCCGAGAGTTGTGGACTATGACCATGACTAGACATGATGGAGCGCGACCCTATGCCAGTGTTACTTTGGGTGTCTTTCGTACTTCGGAGAATGCCTGGAAGCCTTCGTGCTTTAGGATTTGGCGATGGGAAGGCTACTTTGTAAGAGTGGGTGCCCAGTGAGCCAACTGTGTGGCTATGGGCTTTGTTGACTCTTTGTATAAACAATCTTTTGTTTAATATTATTTACACTTTTATGGCAATGACTTTATATTACTTCATATTGTTATATACTATTGTTGTTTTGATAAAGACCTTGAATATACTATAGTGTATGTAAGATGTGGTAGAACATGGAGATGTCTATCATGAAATACATCTTATAGTCACTGTATATTCTAAAACCGTTCCTAGTCGATTGAGCCGTCCGATAATAAGGATAAGGATCGCTCGAGTTTGAGACTAGCATTTGCGATGCGGAGTACCACGTTTCATTGGTAGGGAACATGGAGATGTTCGAAGCATGCAAATGGATATTCATAGGATGAATAATCGAACTACCCTATCCGGACTTTCCAAGTGGTTATCACTTATCGAGTGGATAAAGTCCGCGGTTTTGGTTGTACACCATTAGTCCTTACGACTTGAAACATCATGGAGACTCTATATGCTAGTGCTGTGCTTTGACTCGTTTACCGACTCTATGGGGGTCATCAGGTGTCGAGATTGGGTACAGTTACGACACATATAGGAGTCAATGCATTGTTGTCAAGGATTCACCACATACTTGCGAGTGTGGATATCCTATGCGATCTGAGGAGATATTAGTGTGACAAATCTCTGGCCAGAGTACTTGATGTGATTTAAGAAATGGTTTCTTAGTAGCACATGCGATGTCACTAATTTGATCTTCAAGATGTATTGCATAGTTATCGAATCTTGAGCGACTCTCGATATACCAATGGTTGTTGATTCGATCGGGATATATGGATGAAGGGACCGTACTGTACGCTAACCAAAATCTACTGGTTCTTGTAGGCACTATCAGTGATACCTAGGGAATCATGGGGCGATGTTGCTAGGCGCTTTACCATGATTCGTTGGGCAAGTCGGAAAGTGTTGTTCCGAGTCACAAGGAGTTGTGAGCCCACGGCTAGCTGTATCCCTGAACCATTGAGGGTCACACAGTGTAATGGAGTTTTAATCCCCGTTGAGATAGTTAAATTTAAAGAGTTAAATTTAATGAACTAAGGAGTTGGACTTCTTAAATAAGAGTAAGGGAGTAGGATTTCCTAAAATGACATAGGGATGGACATTTTTGGAAACCACTGAATTCGGATTCAGGAAAATTTATTTTGACTTTAAAACGTGCAGAAATGGTTTCTGTGCACATTGGTGAAATCGTTTCATCAATCGGAGTCACGATGAATTTTATATTAATTTCTGAACGAGCGGGCTTTGCTTGTCGGGCCCCAGCTTATGACTAATGGGCCCTAAGGTGTTAGTGGCCTGCATTATAAATAAGTTATTTCAGTACAGAAATTACAGAGAACAGGTCATAATTTTGAGACAGGATTTTCGAAACCCTAGCCCCTCTCAAAAACGTTTTCGGCCGCCTCTCCCTCCCTCTGCCCGAGAAAATTCCGGTCTGTGATTTTGAATCGCAGTAAGGAATAACGAATCAAATTCGTGTATTCTCTTCGCAGAAAACTTCTGATAGATTTTCTAGTGCAATCTATCAGAGGGATTAAACCTCTGTTCGTGGACCTGATTGAAGGCGTTCATCGGTTCCAAGGAGAGACAACAAGAGCAGAATCGTTCTGTTGGTGTCCATTAATCTCGTTGCGAGATTTGAGGTAAAATTTAATAATTGTTATTTGAATTTTACACACACAATAATTTAATCGTTGAATGGTTGATACCCACACCATGGAATTGTTCCATGATAAAAATTTTTAAACTTCCGCTGCACCGGGTATCAATCGTGATTGATCTGACCGCCAGTTTTTTCCAACATACTTAGTCTAGAGTTTGGTAACAGTCACGATGGGTTATGGCGTAGGACTAGATACCTGGTTAGGTATCAGTGGTTTAGATATCGTCTGACTGTCGTCAGGGATATTGGTTTTAGTTTTGTCATATGAACCAGTCTTGGAGGGATTTCCTTGACAAGTGCGTACTCTAAGCAGATAGTTTTAGCCTATCGAATATTGCTGGACTAGTGGATCTAGTCGGTGTTTGGATGATCTGGTGATAAGGGCTATTCAGGAGTTGTGTTAGTGAATTTCCTAGAGCATTTGACTTGGGGATGAGTATTTTTCGGCAGGGATAGTTTTCTTCAGTGATAGATTATATCTGATGCTAAGGATTGTACATGGCTATTTGAGGCGTGAGGAAAGCGTGACTTATACCAGTGTACACTTGGTGGTGATTCCAGGTGGTACATTTTGACAGGTTACCTCAGTCTCGATTTGTTGCAATCTTAGCGAGAGATATAATTATCAGGAGCATGTTCAGCGTTATCTGGAATCTTTCGGACTTGTATTGTGATTTGAGTTGAACAAGTCCTTATGATAATCTTGAACGAGTATAGACAGTGGTTAGTATGTCTAGACGGATGCCGGCTCGGCACTGGTGATTACTCGTGATTATTGTCTGACTCTGACAAAGATGAGTGGTTGAATCAGCTGTGATTCTTTTGATTCCAAGTATTTGGGATCTGCGGACGTGTGGCAGTGAGATCATCGATATTGATCATCCATGAGAGTTCATTGATCTGTGATCGTCTGACTAAGGTCGATATCGTCAGGAAGATCGAGAGCTACAGTAGATTGACTTGATCGATCATATTATTCCAATCGGTGTTGATTGGGATGTAGTGAATCAACAAGTGCTGGAAATAGTACTTTAAGTATTGTATGCTTGATATAGCGATTCAAGTGTATTTAGGGGATTCTTCATCGCTAAGGATCTTCCGGAATGCGGAGATCTGGACTTTTGGATTCTATGGATCACGAAAGTGGTCATAGAGTGGCTCTTGTGATTGTAGTTCGTTGACAGCGTTGCTGAGATTACCATTGACGAATTTTGATTTGAGCATTGCTTGGTTTTAGCAATGATTGATTCAGCATGGGAAATAGGATTCAGTGATTGTCCAAGAATTGTCAGTGGACAAATTTTAAAGACTATTAATCGAAATGATTAGTTTGAGTGCTTCCAGTGGATTTCTTAAGATTTGTTCTTTGGAGGCGCATCACGCTAAGTTAAGTATTCATCCGGGGAAGCAACAGGTTGTGCAAAGATCTACGTACTCGGTTCGGATGAAAAGGAATGAAACGCTATGTTTATCAACTTGTCTCAAGATATTTGGTGTGTCAGCAGGTCAAGGCAGAGCACCGACGACCTGGAGGTTTGCTTCACAGTCTGCCTATTCCTGAGTGGGAAATGGGAGTTATCACGATGGACTTTTTGTGACCCATTTTCCGGTATCCTCGAGGAATTGTGATGCTATCTAGGTTGTAGTGGACCGACTCACCAAGTCAGCGCATTTCATTTTCTGTAGCCGAGAGTACAATGTGGATCGTTTTGACTCGGTTATGTATTCAGGAGATCGATCGACTTCATGGAGTGCCTATGTGCATTATCAGTGATCGAGGCCCCAGGTTTACTTCCATATTTTGGGGGAGGGTTCGACGTGTAATGGGCATTACTCTCAGTTTGAGTAATACATATCATCCAGAGACAGATGGTCAGTCAGAGCGCACAATCCTTACTTTGAAGGATATGCTACGAGCATGTGTTATAGATTTTGGTTCAGTCTGGCAGGATCAGTTTCCATTGATTGAGTTCGCTTACAACAACAGCTATCATAGTAGCTTTGGGATGACACCATTTGAGACGTTGTACGGACGACATTGTCATACTCCACCCTTCTAGGGGAGAAGTGGGGGAGAGACAGACTGAAGGACTGGAGTTAGTCCAGCAGTTAGCAGACATCGTTGATCAGACCAAGAAACGGATTAAGAGTGCACAGGATCGTCGGGACAGCTATGCCAGATACTAAGCGTGAGCCTTTGCAGCTTGATGCTGGGGGAGAAAGTAACTCTGAGAATGTCACCTTTCTGCAAGATTCTCAGATTTGGTCTTAAGGGCAAGTTATCTCCTAGGTTTATGGTTCGTTCGAGAGCATTGTCAATTTGTATTATCGGCTAGCTTTGCTAACTTATTTTCCCAGTATTCACGATGTATTTCACGTATCTCTGTTGCGACGATATGTGGTGGATCAGTCTCATATTTTGCAGCGGTCTGAGATTCAAGAGGATACTGATTTGATTTACGTGGAAAGACCTACTCGTATCCTGGATCATAAGGATAAGGTCTTGCGTAATAAAGTTATTCCTCTGATTGATAGTTCAATGACGACATTGAAGTACTGAGGAAGCTATTTGGGAACTTGAGAGCATGATGTGTATTCCTCTGATTGATAGTTCAATGACGACATTGAAGTACTGAGGAAGCTATTTGGGAACTTGAGAGCATGATGTGTTCAGAACATCCTGGGTTGTTTGCATTAGGTACTTAAGATCTGATTTCGAGGACGAAATATCTTAAGTGGGGGAGAATGTAGTAGCCCGTATCCAGAATTAACGATTAATAAGTATTTAATCATGTAATTATGTTTGGATTAAGTAAAACATGATTAAAGAAATTTCAGAAGGGTTAACGGAGTCCAGAAATGGATCCAGAACACTCGAAAATGGTTTGGAGGGTCCCAAGATTCGAGTGGGATCGGAACCACCGATCCAGGATCGGAACTTCCGATCTTGGTGAGTTCGGAACCAGATCGGAAGCAGGGAGATCGGAACGTCCGATCAGGATCGGAGCTTCCGATGGCTGTCGGTGACAGGTGTGTGGTTGCATGTGGACCGAATTGACACGTAGCAAACGGAGCTTCCGATCGGGGGAAAGGAGCTTCCGATCTACACGTTCGGAGCTTCCGATCGAGGAACGAAGCTTCCGATCGATGCCTATAAATATGAGGTCCGAGCTCCTCATTTCTTGCCAATTCCGAGTTCTTCTCCTTTGCCTAGTAGCTCTATTTTAGGGCTTTGGGTACTCTTATTTTAGAGTTGGAGTAGGGAATATATTTTAGTATAGTCAGACAGTGTCTGACATAGTAGCAGAGCAGTGCTCGAGTAGCGGAGCAGCGCTCGTATAGCGGAGTAGTGCTTGAGGCTGTGGAGCTGCAGCAGGGGTGTGCCCCTAGTTGCGGGATAGTCGCCATCAGTGGGCTGACGACGGACGCAGGTATAGCTATGGTCTCCTTAAATTATTTAGGAGTATGCAATAGCTTAGTTAAGGCTTTTAGCGCTTATTGAATGATGCATGGGTATTTGCATTGTAGACTTGATGATAGGCTTGGAACCTAGAGTGGGACTACTAGGACTGTCTTAGAAAGGTACGTAAGTATTGACTGAGATTGCCAGCGGATATGCATGCTTATATGTTGCATTTATGTGTTTGCATGTTATTATTGTTATGCGGCATGTGCATATCATCTTGTGCCTGTACATCTGTATATCTTTCGAAATGAGCCAATTAGGGTTGCACAGCCCTGTTAGGACGTTTGATATCGAGTACCCTTAGGTACTGATACCTCAAGGACTCCGTGGTCCGCGTCCGGGATTCGGGAATGAGTGGTCGCACACAGTGGTTAGCTACCCCGATGTGATGAGCTTATATCCTAGGCGCCAGTTTGAGTAGTTTGTATACAGTTATCCCAGATATGGATACCCGGTCATTTGCATGCATCATATTTGTATGTTTATCCGTGCTTTCGTATTGAGCTTAGAGCTCACGTCCAGTATTTTCTGTGTATTTGGATACCCTATTCGATGGGGCAGGTGAAGGTGCAGGATTGAGCACCAGGAGCCTGAAGTAGCCAGTTGAAAGAGTGGGTGCCCGGTGAGCCAACTTGTGGCTAAGGGCTTTGATGACTCTTTGTATAAACAATATTGTGTTTAATATAATTTACACTTTTATAATGGCAATGACTTTATCTTTCTTCATATTGTTATATTGTGATATACTATTGTTGTTTTGATAAAGACCTTGAATATACTATAGTGTATGTAAGATATGGTAGTACATGGGGATGTCTATCATGAAACACATCTTATAGTCACTGTATATTCTAAATCGTTCCTAGTCGATTGAGCCGTCCGTTAATAAGGATAAGGATCGCTCGAGATTGAGACTAGCATTTGCGATGCCGAGTACCACGTTTCATTGGTAAGGAACATAGAGATGTTCAAAGCATGCAAATGGATATTCATACGATGAATGATCGAACTACCCTATCCGGACTTTCCAAGTGGTTATCACTTATCGAGTGGATAAAGTCCGTGGTTTTGATTGTACACCATTAGTCCTTACTACTTGAAACATCATTGAGACTCTATATGCTAGTACTGTGCTTTGACTCGTTTACCGACTCTATTGGGGTCATCAGGTGTCGGGATTGGGTACAGTTACAACACATATAGGAGTCGATGCTTTGTTGTCAAGGATTCACCACATACTTGCGAGTGTGGATATCCTATGCGATCTGAGGAGATATTAGTGTGACGAATCTCTGGCTAGAGTACATGATGTGATTTAAGAAATGGTTTCTTAGTAGCACATGCGATGTCACTATTTGATCTTCAAGATGCATTGCATAGTTATCGAATCTCGAACGACTCTCGATTTACCAATGGTTGTTGATTCGATCGGGATATTTGGATGAAGGGACCGTACTGTACGCTAACCAAAATCTATTGGTTCTTGCAGGCACTATCAGTGATACCTAGGGAATCATGGGGCGATGTTGCTAGGCGCTCTTACCATGATTCGATGGGCAAGTCAAAAATTGTTGTTCCGAGTCACAAGGAGTTGTGAGCCCACGGCTAGCTGTATCCCTGAACCATTGAGGGTCACACAGAGTAATGGATTTTTAATCCCCGTTGAGATAGTTAAATTTAAAGAGTTAAATTTAATGAACAAAGAAGTTGGACTTCTTATTTAAGAGTAGAGGAGTAAGATTTCCTAAAATGACATAGGGATGGGCATTTTTGGGAATCACTGAATTCGGATTCAGAAAAATTTATCTTGACTTTAAAAGGTGCAGAAATGGTTTCTGTGCACATTGGTGAAATTGGTTTATCAATCTGAGTCACGATGAATTTTATATTAATTTCTGAACATGCGGGCTTTGCTTGTTAGGCTTGAACTTATGACTAATGGGCCCTAAGCTGTTAGCAGCCCACATTATAAATAAGTTATTGCAGTACAGAAATTACACAACAGAGGTCACAAAATATTTTTGAAAACCCTAGCTGCGTTTTAATAAGTGGCCGCCCCCTCCCTCTCTCTGTCGGGAAAATCCAGCCTGTGAATTTTGAATTTGCAGTCTGGTTTAACGGATCAAATTCGTTAATTCTCTTCGTAGAAACTTCTGATAGATTTTCTAGTGCAATCTATCAGAGGGATTAAATCTCTGTTCGTGGACCTGATTGAAGAACAGTTCGTCCATCAGTTCCTGGGAGATACAACAAGAGCAGAGCAATCTGTTGGTGTCCATAATCTCGATTCGAGATTGGAGGTAAAAATTTATAATTGTTATTTAATTTTTACACACACAATTTAATCGTAAAGTTTTGATACCCATTATGGAATCGTTCCATATAAAATTTTTAAACTTCCGCTGCACCGGGTATCAATTCTGATTGATCTGAAACACCGTTCACCAACAGTGGTATCAGAGCCAGGTTGCTCAGATCAAGCGATTAAATTAATCGATTGTACAAAAAAATTTTTAGCCTCGGTTTTTGAAACAAAATAAATTTTTTAAATTAAAAATTTTTCGGGCAAAAACACGGGCAGCGATTGGATCGCTGCCCGGGGGGCAGCGAGAGTCGCTACCCCGGGCAGCGCACGACGCTGCCCAGGGCGGCGATTGTCGCTGCCCGGCCCGAGCCCTTTTGGGGCGCGGGCAGCCCGGTAACGTCCCGGGCGGCCCGTGAAAAATTAATTTTTAATTTTAAAATTAAAATTTTAATATGTTAAAATTCTTTTTTTGGTCCGATCGAAAATTGTTTTTGATTGGTCCACGAGGCATCGGATCGAATTGTTCGAGTCCGAAAATTTTAAAATTGATTTTTGGATAAATTTGAATTTTTGGAAAATTTATAGACTTTATCCGTTAAATCAGATTTTATGAAATTAATTATTTTGGTACAATTGATGATAAGATATGATCTTATGGAAATATTGAGTAAAATATGATTTTATGTATAAAATTGGATTTTATATGTAAAATATGATTTTATTTGATAAAAAGATAAAATATGATTTTGTATGTAAAATAAGATTTTATATATGGAATATGATTTTATCCTTTTAATTTAAATTGCCATTGCATGTTATCGAATAAATTAATTTTGAATTAAATGTTATTGGATAAGGATGATCGATTGCCATGACCAATTTTGTAGGTGTATGTTAGAAATTTACATTTGTTTTTATTGTTGTTGGATTTATTAATGGGCCTGGTTTATGGCCCAATATGAATTGTCATATGTAATAAAAGTGGGCCTGGTTTATGGCCCGTTCCCACCCCTTAAAATGTATCCCCTACTTGTCATGGTTATTTATTGTAAATACATTAGACTTCGTGGGAGATGAAGAATTGAAGACGGGGGTGGGCCCAGCAGACAATAAAGACAGAAGAAATGTAAATTGGAAGCACAATGTAATAGGATTGCATTGCATACCTGCATATTACCTAGGATTGGACTAAGACTCGTGATTGGCAACCACGGGTCGATTAGAAATGGAATCGATCATCCTATATAATATATGATATTATTGTTGTATGCATGTTTTAGACTAAATTGTGTGAATCCGGCAAGCATACAAATTCTAAAATGATGAGACAAATTTTCAAAATTAAAATCCCTCATTTTAAATATGATTTAAAATTGATATCAAGATAAATAAAGGAAATTTAAATTTGTTTAAATGTTCCTACCTTCCATCAACGATCAATGTATGAGATGCTACCCGCGGATACGGTCCGGCTCATATTATTGGGGGGCCCGTTCGTCAGAAAGCTGTACATTGGATCGACACATGTTGTAAGTTGGGTGGAACTCCCATGGGATCGGCTCATATTATTGGGGGATCCACATGGCGACCGTCCATCACAACTTAATATTGATGGGTCATCTTGACATGTCACAATAAACGGCGTCATATTATTGGGCCCTTATTGGACATGAGGTAAAAACATGGAGGTTGCTTTGGAAGCAATTGGGCTCTACCTTTTGAAAATTATGGTTGGCTGATATTATTCGGGACCATAGTTTGTCAATTGGACTCCATGTTCCCACTAAGGAAAACAGTTTCCCGTTTTCACTAGAGGGTAGTGAAATCGTTAAAATAGTGGGAGTGAGATTCATAAAATAAATTTTGCCTATTTTATGTCTTAGTAAATTAATTAAACAATCACTGATAATTGTCTGTTTTTTTTCAGTATTTCATAAAGATGAATTCGCGTAATCCACTTTTCTCTATCCTCGAACAAAATAAACTGACTGGCGCAAACTATACGGAATGGTTCCGTAAGTTGAAGATTGTCTTGACCTCGGAGAAGATGCTCTACGTGTTAGAAAAATCTCCTCCGAAGGAAGCACCAGCTGATGTAAGTCCGGAAGAGTTGGCCAAACTTGATACATGGTGGGACCATGATATCAAGGCCAAATGCTATATGCAAGCCTCGATGTCTGATGAACTCCAGAGGCGATTTGAGGATACCGTGAATGCTGCTGACATTCACGTACAACTCAAGGAACTTTTTGGGGCTCAATCGAGGGCTGAAAGGTTCGCTACTGTAAAAGAGCTAATGACGTGTCGCATGCGTGAAGGGACTTCGGTCCGTGATCATGGGGTACGAGTGATTTGGCTCATACAGAAGTTGGTAATGCTTGATTTGGTGTTTGAGCATGAACTCAACGTGGACTTATTACTTCTATCTCTTCCTTCTTCGTTTGACGGATTTGTGGTGAATTTCAATATGAACAAGATAGAGGCCTCCCTTGAAGAGATGGTCAATATGCTTGTAACATATGAATCCACTTTAAAGAAGGATAAACCGGCTTTCTTGGTGGGCTCCTCTTCTTCTGCTAAGAAGGGGCCAAGTACAAAGAGTAAGAAACGTTCTGCCCCACCCAAGAAAACCGAACCCGAGAAGAAGTACAAGACAAAGGCTTCAAACATGGAAAAGTCCAAGGATGTTTGCCATTACTGCAAGAAGCCCGATCATTGGAAACGTAACTGCAAGGAATATCTAGAGCAGTTGCGAACTGCGAAGGGTATGTTCTATATTGAAATAAATGTTTCACTTAATACTACTTCTTGGGTATTGGATACCGGATGTGGATCTCACATTTGCAATGATTTGCAGGTGATGACAAGAAGTCGCAAGCTTAGAATGGGTGAGACCCAGCTGAGGCTCGGAAATGGTTCCAGAGTTGAAGCTAAAGCTGTGGGAGATGTTTATTTAATTTTGCAGAACGATTTTAAGTTACTTTTGAGAGATGTTTTATTTGTTCCAGATTTGATTAAAAACATTATTTCTGTTTCTATGCTTGATAGAGATGGTTATTCTTGCAATTTTGTGAATGGGATTTGCAATATTTACAAGAATGAATGTTTAATTGGAAATGGACAACTTGAAAACGATCTATATAACTTAAAATTAAAAGACGTTCCAATAAATTATGTTGATAAACCGGTAACAACAAACAAAAGGAAAATCGATAGTCAAAACCTGGCAAACCTTTGGCATGCTAGGCTAGGTCATATTTCCTCAAGGAGGATGAACAAGCTAGTGGGAGAGGGCATGTTTGATATGTCTGATATTAACTCTCTACCTACTTGTGAGTCCTTCCTGAAAGGAAAAATGACTAAATCTCCTTTTAAGGGGAAACCTGAGCGTAGTTAAAATCTGTTGGATTTGATCCATACAGATGTTTGTGGTCCATTTAGAATTGGTACTAAATTTGGCCACACCTACTTCATTACCTTTACTGATGATTATTCAAGGTATGGGTATTTATATTTAATGAAATATAAGTCTGAAGCATTTGAAAGGTTCAAAGAATTCAAGGCTGAAGTAAAAAACAAACTAGGAAAAAGTATTAAAGCACTTTGATCGGATCGAGGTGGAGAATACTTAAGTACCGAGTTTTTGGACTATCTAAAAGAGAATGAGATTCTCTCTCAGTGGACTCCTCCTATGACATCTTAGCTGAATGGTGTATCGGAGCGTCGTAATCGAACTTTGTTGGACATGGTTCGATCCATGATGAGCTTCACTGAGCTTCCACCTTTGTTTTGGGGCTATGCGCTTGAAACGGCGGTATTGTTGTTGAACAACGTCCACACTAAAGCAGTGGATAAAAAATCATACGAGTTATGGAATGGCAAAGCTCCTAAGTATTCGTACTTGAGGATTTGGGGATGTCCTGCTTACGTGAAGCAGACAGTGGGAGATAAGCTGGATAGTCGATCCACCTTATGTTATTTTGTAGGGTATCCGAAGAATTCAATCGGATATTATTTCTATCATCCTGCTGAAACAAAGGTGTTTGTTTCAAGGAATGCCACCTTCTTGGAGAAGGAGTTCTTATTGGATAAGAAAGGCGAGATGATGGAACTCGAAGAAATTCGAGAAGAACCCGAAATACAAAATAACGATCCTACACCTCAGGAACCATTGATAGACACGCCTATACCTAGAAGATCCGAGAGGACTTCTAGACCTCCTATTCGATATGGTCTTCTTCTTGAAGGGGATCAAGATGAACCCGATGTTGGATGTGATCCAAGAAACTTCAAAGAAGCAATTTCTGATGCGGATTCAAATTTATGGCTTGAAGCTATGCAGTCGGAAATAGATTCGATGCATACAAACCAAGTTTGGTCTTTAGTAGATCCTCCCGATGGAATTGTTCCAATAGGGTGTAAATGGATCTACAAGAGAAAGCTTGGGCCTGATGGTAAGGTATTGACCTACAAGGCACGATTGGTGGCGAAAGGTTATACTCAAAGACAAGGAGTTGACTATGATGAAACCTTTTCACCAGTTGCAATGTTCAAGTCCATAAGAATCCTTATTGCCATAGCTGCTTGGTATGACTATGAGATATGGCAAATGGATGTGAAGACTGCATTTCTTAATGGAAACATTAAGGAAGAGATCTATATGACGCAGCTTGAGGGATACACATCCATGGGAAGCGAGCATAAGGTATGCAAGCTTCAGAGATCAATCTATGGTCTAAAACAAGC
The DNA here is from genome assembly GCF_033568475.1 of Henckelia pumila. Classification (NCBI taxonomy): domain Eukaryota; kingdom Viridiplantae; phylum Streptophyta; class Magnoliopsida; order Lamiales; family Gesneriaceae; genus Henckelia; species Henckelia pumila. The sequence goes on along the minus strand of NC_133120.1, from coordinate 126,491,553 downwards.
ATCAAGAAGTTGGAACCAGAAATTTGATGAAACAATAAAGGATTTTGGTTTCATCAAGAACCCGGAGGAACCATGCGTGTACAAGAAAGTAGTTAAGGATGCTGTGACATTCTTAGTACTTTATGTTGATGACATCCTACTCATTGGGAATGACGTAGGGATGTTGCAGTCAACAAAGATATGGTTATCAGGTAGATTCTCGATGAAGGATTTGGGTGAGGCATCCTATATTCTAGGGATACAGATCTATAGAGATAGATCTAAGAGAATGATAGGACTCACTCAAGCAACCTACATCGAGACCATATTGAAACGGTTTTCAATGGATGGGTCCAAGAGAGGACATCTACCTATGTGTCATGGAGTTTCTCTATCCAAGTCTATGTGTCCAAAGACTGATGAAGAGATAGAGAAAATGACACATGTACCATATGCGTCAGCCATTGGTAGTATCATGTATGGGATGATATCTACCAGACCGGATGTAGCATTTGCTCTGAGTGTCACGAGCAGATATCAAGCTAATCCCGGTCAAATGCATTGGAAAGCCGTGAAGGACATTCTTAAGTAGTTACGAAGGACTAAGAATATGTTCATGGTATATGGAGGAAGAGAACTAAAATTGGAAGGCTATACCGACTCTAGCTTCCAAAGTGACGTGGATGACTCGAAGTCAACCTCTGGATTTGTGTTCATGCTCAATGGCGGTGCTGTCTCTTGGAAGAGTTCAAAGCAGGACACCACTGCGGATTCCACCACTGAGGCAGAATACATTGCAGCATCAGCTGCTGCTAAAGAGGCCGTTTGGATGAGGAATTTCGTCCAAGAGTTGGGCGTTATTCCGGAAGTTGTTGGTCCAGTCCCGGTGTACTGTGACAACACGGGTGCCATTGCTCAGGCAAAGAAACCAAGGTCTCATCAAAGATCCAAACACGTACTGAGGAAATACCACATCATCCGGGAGATCGTGGAAAGAGGAGACATCACTGTCGAAAGAGTGGCCTCTGCAGACAATATCGCTGATCCACTTACTAAGCCCTTGCCAGGACCATTATTTGACAAACATCGCGAAGCAATGGGTCTACGTAGTATGACTAGTTGGCTTTAGGGCAAGTGGGAGATTGAAAGAGTGGGTGCCCGGTGAGCCAACTTGTGGCTAAGGGCTTTGATGACTCTTTGTATAAACAATCTTGTGTTTAATATAATTTACACTTTTATAATGGCAATGACTTTATCTTTCTTCATATTGTTATATTGTGATAAACTATTGTTGTTTTGATAAAGACCTTGAATATAATATAGTGTATGTAAGATGTGGTAGTACATGGGGATGTCTATCATGAAACACATCTTATAGTCACTGTATATTCTAAATCGTTCCTAGTCGATTGAGCCGTCTGTTAATAAGGATAAGGATCGCTCGAGATTGAGACTAGCATTTGCGATGCCGAGTACCACGTTTCATTGGTAAGGAACATAGAGATGTTCAAAGCATGCAAATGGATATTCATACGATGAATGATCGAACTACCCTATCCGGACTTTCCAAGTGGTTATCACTTATCGAGTGGATAAAGTCCGCGGTTTTGGTTGTACACCATTAGTCCTTACTACTTGAAACATCATTGAGACTCTATATGCTAGTACTGTGCTTTGACTCGTTTACCGACTCTATTGGGGTCATCAGGTGTCGGGATTGGGTACAGTTACAACACATATAGGAGTCGATGCTTTGTTGTCAAGGATTCACCACATACTTGCGAGTGTGGATATCCTATGCGATCTGAGGAGATATTAGTGTGACGAATCTCTGGACAGAGTACATGATGTGATTTAAGAAATGGTTTCTTAGTAGCACATGCGATGTCACTATTTGATCTTCAAGATGCATTGCATAGTTATCGAATCTCGAACGACTCTCGATTTACCAATGGTTGTTGATTCGATCGGGATATTTGGATGAAGGGACCGTACTGTATGCTAACCAAAATCTATTGGTTCTTGCAGGCACTATCAGTGATACCTAGGGAATCATGGGGCGATGTTGCTAGGCGCTCTTACCATGATTCGATGGGCAAGTCGGAAATTGTTGTTCCGAGTCACAAGGAGTTGTGAGCCCACGACTAGCTGTATCCCTGAACCATTGAGGGTCACACAGAGTAATGGATTTTTAATCCCCGTTGAGATAGTTAAATTTAAAGAGTTAAATTTAATGAACAAAGAAGTTGGACTTCTTATTTAAGAGTAGAGGAGTAAGATTTCCTAAAATGACATAGGGATGGGCATTTTTGGAAATCACTGAATTCTGATTCAGAAAAATTTATCTTGACTTTAAAAGGTGCAGAAATGGTTTCTGTGCACATTGGTGAAATTGGTTTATCAATCTGAGTCACGATGAATTTTATATTAATTTCTGAACATGCGGGCTTTGCTTGTCAGGCTTGAACTTATGACTAATGGGCCCTAAGCTGTTAGCAGCCCACATTATAAATAAGTTATTGCAGTACAAAAATTACACAACAGAGGTCACAAAATATTTTTGAAAACCCTAGCTGCGTTTTAATAAGTGGCCGCCCCCTCCCTCTCTCTGTCGGGAAAATCTAGCCTGTGAATTTTGAATTTGCAGTCTGGTTTAACGGATCAAATTCGTTAATTCTCTTCGTAGAAACTTCTGATAGATTTTCTAGTGCAATCTATCAGAGGGATTAAATCTCTGTTCGTGGACCTGATTGAAGAACAGTTCGTCCATCAGTTCCTGGGAGATACAACAAAAGCAGAGCAATCTGTTGGTGTCCATAATCTCGATTCGAGATTGGAGGTAAAAATTTATAATTGTTATTTAATTTTTACACACACAATTTAATCGTAAAGTTTTGATACCCATTATGGAATCGTTCCATATAAAATTTTTAAACTTCCGCTGCACCGGGTATCAATTCTGATTGATCTGAAACACCATTCTCCAACACCAGTGACCTTGAAGACACCAGGATTAGCTGTAGGTTTTATTTAAAGTAATTCGATTGGGTTGTATAAATCGAGTTTGATTAGCCGGTTGTATTCTGCCGGTCTACTTGTATTTAGTCTTCCGCAGCGATTTTATTTAATGCATGCTTAATTATGCTATTAACTCTGATTAGGTAGTGGATCCGGGTCGGGTCACTACAGTAGCAGATGCCGCATTATGCAAAATTCTTGAAGGAGGTGATGTCTAAGAAGCGGAAGGTGGAGGAGTTCAAGACTGTCAACCTGACTGAAGAGTGCAGTGCTATCCTCCAAAAAAAGCTACCACAAAAATTAAAAGATCTAAGGAGTTTTACGATTCCTTGCATTATTGGTTCTTCTAATTTTAATAAAGCACTTTGTGATTTAGGAGCTAGCATTAACTTAATGCCTTTGTCTGTTTTTGGGAGTTTGGGACTTGGAGAGGTGAAACCCACGACAATCGCATTGCAGCTAGCTGACAGATCTATCACATATCCGTTTGGAATCATTGAGGATGTACTGGTAAAAGTTGATAAATTTATTTTTCCTGCGGATTTTGTTGTGCTAGATATGGAGGAGGATGCAAATATGCCATTGATTTTGGGGAGACCGTTCTTGGCTACTGCTGAAGCCAAGATTGATGTGAAGAAAGGTGAGTTGACGATGGGAGTTGATGGTGAGAAGGTGATCTTTAATGTTTATAAGGAGGTTAAAAATTCATCCATGGAAAAAGTGTTCATGATTGAACAATCAAAGAAGATGGAATGTTGCTGCAAAGTTGTTAGTGCTGTAGAATTGCCAAGAGAAAATGATCCGAAGGTAGCAAAGAAGAAGAAGAGAAAGAAAGAAAAGATCAAGAAGATTGTTGAATATGTTCGGAGGGTGAAAGAAAAGGAAAAGACCTCCAACAAAGTGGAACCAGGCTAGAATCAGAATATAGTCGGGCTATGGACTATAAACTAAGCGCTTCTTGGGAGGCAACCCAAGCGATTTTTTTTTATTTGCTTTATTGTTTCTTTTATTTTAGTTGTTTTCCTTTTTATTATTTTTTATCATGAGGAAACTAGACATCAATAATGATTTTGAATTGTGTAGGTGAAAAAGTATGGAGCTGAAAGAGTTTAGGAGCCACCCCTGATGAAGAGTTTTGAGTGATTAAGATGGTGTCGAGTACTGACGCTTGGTGCCTAAGGTATGTGTCCCTTGTTTTTAATGAATACTGTACATTGAGGACAATGCACAATTTAAGTTTTGGGGGGTGTTTAAAAATTGTGAAAATTTGAAATTTTTTATGAGTTAGTTGAAGTTGAAGGCATGATGTTGTAATTGTGTTGGCCTATGATGAAAATAAATTTTGTGTGCTGAAAAAGTTTATGTTAGCTATATTTAATCTTGAGTTCTCACATTTATGCACGAATGCCATGATTTTCGATACTCCTAGCAATTACAAAAAAATTATGTGGATTTGTGATGTGGATTAGAGGATTTGATTCTTAACTCTTGTGATTTTTATTTGAAACTAAGGTAGATTTTTAAGATCACAGAAGTGATTTAGGCGTTTTTTTTTTTTGAATCTATTGAGTTTTTTTTAGCCATTCTATATTCATGAAAAATCCAAAACAAATTGAGTAGCTAAAAAGTTCAAAGAAAAGTAATGGCGGAGAAAGTAAGGTGAGGGGAGACCTTGAAAAGAAAAAAAAATGGATTAAAATTCTAGTCCAAATACAAGACATAAAGATGGATATGTATGGAGTAGAAGAAAGCCAAGACTAATGTCTGACAATGCAAATAAAAAAATTTTAGCTACTCATAATCCTGCACAAACTGAAAATATTCAATTCCCTTTGCTTTGCATCATGAGTCCTTGTTTGCATTGATATATATATATGGATGCTTATCTCCTGCTGATTATGCTTGAGCCTAATGTTAACCGAAAAAGTCCTGTTGATCTGTGTGAGTAAAAGTTGAACTTGGTTGAGAGTATTTTGAAACTTGAGGGCGGAGTTAATGATTTTATGAAGCTTACGGATTGCATGATTTTACCGAAAGTTAGGTGGGTAGATGAGATTGGCAAATCACACACACACGAGAACTCTTGAGAAAATTAGCGGGCATGTGTATTGAATCTTGAAATGTAAAAATTCAGAGGTCGACTATATTGTTCATTACTGTTTTGCTCGGGACTAAAAAAAGTCTAAGTTTGGGGGGATTTGATAAGTGTATTTTATGCACTTAATTTATATATGATTTGACTTGGATTTTGTGATGTATCGAGTAAATATTATGCGTATTTTTTTTGGTTTTTGTGAGTTGCAAGGATTTGAAGAAAATTAGCAAGAAGAAGCGGAAAGACGAATTACGGGACAGCAAACTTCAGAAAATTACTGGAATTGTTACAGACACCTAAATCCAATTTCCATCATTCAAATTGAATTTTATGATGTTTTAAAGTTGCTGTCAAAATTTTAGCTCGATCCGACGGCTAAAACTTAAGTTATGATTTTTACAAAAATGTTGCGCAGATGGTGAAATGAAAGAACAAGTAGCGCCCCAGCTCTAGTTTTCCAGCGCTCCAGCGCCCATAAATTCATGGCCATAGCGCCCCAGCACCATATTTTGAGCGCTCCAGCGCTAGACGTCCATCATTGAAAAATAAAATACGAAACTTGAGCGCCCCAGCGCCGAATTATTAGCGCTGCAGCGTTGCGCAGTCTCCAAAAATATGGAAAGTCTTTAATCGAGTTTTAAAAGGGATTTTATGACTTATTCTGGAGGATATGAGGGTTTAGAGAGTTTTCAGAGCATAGAGACGGCTATTGAGAGTTTTGAAGTGCACAAGAGCTCGAGAATGTGGTACGAAGACTGAAGACGGCGGCATCCGGCGACGAAGAAGCTTCATTCTAATTCGTTCTAGTTTCTCTTTGAACTCTACTTTTCTTAGTTTATGGATTGTTGGAAAAACATGTCTTATTTGATTTTGAATTGCGTTATGAACTAATTTATTAGTCTAGAGGTAGACGGATCTTGACTGGAAACCATGATTGAGATATTTTGATTTATATATTTGAATTCTTCGCACAGTTTATTTTTGTTTTCCTGATTTTAATGCTTTCAATTTACTGGTCATAGATTGAATGATAATTTATTTAGAATCTATCACTCGAGAGAGGAGATTTTGAATACGACATAGGAAAATACATCTTTGGTGTTTATATTGTTCGAGAGGCATATAACTCCATAGAAGTCATTAGAAGAATTCTTGTGCTATTTACTAGATTTAATAATTGAACTTTGATAGAGATATTGAGTTTGTTATTGAATACGAATTTTTGCTTGACACTCGAGAGAGGTAGTAGAAAATAATAGAGATTCTTGGCTAATAAAATAGAAGTATTGATAATTGAACAATCATTAGAAATAAATTGTGGTGAACAGTCAAGTGAAGTCGAACCTTTAGCATTCTTCGCTTATTGAATTTTTCTCTCGTGAACTCGTGGTTATTTAGTTTTGTTTCTTGCAAATTTTAGTTTTATAAAAATCAAACCATTCTAGTAGCTCTACATAGGATTAAGATTTTATTAGTTGCAAATATTTGATATAATATCATTTATTCATTTTCCGTGGGATCGACTTGGACTTAATTCCTATATTATAACTTGACATCGTGCACTTGCGAGCGAAAAACACGCAACAAGTTTTTGCCATCTAGGAAGAGTTGAATCTTAGATCCTTGTTCGGCTAAATTATCGCGATTTGCAGACCAAACTACACTTCTTTCGGGTATGTTATTGAACCAGATGGCAAGCAAGTAGCCTCCACCAGGAACCATCTGTTGGAATCCAAAAGCAAAATCACCTGATGGTGATAACCAAGTGGAATTCTCATTGGTTTCAATGTGAGACGAACCCAATGAAATGTTGCGATAGGGTTGCGCGGTGGCTAATAGTAATAGTGGAAGCAAAAGAACCAACGTGAAATATGACATTTTACAGAAATTAACAGCATAAACCATTGGAGCAAGGGAAGATGATAGACTCTAGTTCCCGTAAGAACAAGAAATTAAGGAGAATATTACAGAACCATATATTAATGGAACAGTGAAGCTAAATTTGCTACAACACACGACTTATCTTTCCATATATTTCTGAGGGGGGATAAATAATTTTTTCCACTAAATTTTCCTATTTTTGGTTTCGGTTTCATAAATTTTCAAGATTTGGTTTGATCCATTATTTTTTGTTTTCACTCATTTATAGTCGGAGTACTGACATTACACCGGGCGGAAAATAAGTGACGTTCACACCAAAAAATACTTGTGTAAAACTAAAAAACATTGACGTAAAATAAAAAATTACTGACTTGTCCGATGATCGTCATCAATTAGACCAATTTATCAAAATTTTAGAATTATTATACCAAAACCAAATTTTAATTAAAAACTTGACCAAAATCTAAAATTGGATAATTAGCGTAAAAAAATTATATTGTAAAACTTGTAAAAAAATAGGTTTTTGATATTGTCAGACTCAAAGTAAAGAGTCCTAACCCAAGGATTACTTTATGATATGGAAAATTGAAGCACTGTAGAACGTAGAATACGGGCAGTAAGAGGTCAACATATAAGTACGAACGTTGCCTAATGCTTCCAAAAGGTGTCAGAGTTGGTAGAGATGGTAAATTTTTGATAAATTGTCCCGAGTTCGATTTCTCTTATTAAAACTTTATCGGACGAGCATGCCGCACGGGACTTGTTTGATGCAGTTTACTAGCTAATATGTTTTGTAGGCTATTGCGTTAGTCCGGGGTACGAATGTTGTATGAAAAATTGGGACCTTATTACGTTATATAGAAAAATTTATTATAATAGTTAGATATTTAGATCTAGTTAAAAAAAATGATCAAATAAATTAATTCAATCTATCAAGATCGATGACCGTTCGTAGAGGGGGAAATACACACGTTCCAAAAATCTCTACTTCATGTAAATGCAACTGAAACTGATCAGCTACTCTCAACTGGTAGTACTCTACTTCTTTGGATCAGTTCTCGAGGGGTCAACTGATGGTGTCACACCCTGAAATCGGGCCTAGTTGACATCGGTGTTGTTTAACAATTTAACATTAAAACAACAAAACTCGTAGTATAAATCTTGCCAAAAACCAGTCTTTTTCATAAACCAGAACTGTTTTTACAGAGAAAAACACAAGTGCGACAATGCGAAAGAGAAACTAAAATTTAAAGTAAAAATATTTCTTCAACTTGAATTGATCCGTCCTCATCTGCCCCAGAACATATTCTGTTCTTCGTCATCTAACTCATCTTCATTCTTATCTGGGGAGGAAGGTAAGAGGGTGAGTGTTTTGGGAAACACTTAGCAAAAAGGGGCCGATGGGACATGATAAACACCAAAATATACACATGTATATATATTATAATCTCGAAAATTTAAGCATGTTGAATCTGATACAAATACAAAGCAAACATTGCACTGATAATTATCTCATTTTTCGTGGTTTACTGATCAGTCCCCTACATGTTACTCCTCTAAGGGGAGAGGCCAAAGGAACGGTTATTATAACCCACCGCATAAGGGCCATATCAAATCAAATCAAAATATCGGAAATTCCTTAACCATTTCTAAATCGACTCTTAACAGTGCATCTCAAATATTTCCAAATAACTCTAACATGCTTCAAATAATATCACGAATAGCCAACAAATAACATATCAAAGTGAAACGAATATACGTATCATGTCGATCGAATTTTCAAAAGAATAAGTAATTTATTTTATAAAAACTTAAACTCAGACAAGATTTGTATATAAGTGTAGAAACTTATATCACACAATAGAAGTATAAAATCACACTTACCATATCCGATTTATAAGCAAATCGTGTAGGTGTAGACGTTGGAAAGCCTCGAACTGGAGCAAATCTCGAACTAGGTTCAAAATAGAATCTGCTCGATCTTAAGGAACTAAGTTGTTCGGTTTTGGACAGAAAAATGTGGTTCTTTGATCGACTTCGGACAGCTGTCTTGCTTAGGTTGTTGTAGGTGATTGCTTCAAAATGGGACAGAAAGTATCGCCGGCGTGGATAGAAAACTTCTTTGAAAATGAGGTAAGATCTTTGCTCGAAAGTGGACAGGAAGGGACAGAAACTTACTCTCAGAATGTTGCTCACTGTTTTCGAAAATGGCCAGAATCTCTTTTGGAAATGATGTCGAGTTCCTCGAGTTTTTTGGACAACAAAGGGTGCTCGAAAATGGCAGATGGTTGGGACTTGAATATGTGGGATAGTGGTGCTCGAAATTGTAGTTTTGTATGTGGTCTTCATCCAAATTTTGGGCACTACTTATATGATGAAAATATAAACTGAAAAGCCTCACATTCATGGCCAATAATTCCCATAAAGAGCCATCATTCCTCTTTATTTCTTTGGCTGCTACAACTCTTCACATCAAGCCTTGAATTTAAACAAACCTGCTCCTAATTCTATCAGTTATGGATCTTAATTTCTGCTGGAGATTTTGGGTTCTGACAGATGGGATCAGTTGACTACTTCTTCTGTAGTAGTGAGTTCAATAGAGTGAGCAACTGAACTCTCCTTTCTCTATTGTCGGTATCAATTGACCAACAAAAATATGAATGTGCGGAAAGAGGTCAACTGATAGATTAAAACTTTTATCAAATGGTCTGCTGGAATACGATAGAATGTGTGTGTGTGCTCAAAAAAAATTAATCGACACAACAATTTGTTTTTGGATGTTCGGAGACTGATCAACTGCTCCTACGTCGCCCCTTCTTCTGTTTCTAGAAGGTATCTGACAGAAATCGTATTGTAATTGTAGGTTAAAATAAAGAGTCAGTGTTGTCTGCAGTGTTACAACACCAATGACAACACAGTGCAGCGGAAAATAAACACGTAAAATAAACAAAAATAAATAACACAAGAAATTAATTTTGCACGAGTATAAAAACTCGTGTGGGTACCTTAGGGATAAATATCACTAGTCAACGTAAGATCAGTCTTACAAAGTAATCCTAGTGATTTTACGAAAAGTTAGTAAATCCTAAATTTCTCAACAAGTTGAGAAATCAAACTTGCGTCCTAAATAATCAAAGTATAAAACAAATCAGATGCAACTCCCGTAGCCTAAATTTGAAGAGACAATAAAGATCTTCAACAACACACTTCCCACAGTATTGTCTCTGATGTCTTCAACATCAACGGTAGCACGGGGACAAGTAGTAACGACGACTAAAAAATTGCTTCAGAATCTTTGAATTCTTCAATGTGATTTTCTCTGAAAGCTCTTATGAATTCTCCTCTGAAGTGTACGATTGTTTGTGGGCAGAATCCTTTACTTATAGATGAGAGTCCAAGCATGGAAAGGATTTCCTTGTAGAGTCCTACACAAATAAGAAAATAAGTCTTTGTTAGGAATAAGACTCTTTTGATACCATCTTGATAATATATGATAACGATAATACACAATATTTCCTTACAAAGATAATACTCAATCTAGGCAAATATCTATCTCAATATTTTCGATAATAGCACATAAATATTCAACCTATCATATCATATCTTGACAATATTTTATAAACATAAATCCCTTAATTTTCTAATCAATATATAATATTCATTCTAGTTAAATATCAATCCTAGTCAATCTCGAGATCATAGAATATTTAACCATGTCATATCAAATCTATTGTCTAGAAGGCAAAATTCAATATTATAATTAACACGCTTAAGGAAAAGATTTTTCAAGGAATTAAAATTCCTTTCAATCTCCCCTTTTTTGGTTTTCTGTACAAAACCTACAAAAACACTTATAAACATAAACTCCCCCTGAGTTTAAAACACTTCTCCCCCTGAATTTTAAGTCTCCCCCTAAAGGTGTTGTTCCTCGTGTTGGTAACACCAAGGATAACACGAACCTTGACGCTTAGGGATTCTATAATTCATATATCAGACCATAAGAGGGGTAGAAGTAGTTAGTCTAGTTAAAGCATATCAGAGCAATTAAGGCACATAACTAGAACGAAACAAAAACATATTTAATCAGAAAATTAAAGCTAAGATGAGATAAGGAAAAAATATGGGGTGACACCAATCAATCCTAAAATTGATCAGTATCATATCCCTCCCGATCTTCAGTGTCCTCATCCTTATCATCCTTAGTCCCAGATGGACCAGGCTCATCTTGTGCATTCTCTCCCCCTTTTTGGCCAGAAATGCCAAATCTTGTACGACAGTCAGCTAACAAGGCTCCATAAAGATCCAAGTCCTCTTGTGCTTGGGCAGTCTTCTTTTCAGCATGAGCCATGAGAGCCCGAATGATAATGAGAGATAAATCCAGAGTGGATTGTTGAGGCGCAATTTCTTCAGGTTCTTCAGTGTTGGAAACACCGGGAACAACATCAGCATCAATAACAACAGCAGTAGATTCAGACCAAGGAAGGTCAAAGTTTCTCTTCCCTTTTATTAAAGCAGCTGCAACCTGCAGATCTTCAGTTAGTTCAGAGATACCTTTACCAAAATCGCAAAGCAAACCTTGAAACTCCAAAATTCCATAGATCAAAGATGTAAAAGACATCTTGTTGAATTTTAATATTCCATCTGCAAACTGTAGTATAGTCTTGAATACGAGCTTGCTAAAATTGAAAGTTCTCTCTATCACTATAGCAAATGACACAAACGCTTGTGGTCTAGTCACCACAATGGAGCGTGTAGAAAGCATCCAATTGCGTACAGCTGTTTTGTGTGAGATAGAGTAAAAGGATGTGAGATGTGCAATAGATAATTGTCCATGAAACTTTTGAGAAAACCACCGGTGAGTACAGCAGTAACTTCATGAATATGAGGGTGGTTCCCTTCTTCAACATCCAATGTGTCACAAAGAGTATTGATTGTGGCAGGGTTAACTCAAAAATCTTTTCTCTCACAAAAATTCCAGCACTGTTTTCCTACTGTAGGGCACCATTACAATAAAATAGCTTTTGATCCTTCAAAAATTCAACCAAATTGATCATTCCATAGGCATCCACATCGATATTCTTCTCATCAATCAACATTGATTCACATACAAGAGCCAAACAACATTATATTCTCCATAGTAGAACTTGGGGGAAAATACAGTAGTAAAATAAAACTCAGCAGCAGTCGTGTTGTCTGTGATGTTGGCAACACCATCAGCAACACTAGCATCAACATCATCTTCCTCGGAAAACTTTATTCCTCACTAGTTTAAGAATCAGACTCATCTTAGATGCGGAGGAATTATAAGATACATTGGGCCTGATTGCAGCAAATTATTCCAACATCTCTTTTATCAAGCTCGTCATCGGAAGGTTGAGTAAAAACAACATAGAAATATCAGCCTTCCCTTGCTTTAGAATTTCCAGAACTTGAATCAGGGAAGCTTCATTATCATCATAAAAGACAATTTCCTCAGTAGCAATGGGAGGAACAAAAACATCCAATTCAATCATCAATCGATACTCAGCCAATAAGGCTTCATAGTATACATTTTCTTCCTTCTCCTGACTTATTTTCTTCACTGCATGATCCATCGAAGATTGTAAAACAGCATGAGTGATCTACAGAAAATCAGCTGTGGGAGCAGTGTTGCACGTAGTGTTGGCAACACGAGGCGCAACACTAGATCCAGACCAAGTTAGGCCTATTTTCCCTTTCAGCAAAATATGATCAGCCTTCAATTCTTAACCAACCAGAGACAAAGACACATCAATTTCTCAGGTAAAGCCATATGATTCCAGAATTCCAAAGATGAGGGATGTAAAAAGGCAAATTTGTGAACTTTAGAAACCTTCATCAGCAAATTGGAATATGACTTGAATACCAGCTTCACCAAACTTTAAAAAATGTCATGTACCAACTACAAAACGTATCATAGCTTGTAATTGGTTACCACAGTAAATTTGGTTGAAGGAGTCTCGTTCTTCACAACACTAATTGATTTTCAACAGAACTCCTTTCTCTTCATCATCAAAAGTGTGGTATAGAGCAGCAGTAGTAACTGAATCAAACATCTATTCGCTCATGCACAGACACTATGTCAAACTTGGCAGATTGCTCAGCATCTACACTAGCAGCGAGGTTTGCAAAGAGTTCCAAAACAGGCTTTTGACTGTAAGGAACAAAAGCAAAAACAGCAGAAAAAAGACCTCGAGTCTTGAAAGAATTCAACCAAATTCTGCCTCTTGCAAGCATGCAGATCAATCTTCTTCTCTTCAATGAACTCATGGTTGACATATAGATGTCAATAAACAATAGAAGCTTCTAAATATAACTTGTGAGATAAAGAAAGTGACATGTCACAATCTGCATGAACAGTGTTGCCTCCAGTGTTGGCAACACCATTCACAACATCATCACCAGCAGAATCTTTATTGTTCGCTTCCTCAAATGCATCATTCTCAGAGATGAAAGATGAACTACCAAACATATTAGGCCTATTATCTGCAAGTTTTTGTTGCATATATGCATCAGGTTCTTCCTCAATAACAGCAGAAGTAGGCACATGTTTGGAAAAAACAAAAAAAAAACAATCTGATTAGCACAGAAAGAAGATAAGCTTAAAGTTAATCAAAGCGATAGAATGTAGGAAGGCAATTTGATGACTGCAAAGACCAATTAAGCATAAAAATGATCAAATCAATGAGTAATATATGCTTAGAAGAAATCCATTGGACAGTAAAAAGAAATTCAGAATTCAAACATTCACCTTCTAACAAACTCATCTAGAAACACTTACCAACGAAAATTCTTATGGGTAAAACTTTTCAAATCAAGGAAATAAAATCCAACCTAATTATGAAAATAATCCGAGATTGAAAGCAATCAAAATTCCCATAAATAACTCCACATCGGCTCAACTCCACTAAATCATTGTTAATCACAAAAATTCAATTTTTAGTAGATAGAGTATTTCACCAAATTTGTTTGTTTAGAACGTCAAACCCTGAACAGAAAATATTCACAATTCTGAATGCATATGCATGTCTTATTTTATGCCTAAAACAGAATGTAACATAAAAAATAAAATGCAATCACATGCACATGATATGTTCACAAGTGTAGTGTTTCCTCTCGTGTTGACAACATCATCAACAACACCAAAGTTTTTCAAAAAGTATTTGAAACTTACACACTTTATTACCCTTGGTTTCAGAAAATTTCCAGAAGTGGTAGCCTGCACACTAAAAGAAAAGTCTTCATTGGACTCAATTAGGTGGCTTTTTCCATTTTCTTCCAATTATTGATAAAGTTTGTATGTATGACATTGGTCATCAAACTTATTAAAAATTTGAACACTGAATTTGCGAAACCACCTTTCACATGGGACACGAACATGGAATGCACGTACATCCCTCAACTACTTAGTGGTTTAGTCAGAGTTCAAAATCAAGAGCGTCAGTGTGATTTAAAAATTTTGCAGAAAAACTTGGCGCATGTCGAATCACTGTAACACAGATTAAAACACTGCACATCACAAAGTGAATGCAAAATGCCTAAAATCCTAAAAATGCATGAAAAAAAAACAACAGTGTTGTCTATGGTGTTGTAACACCGATGACAACATCAGTAAAGGAATATAATGCACACATGCTTAGAGACTTCCCATGATTAAAGAATCTCTCGAAATCTAAAATTTTTGTGAATATAACTGCCAGTTGGTTATTAGTTCCAACAAAATCCATCCGGATCACACCATTTTCTACCAAATCTTGAATAAAGTGACGTCGAATGTCAATGGGTTTTGTGCAAGAGTGTTGAACTGGGTTTTCTGAAATGTCAATCGCACTCAAATTATCACAATAAAAAATGGGAGGTTGACTTGTAAATTCACAATCCTCTATCATTTGGTTCATCAAAAAAATTTTTGAACAAAAACTTTTATTTCCAAGACAAAAACACCCACCCATAGTGCATTTTCTATCATTCAAAACCCCAGCACATAAACACACAGTAAAACCAACAAGAATGGTATTTGTCTCCCTAGTACCACAATCTCAAATCCAAGGTGTCGAAGGTGTATCTTAAGATACTTTTTACTTCTTTTAAATGTTTGACCTTATGATCAGATTGGTACCTATAACATAAACAATCATTAAACATGATATCAGCATGAATTGCAGTTAAGTACAAAAAATTTCCAATCATGATGTGGTACATGGTGTTGGCAACACCGGCCGCAACACCATTCTTATCCAACTTTTCACTAGATCCCATTGGTGTTTTCATGCTTTTAGTATTCTCATAACAGAAATTTTTCACCAAAATTTCAACATACTTACTTTGGGACAGAAAAACATCATCATGCATTTTTTAACTTAAAAACCAAGAAAATAACTCAACTCAACTACCATGCTCAATTCAAAGATGTAACACATGCATTCAACAAAATCAACAACATGTTTTTGAGAAGAAGCACAAAAACTGATGTCATCCATGAACACTTGGAAAACATTTATTTCACCTTTAAACTTTTGAATAAAAAAGGTTTCATCAACCTTACCTCGTTTGAAGCCAATTTCAAGAAGATATTCAATCAACCTTACCTCGTTTGTGGACATGAAACTCATGCATACTGACCCAATCACCTTGAGGTAGTCCACTTTGTCCTTCATTCGAGTTTGCATTGTTCCAAAAGCATCTTCAAAAGTCTGTGATGATGATTGGTTCTTCTGTATTTTGCTTGAAATGACCTTACCATCATTTATCAAAACAACATCATCATTGCTTGGTTGATTATCCTCAGGTTCAGTCACTGTTAGACCCGGTGTTGTGCTTGATGTTGCAACATCAAAGGCAACACCTGGATCTTTCATTGGACTAAAAATTTCCAGCTGATCATACACATCACCCTCATCAATTTTTCCTTTGAGATCTGCAAAATCATCAAAATATAAATTAATAAATTCCATAATTCTTATAGTTCTCAGATTAAACATTATATATGCACGACTAATCGAAACATATTCAAGAACCAAACATTTGTCAATTTTGGAATCAAATTTGGCTAGGTGATCTCTTTCATTCAAAACAAAACAAATACAGCCAAAAACATGAAAGAATTTAAGGTTTGGCCTCTTTCACATGAGAATCTCATAAGAAGTCATAGTAGAACCACTCCTTAAGTATACTCGATTCAATGCACAACAAGCTGTATCCACGACTTCTGCCCAAAATCTTTTTGAGATATTCTCTGAGCTCAGCATCAACCTATCCATCTCCTGCAACGTCCTATTCTTTCTTTTGGCCATGCCATTGTCTTGAGGAGTTTTTTGGGCAGAAAACTCATGTGATATGCCTTTCTTATCATAAAAATATAAAGAGTTCTCAAAAATCTTACCATGATTGGTCCTGATCCTTTCAACCTTCAAGTTATGTAGATTAGTAATCTTTGTGAGTAAATTATTAAAAATATCAAACATATCCAACTTCTCTTTGAAGAATCTTACTCGTGTAAAATGTGAGAAGTCATCAACACACACAAAAGAAAACTTCTTACCTCCATAGCTTTCCTGTAAGACCCGGGATTATTTGATTTAATCCGATATTATTTAATTTTAATCCGAGTATATTTAATTTGGGAATATTTAGAGTTTTGATTTAAATTCTAATATTCTTAAATTATTTAGGATTGAAATTGAATTAAATTAAGGGTCGAGGACCAAATTGCAAATACTGAAGAATTGAGGGGCTAAAATGCAATTTGGCTTGAAGTTATCAGATTTTTATTAGATTATCAGAATTTATACGTGTATATGTTATAATAAATTCAGAAAAAGTGAGCAGAGAAGCCGAGATCTTCATTTTCTTTGATTTTCTGATTTTCAAAACCCCGTAACTTTTGATTCGATCGTCCGATTTCGATTTCAAAAAGTGTTCTGGAATCCTAGAAATGCGGGCTTTGATCTAGTGTAAGTTTTTACATATTTTGGCATGGGTTGAAGATTTAAATGTTGCAGATATCAGATTTTATGTTTTATGTATGCGTTCTTGAGGTTATATGTGTGATATATTCGAAACCGGATCGAAGGGTGTATCTTATTGTACTTAATCATGATTTCGAGCTTATATTCAGTGCCTATAGCTGCTGGTATGAAGATTATGATGATGTTTTGTTGATGAATCAAGTATTTGATAGTTAGATTTGATTTTGATATTTCGTCGGTTACCGATTTTCAGTCGCTATGCCGTCGATTCATGTTTTGAAACCGTTCTGATAGCTGATGATTGAGCTGAGACGTTCTTTGAGATGTTGAAGTTTTAGTATTTTTATTCTTCACTTTTAGATTAGTTTGAAGGCTAACGACTCAAGAATTTGAATTCGAACCGAAAAAGACGAAGTTGAGGTTTGAAGTTGTTTGATTGTGAAGAATGAATGATGATGGAGTTGGGAAGTTGGTTAGAGTTTAATATATGTGTTCTTATTGTTTTGTTTCAGATTTGAATCTGCAAGAACCAACAAAACAAGAAGGTATAAGATGACATCGCAAGTCAGGGATTTGTAACTCGATAATGAAGCTTCTTGAGTTGTCCCGCCAAAATCACATACTTGTTTATTGTTTTGATTTTGTTATGATGTTGTCGATCCATATCAGGTAGTGGATCTTTGGTTCTATTTGATTATGATACGATATGAGATATGAATTTATTCTTATGCCAAGGTCTGAGGCGACCTTATTTTTGAGTCTGATGAGATGACGATAGATGAATATCCATGTCAAGATCGTATACGAATCTTGATGGAAAAGAGTGTGATACGAATCAATTCTTTATATATATACGTTTACTCTAATCTTGAGTTGAAATGTTTAGAGTCGATATGTTTTTATTTAACGCGTATATATGTTGATTATACTGAGATTGTATTCTCACCGGACGTTTCCGACTGTTGTCTTGTTTTGTACGTGTGCATGACAACAGATGGGGCAAGAGCTGACCAAAGTCATCGAGGGTAGCTCATGAGAGAGGATAGATATGTGGACTCGGGTTGTGTAGCTGATTTGATGAGTTTAGAAGACTAGCAAGCATGTTGGAAACACTTATGAATGATATTCTTGGGTAGTTGATGAACACCTTGTAAATTTCATGCTTTTTGTTGGATTTTTAATGGTTGGTTTGATGTATCAACTTGTTATAAACATGTTTAGATCTTGTTCTATGTGTGTATACATGTTTTAGGACTTCAATATGTTGAATTGAAAGGGTTGAAAGGATCAAAATTTGCTGTCAAAAACCAGAGAACAAGACTTCCCAGAGTTGTGCTCGGTCTGCTCTTTTTATCAGACCGAGCGCAACCCAATTTTTCCCAAACCGAGAGTTGGATTAGAGGGGGCGCTCGGTCTGCTATTTTTTACCGACCCCGCTCACCCCTCTGTGCTCGGTCTGCTTTTTTGATGGACCCCGCGCACCACCCCCCTTTGAAAAAAAAAATTTTGTTTGATCTTATTCCTTCCTTGTTTAATTAATGATGTTCAATTTCTAATTGCCCTAAGATTGAGATTAACAACCCGAGGCCCCACAACAGGTGGTATCATAGCCGATGTTGCTCTTGGACCTAGATTGAATTGTAGTGATTGAGCGGGGTAGATCGAGTCTTCTGTTCTGATTTATTTATTCTTGAAGCATGTTTATTAATCTTAAACTGATTTAAAGCTTTGAGAATTGCATGCTACTTGCTTATTTGATTTGATTGGAAGCATGTGGACTGAGACTGAATCAGAACTCGATCTCTTGAGAAGGCATTATCGTGCAAATCAGAGGAGGACTGAAACAGATTTATTATGTTTGAGATTGAATTTTGTACTAATCTGTTTCCTAATCAGATATTCCTCGAAGACCAGTGACTAGACAGACTGGCACAGTTCCGCTGCCAGAACAGGTAGTGATAGAACCGATAGTGCTACAAGCAACTGAAGCACCAAGAGTCAAATCGATAGTGCCACCGACAACAGAAATGCCTAGGACTGAGCAGGGTAGTACTTCGAGAGATATGGGGGATATGACTGCTACTCCGATGGAAACTCTGTTGAAACGCTTTCAGTTGTTTAAACCGCCAACACTGAAAGGAACTGAGAACTCTGTGGAATGTGAGAGTTGGCTCGAGGATATTGAAGAGTTGTTTGAATCCCTTTACTATGCCGACTATCGTCGAGTCAAACTTGTTATACACCAACTACATGAAGGTGCCAAAGGTTGGTGGATATCAACACGAAGAGCACTAGAGCATCGAGGTACGGTTATTACATGGGTTGTTTTTAAAACTGCTTTCTATCAACAATTCTTCCCAGTATCTTATAGGAAGGAGAAAGGATCGGAATTTGCTAGCTTGCAGCAAGGGCAACTGAATATTGAACAATATGTTGCTAAATTCACGAGTTTGCTGAAATTTGCTCCCCATATAGTAGACAGTGATGAAGCTCAAGCTGACCACTTCATTAATGGGTTGAATCCAGATGTTTTTACTCTCGTGAATGCGGGACGACCGAACAATTTTGCCGATGCTCTTGATCGTGCAAAAGGGGCTGAAGCTGGGTTGTTAAGGCAACGAGGAGCGCCGTTTGTGCCAGCACCAGCTATACATGTACCAATTGCTGATCAGCCACAGAATCCACCACCACCACAATTTGAAGGAGGAGGTTCTAGCAGTGGTAAGAAGAACTTCTTCAAAGGAAAGAGTAAGCAGTTTAAGCGGTCTGGAGGTAGTTCATCAAGTTCGAGTGGATCCAAATCGTTTAAAGTTGGACAGAAGTCTAGTGGTTCTGAGGTGTATTGCACCAAGTGTGGAGGTCGTCATGCCAGCGATCAGTGTCGAGGAGTGTTTGGCAGTTGTCATATCTGTAATCAGACCGGACATTTTGCAAGGGTCTGCCCATAGCAGGGTGTTGGAGGTTCACAAGGTGCAGGATCATCAAGACCAGTGGCTCAATCTGCATCTTCTGTTCATTTGTTCCAACCACAGACTTAGCAGCAAGGTAGAGGAAAAGGAAGTCAGACTGTGAGTCAACCTCCAAGACAGCAAGCTAGAGTGTTTGCATTGACTGAGGAGCAGGCACAGGCATCACCTGATGATGTGATAGCATGTAATTGTTCTCTTTGTGGTTATCCTGCTTATGTACTAGTTGATACAGGAGATTCTCATACATTTATTTCTGAAAAATTTGCGTTATTGCATTCATTACCTGTCGAGTCATTATCTGCTATTGTATCTATTTCCTCACCCTTGGGAAAAGGTATAGTATCCATGAAGTCAGTTAGAAACTGTTCATTGCAGTATGACGGTAATGAAATTGACTTAGACTGTATTGTGCTTGGATTATCCGATATTGATTGTATTATCGGTATAGACATGTTAACCAAGTACAGGGCTACAGTTGATTGTTTTCAGAAGATTGTGAGGTTCAGATCGGAGATGTCTGACGAGTAAAAATTTTATGGTAAGGGATCACGAGCCATAATTCCTTTGATATCTGTTCCTGCTATGACTGATTTATTGCAGAAATGGGCAGAAGGATTCCTTATTTACACAGTTGATGTATTGAAAACTAGCCCGAAATTGGCTGATTTGTCAGTGGTTAATGAGTTTGCTGATGTTTTCCCTGAAGAGATTCCGGGATTGCCTCCGTTTTGAGAGGTAGACTTCATCATAGAATTGATGTCATGTACGCAACCGATATCGAAAGCACCTTACCGTATGGCACCAATTGAATTGAAAGAGTTGAAAGAGTAGCTTGAAGATCTGTTAGCCAAAGGTTATATCAGACCGAGTGTTTCTCCTTGGGGCGCTCCGGTAATATTTGTTAGAAAGAAAGACGGATCGATGAGGTTATGTATTAACTACCGGAAATTGAATAAAGCAACGATAAAGAATCGCTATCCTTTACCTAGAATCGATGACTTGTTTGATCAATTGCAGGGTTCGTCAGTATATTCAAAGATTGATTTGAGATCAGGCTATCATCAATTGAGGGTAAGAGATGAGGATATCCCTAAGACTGCATTTAGAACCAGGTATGGCCATTACAAATTTATAAGGCCTTTTGGTCTAACGAATGCACCAGCAGTGTTTATGGGATTGATGAATAGAGTATTTCAAAAGTATGTAGATGATTTTGTGATTATCTCTATTGATGATATTTTGATATACTCTAAGAACCTATGTGATCATGCTGACCACTTGAGAACAGTTTTGAAGACGTTGAGAGAGAAGAAATTGTATGCTAAGCTATCCAAATGTGAGTTTTGGTTGAAACAGGTGGTATTTCTGGGTCATATTATTTCAGGAGATGGTATTTCAGTTGATCCAAGTAAAGTTGAAGCTGTGATTAGTTGGCAGAGACCGACATATGTGCCAGAAATTCGAAGTTTTATGGGCTTTGCAGGTTATTACCGTCGATTTATCAAATACTTTTCGTCCATTGCAAAGCCTATTACACAGCTTACACAGAAGAATGCACCGTTTATTTGGTCTGAGGCATGTGAAGCTAGTTTTCTTGAGTTGAAGAAAAGATTGACTACAGCACCAGTCTTGACAATCCCTTCAGGTACTGGTGATTTTGTTGTGTATTGTGATGCTTCTCATCAAGGTTTGGGATGTGTTTTGATGCAGAGAGGACATGTTGTTGCATATGCTTCACGACAACTGAAACCACATGAAGTTGGATATCCAATTCATGATATTGAATTGGCAGCTATCGTCTTTGCATTAAAAATCTGGCGACATTATCTGTATGGTGAAAAGTTTGAAATATTTTCCGATCATAAGAGTTTGAAGTATTTGTTTTCACAATCTGAGCTGAACATGAGACAAAGAATATGGCTTGATTTATTGAAAAACTTCGATTGTGAAATCAAATATTATCCAGTGAAGTCAAATGCAGCAGCTGATGCCCTAAGTAGGAAGGTATGTGTTTTATCCTTGTCTACTATTGGTGTATCTAATTTGATTGAAGATTGATGTATTTCTGGATATATATTTGAGACAGATAGGAGACCGATGAGAGTATATGATATTAGTGTTGAGCCTGAATTGTTGATTTGAATTAAAGAAGAACAGAAATCAGACTTCAGTGTTCAGAAATCAATTGAAATGATCAGATCAGGGCATCAATCTGAGTATAAGGTCAATACCGATGATGTTTTGTATGTGAATAACCGAATTGTTGTTCCAGATGTTTTTGATTTGAAACAGCAGATACTGATAGAAGCTCATAGTAGTAGATTCAGCATTCACCCTGGAGGCAGAAAAATGTACAATGATTTGAATAATCAGTACTGGTGGAAACAAATGAAGTCTGAGGTGACTGAATTTGTATCTAAATGTTTGAGCTTCCAACAGGTGAAGGCTGAGAGGAAGAAGCCTTGAGGTCTATTGCAGAGTTTATCTGTTCCTGAATGGAAATGAGATCACATTTCCATGGATTTTTTAACGAAGTTACCACGATCATCCCGAGGATGTGATGCTATCTGGGTTATTATTGATAGGTTGACGAAATCTGCATGTTTTATTCCATACCGAATGACTTATCGTCATGATCAGATGGCAGATTTATATGTTCGAGAAGTGGTACGATTGCATGATGTGCCAAAGTCGATTGTATCTGATCGAGATCCAAGATTCACTTTGCACTTTTGGCATAGTCTACAACAAGCTCTAGGTACGCGCTTACATTTGAGTACTGCTTATCATCCTCAAACTGACGGACAATCTGAACGAACTATTCAGACTCTTGAGGATATTCTTAGAGATGTAGTACTTGATTTTGGTACTACATGGCAAGATTCCATACCACTTGTGGAGTTTTCTTATAACAACAGTTATCAGACAAGTATTAAGATGGCTCCATTCGAAGCACTGTATGGAAAGAAATATCGATCACATTTATATTGGGATGATGTTACAGAGGTACCTGAATTGGGACCGGATATCATCAGACAGATGACTGAGAAGGTAAAGTTGATACAACATAGAATGAGAACAGCGCAGCATAGACAAGCCAAATATGCGAATATTCGACGTCGACCGTTATCTTTTGATCAGGGAGACAGAGTATTCTTGAAGATTTCTCCGTTCAGGGGTACTGTTCGATTTGGTAAGAGAGGTAAGTTGTCTCCACGTTTTATTGGCCCGTATGAGATTCTGGAGAAGATAGGCGATCTAGCTTATCGACTTGCATTGCTGCCATCTTTATCTGGTATCCATGATGTATTTCATGTCTCGATGCTTCGGAAGTATCAACCTGATGAATCTCATATCTTGCAACCTGATGAAGCTGAGTTGGATGAAACTCTTAGCTACTTTGAACAACCGATTCAGATACTTGATAGGAAGGAAAAACAACTCCGAACGAAGATCATTCCATTGGTGAAAATTCAATGGAGTCGACACGGAGTTGAAGAAGTGACGTGGGAAACTGAAGATGACATGAGACAGAGATTTCCCTATCTATTCCACTGATGTGAGTTCTTATTCAGTTTTTTGGTATTATTTATTCTTATGTGTTTACAGGACTGCATATCTTGATTATTTATGAATTCGAGGACGAACTCATGTCTTAGTGGGGTGGAAATGTAAGACCCGGGATTATTTGATTTAATCCGAGATTATTTAATTTTAATCCAAGTATATTTAATTTGGGAATATTTAGATTTTTGATTTAAATTCTAATATTCTTAAATTATTTAGGATTGAAATTGAATTAAATTATGGGTCGAGGACCAAATTGAAAATACTGAAGAATTGAGGGGCTAAAATGAAATTTGGCTTGAAGTTATCAGATTTTTATAAGATTATCAGCATGTATACGTGTATATGTTATAAGAAATTCAGAAAATTTGAGCAGAGAAGCCGAGATCTTCATTTTCTTTGATTTTATGATTTTTAAAACCCCGTAACTTTTGATTCGATCGTCCGATTTCGATTCCGAAAAGTGTTCTGGAATTCTTGCAACGAGGGCTTTGATCTAGTGTAAGTTTTTACGTATTTCGGCATGAGTTGAAGATTGAAATGTTGCGGATAACAATCATCAGCAGTAAACGATGATTTTCCAACAATAATTCAGATTTTTCCGTACCTCAATGTACTAATATACGTGTAGGCTCAACTGGGCAACTAGGGATAAATTAATTCAATGAAAATCAGGCCCAAAAAATCCAAACAATACCTCAATCATATCTATGTTGTATGTCTCAAAAATCAGATTCAAGTATTAATCACAGAGAGTATAAGACATTGTTCATTCACTTGGTTCCATTTTTTTCAAAAATATTTATCAGATAGGTAGACAATCATGGATTTCAGTTATAGCACAAATTTTTTTCTCATCATTGGCCATGCATCCAATTCTTTCTCGACTTATTTTCAACTAAAAACTTCTAAAAAAACAAAATTTTAATCTATGAAGCACACAATATATCCACTCAAACTAATCCACTCAACATAAACACAACCTCACAACTAAAACAAACACTAAATCATTGCACAAAAATGATTGTCTCCCCCCAAAATTATTATAATCATTGTCCCTAATGATATAAAAACAATAAAAAGAACAAAGGATGCGTACCTTCGACACCGATTATCAGTACCCGATGTAATAAATTTCATTACGATCTCCAAGAAAATAATTTGCAGCCGCAAAACCATGGTGGAGGAGGTAGATAAGCACCATATGAACATCCAAATGATCAGTGAACGTGTGATCATTAGCGCAAGACGAAGATTGCAGGTGAGGAGCCAAGCGCATGGTGGATTGCACATGGTAAAAGCTGGTGTGCGCATGGAGGTGTTGCTGCATGGAGGTTTTGCAGCTGGAGGCTCGAGCATGATGCATGGATGCCGAGCTGGATGGATGCATGTTAGCTCTTATCTTTGCACAAATGGAAGAGCTGGTTTGCACATGGGATCTGCAGCTGGTCAGGATTGTTGGCGCTTGGGAAGGGAAGTGGCTGGATTGCGCGATTGCGCTTGGATCTGCGCAGATGAGGAGCGCTGATGAGCAAGAAGGAGGCTGCGCGTTTGCTCTTGAGGTAGCGCAGATGGTGAGTGGTTGGCGCAAGGAGTGAGGCGCGATTGCGCTAGATATTGCGCAGATGTGGTTGGTTCGCGCAAGATGGTGGAGGAGGATTCTGCGCGTTTGCGCTTCAAAAGCAGCGCTGATGAGATTTTTTGCGCCTAATCTTGCGAAGATAACTTGCGCGATTGCGCTTGTTCTTGCGCGGTTAGGATCTTTGTTTGCGCAATATCTGGCGCTGAATTACTGCGCGATTGCGCATAAATAAGCGCAGATGGGGATCTCTCGTTTGCGCCTTGCACCGAAGAGGGTGCGCGGGCGCTCGAGATGTGTGGCGCGGGTGCGCCTATTGCTCGCAAATTTCTTCAGGGTATGGCGCTGGCGCTCAGATTAATGGGGCGGGCGCGCCGTCTGCTCGAAAATGAGATTTCTGGAGCCTGAAAATTTTTGAAAATTAAGAAAAAATAAGCTTCAAAATTTGATAATAAAATACTAAAAAAATTAAATAACAAAAATTAATTAAACTGAAAATAAAAGTAAATAAAATAAAATAAAATGTTTGGGTTGCCTCCCAAGTAGCGCTTGGTTTAAAGTCGTCAGCCCGACTTTCACCGGTGTTAGATCTTCCCTTTCTCTTTTACTCGCCAAATAAATTCCACGAACCGCCTTTTAAGTTTTGCTTTCTTGTTCTTCGTGGTTTTCTTCGTCGATAAATTTGGCGCTTTACTCTTGGATTCAACCTCAAAATCGGCTCTTGGACAGCTCTCCAACTTCACAACCGGTTCAATTAAGCACAATTCTTCAATGGGTGGATTGGGTGCTTTCGTGAATAAGTTGAAGACCACTCGTTCGTACTCCACACTCATCGACAATTCACCTTTGTTTACCTCTATCTTGGCATCCGCTATAGCCAAAAACGGTCGTCCAAAAATCAGCGGAGCACCATGATCCGCTTCAATATCCAAGTTCACAAAATCTGCTGGGAAGATGAATTTATCCACTTTGACTAGAACATCTTCAACAATTCCTCGGGGATATGTAATGCTCCGATCCGCCAATTGCAATGAAATCTTAGTTGATTTCATCTTTCCTAACTCCAAGGCTCTGTAAATAGATAATGACATTAAGTTAATACTAGCCCCTAAATCACAAAGTTCATTATTAAAATGAGAACCACCAATAGAACAAGGAATAGTAAAAATCCCTGGATTGTTAAGCTTTTGTGGCATCTTCTTTTGTAGCACCGCACTGCACTCTTCTGTCAGATTGACCACCTCGTTCTCTAGCAGCCTCCTTTTCTTGGACATCACATCCTTGATGAACTTCGCATAATTTGGCATTTGCTCCAAAGCTTCAGCAAAGGGGATGCTGATGTGAATTTTCTTGAAAATCTCCAAGAATTTGGAGAACTGCTCATCCAACGCCTTCTTCTTGAACCTTTGTGGGTAGGGGAGTGGAGGCTTGTACATCGGTTTCGAGTCAGGTTCAGGCTCCTTCTCTTTCTCCTCAACTTTTTCCTCAAATTTATTCTCCGCAATAGTAGGTATTTGGACTCCAACTTCTTTTCCACTCCTCAACTCTATGGCATTGCACCGCTCCTTGGGATTTACCTCAGTGTTGCTCGGAAACTGGCCTCTGTTGTTATCCTTCAAGGCATTCGCCAAATGCCCAATGCTAGTCTCCATGGATTGCAATACAGCACCCATGTTGTCCATGTGCGTCTCCAAGCTGTCGAGACGAGACTCAGTTCTCGCCATCCTCTTACCTGATTCTTGCACAAATGTACTAATCACATCCTCCAAAGACAACTTACCATCACCCTTATTAGTATTGTTAGCATATGAAAAATTTTCATTATTCCGCAAACTAGGGTGATAAGTATTAGGAACATGATTACCTCTGTAAGCTCCATAACCTCGGTATCCATTAGGATTAATATAATTAACTTCCTCTGGGGTATGTGATCCTTCAACTCCAATTGAATCTGCAACATTAATCTTATTCAAAGAAGCTACCTGTGTAGTTAGTGCAAATAATTGAGCACTGATGGATGTGAGAGGATCCACTGCATACACTCCAGCTGGCTTCTTGACTCCCATACGCTCAGATGGCCATTGAAAACTATTAACCGTCATCTGTTCCAGCATATCGTAGGCCTGTACATGGTCCTTAGCAAATATAGTGCCTCCAGCTGCAGAATCCACATTCATCCTCATAGGCGCATTTAGTCCGTTGTAAAACCACTCGATCTGCTCCCAATCTGCAAAATTATGGTTAGGAAAACGTCTAAGTAATTATTTGTACCTTTCCCACGCCTCGTATAGCTGTTCAGTGTCCATCTGCCAGAAGGTGCTGATCTCTATCTTCAACTTGGTGGACTTGGCAGGTGGAAAGTACTTTGCAAGAAATTTTTCTGTCATCCCCTCCCAAGTAGTGATGCTTCCTAGTGGTAGTGATTGCAACCAACTCCTTGCTTGATCCCTGAGAAAAAAAGAAAACAAGCGTAAACGAATAATATCCTCAGATAAACCATTAATTTTTACCGTATCGATTATCTCCAAGAAAGTGCGTAGGTATAGGTGAGGATCAGCAGTGGCGCTCCCATTAAATTGGTTCTGTTGAACCATGTTGATCAATGCAGGCTTTAGCTCAAAATTATTTGCATTGATAGTTCAACGAGCTATTCCAGAATAGTGAGCCTGGATCGTCGGCCTGAAATGATCTCTAATTGGCACCAGGGGAGCTTGTTGTGCTTCTTGTTCAGCCATTCTCTCAATTTTATCTCTTCTAGCTCTTCTTAAAGCACGTGCAGTGCGCTCGATCTCTGGATCAAACAGTAAAGAATTCGCACTTTGAGATCGTCGCATAGACTGCAATTAAAAATAAGAAGAAATCTATTAGTAATTAAAATAAAATAAAAAAACTCTAAATTAAAATCTAGACTAATTGGTAACAAAACTAAAAAATAATCAAAATTTACTCCCCGGCAACGGCGCCAAAAACTTGTTGTGAAAAATACTCGCAAGCATACGAGTGTCAAGTTTTAATATAGTGAATGAATAAAGTGTCGATCCCACAGGGAGTAAAATAAAAATATTCAGTGCTTGTAATTAAAATAGTCTAAACTTTATCTAGAAAATTAAAATCTCAGAATTTTGCAGAAAAATAAAATAATCAATGAGATTTAAAAGCACGCACACAACTTTCAAAAATAATCAATCAGAGAAAATTGGTCTAGAGGTATAGATTTCACCTGGTTTCAACAACAATCAATCCTAATTAATTAATCTTCATGAATTCCAGTCAATTAATAGCCAAGAACACTTAAGTTTATTATTTCCCTCTCCCGAGCAACAAATAATTTTTATCAACTACAATTCAATTCCAATATCTCTATTAAGAATTTACTTGCAGTGATCTATCACAAAACTATGTTATTTTTAAAAGCTCTGTTAAAATTAAACACTCTCCCGAGCTGTATAAATAATTAACAGTGTATTTTCTATTGGTCATATTCAAAATCTCCTCTCCCGAGTGTCAGATTTCAAATAAATATAACAAATTAATTATAGATCAGGTAATTGAAAAGACAGTCAATTCTAGAAAAAAATAATTAATCTAGAAGAAACACAATTCAATAAAATCAAAAATTCATGAAAGTGTCTACACCAGGTTCCATTTGACCTCTAGACTATAAAAAAATTAGTTCATAATTGAATTTAAATAAAACCAAAACATGTTCAAAAATTCAAACATATTCAGAATAAAATAAATAAAAAGTAAAGGAAACAAATCTGTCATCGACGCCGTGTCCGATCTATCGATCTCCGTCTTCGTTCTTCAGAAAAGCTCCAGAAATTCCTCCAGAAATCTTTCTCTGATATGTAAGATTATGTGTGTGGCGGCCTCCCCTTCTAAGATTTCAGACTTCCTTTTATATGATCCCCCATAAAGCCCAGCAAAAAGCCCATAAAATACTTGCCCGAAATAATAAAAACTCTAACTCACGATCGGGGCAGGCGCGCAATTAACGGCGTGGGCGCGCCTTTCATTCGACTTCAATTTTCCAAAGGTTTTTTTTTTTTTGACACAGCGCGATTGCTCTTACTTGAGCGCTAACAACAAGCGCTAAACTTTAGGCCCATTAAAGAAAAGCCCATTAACTGTTCCTTCTCTGTACGTTCTTTTCTTTTTTTCTCTTCTCTTCTTTCTTCTTTTCTTTTCTTTTCCTTTTAATTCCTCATTTTTATTCTATTTTTCAAATAACTTCAATAAATTCTTACAACCACAAAAACAACAAAACAACCACATAAATCTGCTCGAAACAAACAATATAATTAACAATTAAAATCATATATAAATTAAGTGTATAAAATACACTTATCAATATGGAACTCCAGAATTCAAAATAAGCATACCTTGGACAGCTTCATACTTACACAGATTTTTCAATGTCTCCAAATTTACATGACACAACTTTTGGTTCCATAAATCAAGATCATCCACTTTCATGTGGTTGCAGGCAAGTTGCTCTCCAAGTTGGTAGTACTTTGTTGATCTTGTACCTATCAAAACACATATGTTAGCATTATCAAAAACTTCACAAGTATTTTTATCAAACTTGACATGAAAATTATCATCACACAATTGACTAAAAGAAATCAAGTTTGAGATTAGTCCCTTGACATGTAGCACATTGTGAAACTTTGAAAATCCTTCCACGTTCGGTGTTCCTTTGCCACTAATCATTCCTTTTGCACCACCTCCGTAAGTCACTTTACCACATCTTTGGTCAATATGGTCCATGAGATGCTCTTTTGAACCTGTAATGTGGCGTGAGCTTCCACTATGAAAGTACCAGTGACCTGAAATGTTAGTTTTCAAGAAAATATAAACAACAAAACACTGAAAATCAAACTTTAGAACCAAAATTTTCTTTGTTGTGGGTCTGTTTTTGGTGGTGTTGTGCCTGGTATTGTGAAACACGGGGGGCAACATCAGCTTTGACTTCCAATACATGCAGTCATTCCTGGTCTTGAAACAAAAGGGCCTGATGTGATCTGGTTTGAAACAGTAATGACACATAAAATGACGCTTCCATTGCTTTGGCTTTTGAGGAAAAACACGCTCTTTTGATGGAGAATTCTTGAATGACGGAGCGACAATGGGTGTGCTAGAAGTATTGCTACCTTCTTTCACAAACACAGTTGGTTTTGATGATTCTCCAACTTCAAACACTCTGTTTACTAACCCTAGACCAGCCTTACCATCTTTACCCATTATAAAATCAAGCTTAGATGTACTTGAATTAAACTTAGCAAGATTTATAGTTACCTTTTCAAGCTCCCCCTTATCCTTGCAGAATTTAAGATTTTTCTTACCTAGAATCACTTCAAGCTTGGCCATGGCAGACTTCAAATCAGAATTTTCTTTAGAGATATTTGTGTTCAACTTGTTCTGTTTGATACGATCAGCATACAAGTCCTCATAAAGTTTTTGTACACACTCTAGAGTTATATCATCATTGACAGCTTCCTGATCACCAAAATTACCAAGAGTAGATGTATTCAAGCAGACTGATTTTTCACTGGTGTTGCGACTTGGTGTTGCAACACCGGAGGAAACACCCAGTGGGTTGACTTGAAAACACCTCTTTTCTTTCAACAATGTAGCCAGGGAGGTATGATCTTCTTCATCATTCTGTTCTTGATCTCTTTCAGAGTCATCATCACTCAAGGAAAAATTCATACCTTTGTGGAATCGATTTGCACATTCAATTGCATAATCTCCATATCCATTGCATTCCCTGCATTGTACATAATCAAAATTTTTGTTATTAGATTCATAATTAACAACATACCTTGGTCGAGATGGTTCTCGAGTAGGTGACACCCTCAACAGATTTTCAGGAGCCGAAAAACTAGGGTGCTTAGATTGTTGTTCAACTTTCTGTTTGCTTTTTCTCATCAAAAAATTTTCAAACTTTTGGGTGATCAAAGAAATTGAATCTTCACATAAATCTGACATATTGACTTCCGGTGATCGAAATCTGAAGTCAACAATCGGCACGTCCATAATAAATCTACAAAACAAAAATAAACAGAATCTCTTTTAGTAAGGTCAAGAGTTGGCTCTGATGCCACTTGACAGAAATCGTATTATAATTGTAGGTTAAAATAAAGAGTCAGTGTTGTCTGCAGTGTTATAACACCAATGACAACATAGTGCAGCGGAAAATAAACACGTAAAATAAACACAAGAAATTAATTTTGCACGAGTATAAAAACTCATGCGGGTGCCTTAAGGCTAAATATCACTAGTAAACGTAAGATCAGTCTTACAAAGTAATCCTAGTGATTTTACGAAAAGTCAGTAAATCCTAAATTTCTCAACAAGTTGAGAAATCAAACTTGCATCCTAAATAATCAAAGTATAAAACAAATCAGATGCAACTCCCGTAGCCTAAATTTGAAGAGACAGTAAAGATCTTCAACAACACAGTTCCAATAGTGTTGTCTCTGATGTCTTCAACATCAACGGCAGCATGGGGACAAGTAGTAAAAACGACTACAAAATTGCTTCAGAATCTTCGAATTCTTCAATGTGATTTTCTCTGAAAATTCTTATGAATTCTCCTCTAAAGTGTACGATTGTTTGTGCGCAGAATCCTTTACTTATAGATAAGAGTCCAAGCATGGAAAGTATTTCCTCGTAGAGTCCTACACATATAAGGAAATAAGTCTTTGTTAGGAATAAGACTCTTTTGATACCATCTTGATAATATATGATAACGATAATACACAATATTTCCTTATCAAGATAATACTCAATTTAGGCAAATATCTATCTCAATATTTTCGATAATAGCACATAAATATTCAACCTATCATATCATATCTTGATAATATTTTATAAACATAAATCCCTTAATTTCCTAATCAAGATATAATATTCATTCTACTTAAATATCTATCCTAGTCAATCTTGAGATCATAGAATATTTAACCATGTCATATCAAATCTATTGTCTAGAAGGCAAAATTCAATATTATAATTAACACGCTTAAGGAAAAGATTTTTCAAGGAATTAAAATTCCTTTCAGTATCACTAGAAGATTTTGAGTATTACAAGCAATTTGCAACACCCCATCTCAGTTAGGATTTACCCCACTGTCTACAACCGAGACTCCTAGACTTAACTCAAGAATTCAGTCCTCGACTGAATTTGTTATAGAGGTTTGCAGTACCTCAATTGATTAAGTACAATGTTTACAACTCAACACTTCAAACAAAATGATCCTAACTGATCTGATATACCCTATAGAGTGTGCTTGTGTTCTTCAGTTCTTGATATAATATTCAATATAATTGCTTGAACTCCTCTACTGATTGTCTGCATGCAACTGAAAGTGTTCAGTTGTCCTTTGATAAGTTGATAGTGTTTGTGAGTTCTTTTTAGAGCCGACTGCTTTCTTTGCTGCCTTTGATACCTTTTTATAGGAGCAATATTAAAACGGTCATCTTGATTCAAATGTATCCGTTGGATTGTAGCCGTTTTTTTTCTTTTAGATCACTGACATGAAGTACACTATTGCGGCCGCACAATTCTGATTATAGCAGTGTACGGGAATTCTTATCCAAAAGTTGTTGGCTTTTACCATTCGAGTGGTGAGCTTCTACTGGTTTGCTCTACTGCTCTACTTCTACTCTTCGAATGGCTCTTCATCAGCTTGTCTTTTGCTAATCTGATTTGCTCTACTGATTTGCTTTTATCGACTGGTTTATTTCTGCTCTTTTGGTCTGCTCTATTTATCTGCTTTTCTCGATTGGTCTACTTCTGCTCCTCGACTGACTCTTCTGATATGCTTTTGCTCTTCGACTGGTCTACTTCTCCTTATATTTAATTGATGTCCAAAGTAGTTTTTCAAACACCGAAACTTAGATACTTGATTTCTTAACACAATAATTTAGATTGATTTTGTTTTCGTAAGCAGCTAGATTATATTGAATTTGGGTGATTTTTTTTTCTTTTTATCATGTTTCGATTTAATTATTTAGTTCTATCTATCCCATTTTTTAATAAACATGATTTGATTTTTTTAAAGTAGAAATAACTTTGATTGATAGTTGGAGTCCCTTTTTTTCACTAACTTTTCCTATTTTTGGTTTTGGTTTAATAAATTTTCAAGATTTGGTTTGATGTACTAAATTATTTTTGGTTTTCACTCATTTACTTTGGAAAATATGTGGCGTTGTCACCAGAAAATACTTATATAACACTAAAAAACGTTAACTTGAATTAATACATTTTTTTCCCCTTGAATCTAGATATTATAGTGTCAAATCTTATTCGTACATATTGATCGCAAATATTTCGAGAAAAATTCAAAAACAAAAATTAGTAATCAGGTATCAACATGACTAATTAATAAAACAAATCATCCTTATTTCCTAGCTCCAAACTCAACTTCATTATTTTTAGTAATCTCCATTCATCTTAAAGCACTAAATCAACAACTTAAAGGACCAATTAATATCATATGATGATACTACAGATCTAATCGATGAAGGATTCAGGGTCCGGTGGAAGAGGCACTTCAATAGATCCTTCAAGCATATGCAAAACTCTCTTCATGTTAGGCCTCAACGATGGATCTTCTTGAATGCACCAAATCGCGACCATCACGAATTTCTTGAACCGTTTGATATCTTTCATGGTTTCCTCGTCATTAGCCACTAGCAAGTGCAGTGTACCGTCTTTGTAACAATCATAAGCCCAATCAGACAGAATTTCCTCGGCCACACCTTTTTCCACGTTCCTTCTGCAGCATATCAGCTCCAACAACAAGATACCGAAGCTGTAAACGTCGACCTTCACTGTGATAGGCATGTTTCTGAACCATTCAGGAGCTACATATCCTCTGGTTCCCCGGATCCCGGTCATTGTTCGGGTCTGATCATCTCTCAGAAGTTTCGCAAGCCCAAAATCCGAAATTTTTGCTACCAGGGATCCGTCCAAGAGTACATTTTGAGGCTTGACGTCGCAGTGTATGATTTGAGTGCTGCACTCTTCATGCAAATAGCAGAGTCCCCTCGCGGTTCCAAATGCGATCTGTACTCTTTGGTACCAATTCGGCCTCGAGTTCTGGAAAAGGAAGCTCGCTATAGAGCCATTGCTCATGTATTGGTAAACAAGAAGCCTGTTTTCACCTTCATCACAGTATCCTAGTAACTGCACCAGATTTTTGTGGTTAGTTCTGCTGATTGAGTTCACTTCAGCTTTGAATTCTTGTTCAGCTTCAATGGCTATCTTATTCAGCTTTTTGACCGCGATCAAAGGGCCATTTCGGTCCTCCAGAGTCCCTTTGTACACAGTTGAGCAAGCCCCACTACCAAGTTCTTCCTTAAATCCATTTGTTGCCTCTTGTAATTCTTTGAAAGTGAAACTTCTTACGTTCGCTACATCCGGAAGGGCCGAGTCCGGATGAAGAATCATTGATTCTCGTCGTTTTAAATGAAAACCAAACGACAATAAAGCAATGAGCAGGATTACGTTGACTAACACCGAACTTCCAAACAGAACAGATCCTGTGATGATGAGAGTGGATCTGTCGCTCTTTTTCGAATTATTATTACTAGGCGGGGCTAATGTGGCATTGCCTTTCCTTACTTTTATCAATGCTTTCCCCCCTATCCCCGAGTCAAGTCTTCCATTCGAAAGAGGGTATTTCTTCTTCCAACATGTATTTCTATCGTAGGAAGCAGCGGCGCAAAAACAATCATCAAGACAAGACTGTCGACACCAATCTTCTCGGACTTGTTGATATGTGATGTAATCAAAACCATAGAAATTGGTGTTAGGCATGTCCACAAAAGTGAAAAGGGATTTATCTTCTGATTCTTGATCACAACTCTGTGCCGTGAAATCTGGCTTGCATCCGCTCATCTTGTCACTTGGATCGATTAGAGAGTAACCGGTGGGACAGAAACAACTAGGCCTCTGATCAATTCCCAGAAGGGAGCATATGCTGTTGAAGCCACACGCACCCCATCCCGAGTAGACTGGCATACTGAGACATATATTCTCAGGTAAGAAGTCCGAAACGGACCAATTCATCGGCCTTCCACCTGTCTTATTACCAAACTTGGGATAAACAGAATGCCTGAGAACCCCGTCATAATCCAATATCGCTCTCTGGTAATATTGGGAGGTTGAAGCGCCATTTGAAGACAGAAAATTAAGTATTGTTCCATTCTCTGCCGTGAGAAAGATGTATCCAGATTGGTTAAAGATCACATGGAATCCACTGCCAACAGTATTTGATACCCAATATGGACCGATGTTGTCGTCCATGAGGAAGTTTCTGTTGTATGACCCAAGATTCCCATTACTTTGCATCGAAAACATGAATTTCCCACTCGAGTAATTCGTATCCGAAAAGCTGGAAACCAAACTACTACCCTGGTTGAATATCTGGGACGGTAAAATGGTATCGGTTGGATAATCAAAACTTTGCCACAAGACAGCTGATGCATTGCCCACCAGCACAAAGTTACCCGTGTCAAGCATGGCGCCATATGCGACACCGGACCTCGCCAGGGCAGCACTCCAAATCTGCTGGCCCGTTGGATCATCGAGCTCAAATCTCCCATCCGGAAAAATCTGAATCTTGGATCCTTTTGCAGCTGGATTATCCCGATTAGCAGACCAAATTATTGTTTTTTCGGGTATTTTGTCGAACCAGATGGCTAGCAAGTAGCCTCCACTGGGCACCATCTGTCGGAACCCGAAAGCAAAATCACCAGATGGCGATAGCCAAGCTGAATTCGAATTGTCCGAAGTGAGAGATGAGCCCAAAGAAACGTTCCGATAGGGCTGCGCAGTGGCTAATATTGGAACCAAAACAACTAACATCAAATGTAACATTTTACAGAAATGAACAGCACAAGTACTCAATTGAGCAAGGAAAGATATATAATGGAGTACTCGTCGTAACAACAAGAAGCACCATATATTATTCATGGAACATTGAAGCTAACTTAACTACTTCACGCGACTCCTCTTTCCATTCAAAAGTCAAAACATCTATATATTATTCACGAGTAAAAATAACTTTTTTTTTTATACATATATTTTTCTTTTTGAATTTTGTTTCACTGAGTTTTTCAGTTTTTGATTTTTGATACGCTAACTTTGATTTTTTTTTTTCGTTCAGTCTTATTTTGCCGGAGTTGTTATGTTGAATTGAAAATATCTATGTGATACTGAAAAATGCTAGTGTGGCATCGAAATTTTTTACTTGTCTAATTTTGCTTTAACAATTGGACCCTCACAAAAAACTTTTATGAAACTGTTTAACGAGTTAATTTTATGAGACGAATCTCCAGTCGGCCAATGAAAAATATTATTTTTATGCCAAAAATATTATTTTTTTACTCTAGATATAGAGCAGGTCGATTTGTCTTACAAATATAAATCATTGAAACCATGTCATAAGAGACCTGCTTTTGGACTAAAATACTAAAACCAAAATTTAAAAACTTAGATGACTAAAACTCAAAGTTAGACAAATGAATGAAAAAAAAAAACTCGAGACAAATTTATAATATATTTTTATAATAAAAAAAAGATCAAATGTCTATTGTCAAATTCAACGCTCCTTAGACGACTTTTTCGCAGCTTTGATTAAAAAAAGCACTCTATAAGCATTTATTTATGATTTTGAAAGCAACATGCAACGTGTAAGACGGAGTCAACATAGACGACATTTTAGCAGCTTTTATGGAAAATAATTGACATCATTAGGATTTCTTCAACCATATTCTTTGCCCAGTGGCTAAGAGTTTGAGACTGAGGCCCTGAGATCAAAAGATATCAGGTTTGATTTTTGTTAACTGTGGATAGATTTTTTAATTTATTTAAGTAGATTTATTTAATTTCTTTGCTCGAGACAAGCAAGTCGAGTCCATGCTCAAGTCTCGTCGGTTGTGCGGGCAGGGCAGTTTCATTCTTATGCTCAAGTCC
Organism: Henckelia pumila; assembly: GCF_033568475.1. Taxonomy (NCBI): domain Eukaryota; kingdom Viridiplantae; phylum Streptophyta; class Magnoliopsida; order Lamiales; family Gesneriaceae; genus Henckelia; species Henckelia pumila. The sequence goes on along the minus strand of NC_133120.1, from coordinate 126,454,487 downwards.
CATCGGTTGTACGGACAGTTTCAGTCTTTAGTGTTGTAATCTGATGTAATTTGATATTCGATGATACTTGTACTAAAAAAACCCACATTCTTCATTTTTCAGTTTCATATTCTCCAAAATAAGGTTTTGTATTTTTTATTCAAAAATATTTTTCAACTCATATTCTCTAAATTTTGTAAAATTCTCTATTTATTTATTATTTCTTTCCAAATTATTAAACATATGAAAAATATTAATACAAAAACTCTCGTGAGACGGTCTCACTGATCAATTTTATGAGAATGATATCTTATTTGGATCACCTATGAAAAAATATAAATTTTCATGCCAAAAATATTAATTTTTAGAGTAGGTATCATATCAGATGGGTCAACCATGTCCATATTTATATATAAAAAAACTAATATTTTCGACATAAAAAATAATATTTTTTATCGGTTGACCCAAATAAGAGATATGTCTCACAAATTTACCTGTGAGACCAGCTGGTTAATAATCTTTATTATTATACTCCCCTGATGTTTGGTGCAATAATTGTCCCTGCTTGGTAGAGCGATTGAACTATTGCGCTTGGGCTGCTGTTGAGTTAAAAGATTTGAGTTGCACCATTACCACCAGCTATAGCTTTTGGTAAAGCGGCAAGAGCTCGGTCCTACAATTGGTATCAGATGCAAGGTCATGGGTTCGATTTCCATTGATTGCAAGGAGTTGAATTATTGGAAAGGAGATTGTTGGGTGCAATTAATAATTTTCGCTGCTTGGTAGAGCGATCGAACCATGACGTTTGGGCTGTTGTGCGGTTTAAAAGATTTGTATTGCACCATTACCATCAGCTATAGATTTTGGTAAAGCGACAAGCGCTCGGTCCTACACCTGCTACATCACTAGTCCAACAATGGCTATAATATATATATATATATATATATATAGAAATTTTCAGCTGCCCAACTCGTCCCCGACAACTAAAACTCAGTACCGTGTTTTAGTGATACAAAAAAAAACAACTAAAACCCAATACCGGGTTTTAGTGATCGGAGACGAAGTGGGCAGGAATGGTTGGGCAGCTGAGAATTACTCTATATATATATATATATATATATATATATATATATATATATAGAGAGAGAGAGAGAGAGAGAGTTTTGATATCCTGTCCACCCACCGTGCCCACCTAATGTGCCCACCATGAGGTGACACTCAACTATTGGACGCACAATTCATCACATCCAATAGTTGAGTGTCACCTCATGGTGGGCACATTAGGTGAGCACGGTGAGTGAGCAGGATAACAAAATTGTATATATATATATATATGTTATCAAACGGTTAGCATTGTTATTGTCCAAGTCCATCATTTTAACATGATATCAAAGTTCAGGTTCACCGTTATGTATTAAATTATCCATAATTGGGTATTGTCATGTAAACTTTATGTTCCAGATCCAGATGTTCATTTCCGAGCATGAGAGGGGTGTTAGTTGTCTCATATCAGTAGAATAAAAATTTTGGGAATTATATATATATACTTAGATAATATATACTCCCCTTGAACTAGCTTTTGGAGTTCAATTAGGTTCAAATTAATAATATTAACACAAAATTATCCTAAATACACTTTTAACTTCAAAAATGTATTTAAGGTAGTTTTGTCATATAAGAAAGAAGGTGTAAAATATTTAACGTAGTTTTTTCATCTCAGAAGGAATGTGTAGTTGTGTCCGATAAAAATCGGATCGGACCAGACCGACCAGTTCGACCATGAACCGGTCACGAGTCCGATCCGACCATGCTAAAAAATGTTTAACCGATCAAAACATTCGCAACCGGTCAAATCCAATCAAGAACCGGTCGGACCGGCTTTGAATCGGTCCGACCGGTTCGTCTATTTTTTAAAAAAATTAATTTTTTTATAATTTGATTTTTTCATGAATTTCTTCCGAAAAAATTATTTCCTCTATTTTAAATTTAAAACTTTATTTTTGGGTATATATATGATTATTTGGTTTTGAATTTTGTTAAAAATATTATTTTAGTAGTATTGGAGCTTATGTTGAATTTTTTTTTAAAACTATATTTATGTTTGATGTTTTGATTATATTATGTTGTTTAGATTTTAAACTTTGTTAAATATATATATTTGTATATATATACACATATGTTGGGATCGAGTAGTGGCTCTTTTGGACTTGACCACCAACAGTTATTAAATTGAGTTCAGTTGTGGTTGACAACTGAACTGCTTTTTTTCTCGACTGTCCATGTCAATTGACCAACAAATATATATAAGTTTGCGGAAATGAGGTCGATTGACAGATTAGAATAATGTCTCAAAATGACCTAAACTGATGTGATAAGGGTAGACTGAAATAAAAGAACACGACTATTTGTTTCTAGATGTTTGGAGACTCAACTTCTCCCATGTCACCCCTTCTTTTACACATGAAGGACCCACTAGAAGATTTTGATCTATACAATAGCTTGCACAGACCCAATTCAGTATTAGGTCTTACCACATTGCCTAGCCTTGACTGAATGCAAGTGTCGACTGATTCATCTTTATCAAGGTTTGCAGCACCTCAACTGATCTTTTACAAAGATATTACAACTCAACACTTAGTACAAACTGATCCTACACTTGATCAGATAAATTCTATGAAGTGTGTGCTAGATCAATTGAAAAGTGAACTGCAATGGTGTGCGGGAGTGATCTTGATGGATGATCTCTTGTATTTTCTTGTGTTCACTCAACCACACTCTCTCTTCTTTGTTGGCACGAATGATATTCTATTTATAGATTTCAACTCCAACGGTAACTTGATTCAAATTCTAGCCATTGGTTTTAATTGTCTGCTACCTTGTACCTTCTCTGACACAGAGTACACTGATGCTTCTGTAGTTCTGCAGTGTCAGTTTTGTATGAAAAACTTTATCCAATCGCCGAGGTAGGCTTACGAATTTAGTCGTAGTTTGGTCAACTGATCAGTCTAGGTGGCTATCCAGTCCTGGTAATTTAGTTTAGCTCTGCACGACAGATTCCAGTTAGCTTTGCTAGTTCAGTCATGGTTTTAGCTCAAAGACTTGTTAGCTATCTCCAGTTAACTTGTCAAGTTGATGTCTTCAATTTCAGTCATGGACAAAGTCATTCGCTATATGATTTTGTCTATGTAGTACTGAATTCAAATATTACACTGTAAAAAAAAAAAAAAAAGAACTAGCTAGGGTGGTTGGTTATAGGAAAGAACTAAAGAGAGAAGAGATGAGGCACACTTTCTCTCACTCTGCCCAACAGTAGGTACCTTAACTAGGATTATGGAATTAATAGTATTGAATTCAAATATTACACTGTAAAAAAAGAGAAATATATCGTCCAAATGACAAGACATTCCGCCAAAAAAATGAACATAATTTCTCAATTGGTTTTGCTCGGCGAAAAGAGAACGAGTGCGCTCATACTTTAGCAAAAGTCTCTCGCTCCTATGCTAGTCCCACAGTTTAGAGTGAGCCTCCGAATTTCATTATTTCTTATTTGGATCAATTGTGTAAAAATCCTGCTCATTATTAATAAAATCTCCATTATTTGAGCTTAAAAAAAATTTGTTATTGTTGTAAAAAGAAAAAATTTACGGTAAAAAGTAAAATTCTCAAACTCTCAAAATATATCAAACTACATACTTTATAAAAAAAATTTCACTCAATTGTGTTCTCCTTCACAAATAGATAGACCTATTTATAGAATCTCATTGGAAAATAGTCCAAAAATAAATATATCATCACATACATATTTTCAACATTTCCAACTCTTATTTTCAACACTCCTCCTTGTGATGATGAAACGTGTTTTTATATTGCCTCGTTAAAAAACTTACTAGAAAAAAACCAATTGGGATAAAAACCATACTAAGAAAAAAAGAGTGCAGTCACGTAAACTCTCCCTCATGTTAACACGAGCGATTCCTCACATATTTCGTAGATTGCGTCTCTCAATGTTATATATATGCTTTATGAATATTATCGTAGGAAGTGCCTTTGTGAAGAGATCTGATGAGTTTTTACTTGATTGAATGTAACACATATCGATATATTTATTATTCTCAAGCTCTTGGGTTAATGCAAAAAAATTAGGGGGAATTTGTTTGGTTATGTCGTTTTTAATGTATCCTTCTTCATTTGAGCAACACATGCAGCATTATCTTCGTATAGTGTCACAGTCTTCTTGTCTACCGATAATCCACACGAGGTTTGGATATGTTGGGTCATTAATTTCAGCCACACACATTCACGGCTTGCTTCATGTAGTGAAATAATCTCGGTGTGATTTGATAAAGTTGTTACGAGTGTTTGTTTCTTTGAACGCCAAGAAATTGTAGTGCCTCCACGAGTAAATACATATCTGGTTTGGAAATGTGCCTTATGTGGATCAGATAACTATCCATGTTAGGATCGAAATACGTGTGTAGAGGCGGGGTGAATACACACTTAAAAATATTTTGGAGCTACAATAGCTATTTCTTGAAATGTTCGAAAATAAACCGAGCACCGATGAATTATATCGAGTTTGGTTTTCAAACCAAGCGGAATACACTCGAAATAATCCTTCGTAGAAGCCAAATAAACATTTTGAAAGTCATTTGAAATAATGCAAGTTCAAATAATAAAAACGGTTTGGTTGAAGCATTTTATCAAACACTTTGTATGCAATATTTTGGTGTATGAAGAACACATAAAATGCTTCAACAATGCATCTTAAAACAGTGGCAATAATAATGTAAATGCAATAAATAGATACAGATTTGTTTCTGAAAGTTCGAAGGCCAAATCCTTCTACATCTCCCCTTCTTCGACCTCGGAAGGATCCACTAAAAGTCTTTGATTTATACAAACCCATTTGTATAAACCCAATCCAATTTAGGACTTATCCAATGCCTAAACAAGAACTCCTAGCCACTCTCGATTGTAGGCCTCAACCTCACAATCCGCATAATGTTTTACGTCTTTATGCCAAGACTACAAACACAATCTTTAATGTCTTCGTGCTAAGACTTTCACTCAACTAATCTTGCAAAGCATGTCTCTCGTATGTGTGTGAGTGAGCTCTCTTCAAATGCTATTCAACAATATTTGGATGTGGAAGAGTGTTCTATAAAGTGGGTTTGGTGTAGAAGATTTAACGTTGAAAGCTCATATCTTCTTCTTGTTCCTCACACCTTGGGCTTGCTCTCAATCTAGCTTTTTTTTTCATGTAGGCTGCCCAAACTTTGAATCTTCATTTTCTTTTCTTGTTTTGTCTTCAAAGTGTTGTATTTATAACTCCAAGAATGATATGAACGTTAGATTCAAGAATATGACCGTTAGAGATGTTTTTGGACACTTTCTGGAGTTGCAACGGTCATATTTTAGTTGCTGTCCATTTTCTGAAGTTGAGCTGATTTTACTGTTCATCGGACTTGTTTGACCGATTCGATCTGGTCAAACTCATCTGGTCTAGTCAAGCTTTGATCTGGTCTAGTCCGACTTTGATCTGGTCGAGCTATGATCTGGTCTGGTTCAATTGATCTGGTATAGAGCAACTTCGATCTGGTCTTGTTCACTTGATCTGGTTTGGCCATGTTACATCTGATCTGTTCATTTGATTATAGCTCTTGATTAACTGATTTCTGGGCAAGGTGATGAGCATGAAAGTTGTAGCCCTTTCTCTTGGCTTTCCACGGAATCAAGAATCGCTTGATTTCGAGTTTGTATGTGAGAGATCTCAAAACTTCATCCTGCTTTATCTGCTTCTTACACTCCGATTCAGATTGAGCTTATTGCAGATGATTTGTGGATCATTGTCTTAGCTTTGTAACGCATACTGATTCATCCCGTTTAGATAAGCGAGCTGTAAGTTATGGCTAAAATACCAGGACTGGTCTGTTTGATCTGGTTGCTGTAGCTTTGATCTGATTTGCATCTAGCTCGATGTTGCGACCAATTTTTCGCCTTGCTAACGTCCGAATTAACTCATCTGGCCTGAGATATGACTTGTAGATATTTGAGTAACCTTTCCAACTATTTTGGCTTCAAGTCATTTGGATCACCGAGCTATGAGATATGATCGATTTACTAAACTGCGCTAGCTTGAATAACTTTGAGTTCCAGCTCAAACTTTCCAACTTTGATCTACTAACTACAACACTTGATTAAATATGTTAGAAACACAATAACAAGTTTTGTTGTCATCAAAATCAAGATTTCTTGTATTTCACAACCCAACAATCTTCCCCTTTTTGATGATCACAAAACTTGGATAAAAATATGGACGTTATTTTTATCTAACATATATATTTCTCCCCCTTTTTGTGTGAATCAAAAAGGTGTATATTAAGCAAAAAATTTTCTCCCCCTTCAAATTATAATTAGCTCTCCCCCTATATTTTTGAAACATTGAAATCCATGAAAGTATAGGGATAACTAAACGACATTTAAAAAAATATATATGCAATGCACAACAAATAAGCAAGTTGACAATTAGCAAGCTTCATCAAGAGTGAACCAAATTATATCAAACTATCAAGCATCACAAAATCAAGATTGATATGCCAACTGAAATATTCATGAAGCATTTAAGTGTCCCTTTAGTCACTAAGCACAATCACAATTGCAAGGAAAATGACTAGACATTCTTTAACTCAAGACATGCTAGCACAAGTAGAATATCAAGATGTCAATCAAACTCAAAAACTCTTTAAAAGCTAATATTAAAACGAGTCTACCAAGTTTTCTTGATGGTGTGTGGCTCTGTCAAGGTAATAAGTCCTTTTTATTTATGAGTGCAATATCCTTGAGCTTCTTGACAAAAACACCAACTCTATGTCCATTTCCAGTTTCTGCCGCAGCGCACATGGTCTGTCTTCAACGAATAAACTGCATTTTTTGGCGCATGACCAGGCTGCAAATTTTATACCGCTGCGATCCTCTATGAGTCTAGTTTGCAAATCAAAAAGCGGTTTGTCACTTGGACACTCAAGCAAGGAGTTATGCCATTTTTTCCAAAGTCGCTGCAAGCTGTAAAAAATTATCAACTATGCATATATGTGTTAGAAAATCTTAAAAACGAAATTTTGAAGATCAAAATCAGTTTCAAATGCTCTTTCAAGAACAACCGTCTCTGATACCAATTGTTAGGATTGAGATACATGTGTAGAGGGGGGGTGAATACACACTTAAAAATATTTTGGAGCTACAATAGCTCGTTCTTGAAATGTTCGAAAATAAACCGAGCACCGATAAATTATATCGAGTTTGGTTTTCAAACCAAGCGAAATAAACTCGAAATAATCTTTCGTAGAAACCAAATAAACATTTTGAAAGTCATTTGAAATAATGCAAGTTCAAATAATAAAAAACAGTTTGGTTGAAGCATTTTATCAAACACTTTGTATGCAATATTTTGGTGAATGAAGAACACATAAAATGCTTCAAAAATGCATCTTAAAACAGTGGCAATAATAATGTAAATGCAATAAATAAATACGGATTTGTTTTTGGAAGTTCGAAGGCCAAATCCTTCTACATCTCCCCTTCTTCCACCTCGAAAGGATCCACTAGAAGACTTTGATTTATACAAATCCATTTGTACAAACCCAATCCAATTTAGGACTTATCCAATGCCTAAACGAGAACTCCTAGCCACTCTCGATTGTAGGCCTCAACCTTACAATCCGCATAATATTTTACGTCTTTATGTCAAGATTACAAACACAATCTTTAATGTCTTTGTGCTAAGACTTTCACTCAACTAATCTTGCAAAGCATGTCTCTCGTATGTATGTGAGTGAGCTCTCTTAAAATGATATTCAACAATATTTGGATGTGGAAGAGTGTTTTATAAAGTGGGTTTGGTGTAGAGGATTTAACGTTGAAAGCTCATATCTTCTTCTTGTTCCTCACACCTTGGGCTTGCTCTCATTCTAGCTTTTTTCTTCATGTAGGCTGCCCACACTTTGAATCTTCATTCTCTTTTCTTTTTTTGTCTTCAAAGTGTTGTATTTATAACTCCAAGAATGATATGAATGTTAGATTCAAGAATATGACCGTTAGAGATGTTTTTGGACACTTTCTGGAGTTGCAACGGTCATATATGAGTTGATGTCTATTTTCTAAAGTTGAGCTGATTTTACTGTTCATCGGACTGGTTTGACCGATTCAATCTGGTCAAACTCATCTGGTCTGGTCCGACTTTGATCTGGTTGAGCTTTGATCTGGTCTGGTTCAATTGATCTGGTATAGAGCAACTTCGATCTGGTCTTGTTCACTTGATCTGGTTTGGCCATGTTACATCTGATCTGTTCATTTGATTATAGCTCTTGATTAACTGATTTTTGGGCAAGGTGATGAACATAAAAGTTGTAGCCCTTTCTCTTGGCTTTCCACGGAATCAAGAATCGCTCAATTTCAAGTTTGTATGTGAGAGATATACTCGAAATACTAAGCTGTGTCAGAAAATCTGTTCTGCAGAATTTCTGTGCAGATCTCGAAACTTCATCCTGCTTTATCTGCTTCTTACACTCCGATTCAGATTGAGCTTCTTGAAGATGATTTGTAGATCATTGTATTAGATTCGTAACGCATACTGATTCATCCCGTTTGTATAAGAGAGCTGTACGTTATGGCCAAAATACCAAGACTGGTCTGTTTGATCTGGTTGCTATAGCTTTGATCTAATTTGCATCTAGCTCGATGTTGCGACCAACTTTTCGCCTTGATAACGTCCGAATTAACTCATCTGGCCTGAGATATGACTTGTAGATATTTGAGTAATATTTCCAACTATTTTGGCTTCAAGTCATTTGGATCAACGAGCTATGAGATATGATTGATTTACTGAACTGCGCCAGCTTGAATAACTTTGAGTTTCAGCTCAAACTTTCCAACTTTGATCTACTAACTACAACACTTGATTAAATATGTTAGAAATACAATAACAAGTTTTGTTTTTATCAAAATCAAGATTGCTTGTGTTTCACAACCCAACAATCCATCATCAGCATAACCAATTATAATTTGATTGAAATCTTTTGAATACAAAAGTCCCAAATATTTCTTTTCTCGTAGATAACGGAATATATGTTTAATTCCGTTCCATTGTCTCTTTGTTGGATATGAGCTAAATCTTGCCAATAAATTTACAGCAAAAGATATATCAGGTATTTACAATTTTCAAGATACATAAAGGCACCAATAGCACTTAGATATGATACTTCTGGACCAAGAATAACTTCATCATGTTCACATGGACGGAATGGATCTTTTCTTTGTTTAATGATCTAACAACAATTGGAGTACTTAAAGGATTTGATTTATCTATATTAAAATGTTTAAGGACCTTTTCTGTATAATTTGACTGGTGAACAAATATTCCACATTCTTTTTGTTCAATTTGCAAACCCAAACAATACTTGGTTTTTCCAAGGTCCTTCATTTCAAATTCTTCCTTCAAGTACAACACAACTTCTTGAATTTCCTTATTCGTTTCAATGATGTTTAAATCATAAAAATATACAGCAATAATTATGCATCCGGATATTGTTTTCTTGATGAAAACGCTAGGGCATATTGAATTGTTTACATATCCCTTTTTCATCAAGTGTTCATTTAGTCGATTGTACCACATTCGGCCGGATTGCTTTAACCCATATAATGATCTTTGAAATTTCACAGAATAACATTCTTTCGGTTTTGAACTTTGTGCTTCAGGCATCGTAAATCCTTCAGGGATTTTCATATATATATATATATTACTATCGAGTGATCCTTATAAGTAAGATGTAACAACATCCATAAGACACATTTTTAAATTTTCAGATACTGTCAAACTACTCAAATATCGAAACTTAATTGCATCCATAATGGGAGAATACGTTTCTTCATAATCAATTCCAGGTTTTTGAGAAAAACCTTGTGCAACAAGTCGAGCTTTATATCTTACTATTTCATTTTTCTCAATTCTGTTTCAAATAAAAACCAATTTGTACCCAACAGGTTTTACACCTTCAGGAGTAAGGACTATAGGTCCAAAAACGTTACGTTTATTTAGAGAATCCAATTCAACCTGAATGACGTCTTTCCATTTTATCAATTCATGACAATTTTTACATTCACCAAAATATTTGGTTCATGATCTTCATTGTCATTTATGATGTCAAATGCCACATTGTAAGAAAATATCTCATCAATTTCTTCTACATTTTTTCGGTTCCATATTTTCCTGTATTAATATGATTGATAGAGATTTCACGATTCTCATCAGTATGTGGTTCTAACAGAACATTTTTATCATCATGTGTTTTAACTCGAACATCACTCTCTATTTTGTGATCATCGTGTTTCTCTATGCATTTTATTTTTCGAGGTTTTTTATCCTTGGAACCGATTGGTCTTCCACGCTTCAAGCGTTTTATGATATAATGAGTTTCTTCAATTTGTTTCTTTGGAATTTCAATTCGAGCAGGGGCATTTAATTATGTATATATGATTTGGTTACTCCTTTTGTGTCTGCAAATGCATCTGGTTGATTTGCTATTCTTTGCAAGTGCACAATTTGCTGTATATATTCTTTTCACATTTTTTAGTTCTTGGATCCAGATGTAAAAATAATGGTACATACCATGTAATTTTATTTTCGATATGTTTTTTTCTCCCCTTAATATTGGGAAGATTTCCTTATTAAAATGACAATCAACAAAACGTGCTGTAAACATGTCGCCTGTCTGAGGCTCAAGATATCGAATGATTGATGGACTATCATAACCGATATAAATTCCAATCTTTCTTTGAGGTCCCATTTTTGTTCGTTGAGGTGGTGCAATAGGCACATATACCATACATCCAAAAATTCTCAAATGAGAAATGTCTGCTTCTTTACCAAATGCAAGTTGCAATGGAGAGTATTTATGATATGCACTTGGTTTGATGCAAATTAATGCAGCAACATGTAAAATTGTATGTCCCCATATAGAAATAGGGAGTTTTGTTTTCATAATCATTGGTCTAGCAATCAGTTGTAGACGTTTAATCAATGATTCAGCTAATCCATCTTGTGTATGTACATGAGCAACATGATGCTCAACAGTGATTCCCATTGACATAAAATAATCATTGAAAGTCTGGGAAGTAAATTCACCAGCATTATCAAGTCTAATTTTCTTGATTGTATAATCGGGAAATTGATTCCGCAATTTTATTATTTGAGCAAGTAATCTTGCAAATACCATATTCTGAGTTGATAATAAACATACATGTGACCATCTGCTGAATGCATCGATCAATACCATAAAGTATTAAAATGGTCCACATGGTAGATGAATTGGCCCACAAATATCACCCTGAATACGTTCAAGAAACATGTGATTCAATTTGGATTTTACCTGGTGATGGTCTTATAATAAATTTTCCAAGAGAACATGATTTATATTGAAACTTATTATTCTGAAAGATCTTCTGGTTTTTCAGTAGATGACCATGTATTTTCTATAATTCTTCGCATCATTATTGAACCAAGATGTCCTAATCGATCATGTCAATTAGTTAATATTGAAGAATTTTCAACTACCACTACAACAAAAAAATGCTTTTCCGCAGCGTACAAATTACCTTTCCAAAGTGCGCATCGAAAGCTGCATAATTATAAGCTGTTGAAAGTCATGGGTCATCGACAGCGCGCAAAGCATGATGCAGAAAACATTATTGGCAGCCCACAAAGCACGCCGCAAAAAAGTTATTAGCAGCGTGCAATAAACGCCGCGGAAAAGTTATTGGCAGCACGCAATGTATGCCGCGGAAACATTTTTGGCAGCACACATGTGCACGCCGCGGAAACATTTTTGGCAGCGTACATGTGCACGCTGTTGATTTGTATTTTTTATATTTAATTTATTTTTATATTATATTATACCTATACAAATTAAAATAAATTGAAACTCAAATAATTATCATACCATAATCAACCATCATCAACACATTTAAACAAAAGAATATAGTATATCATACAAACTAATTAATTCTAATTTTTAATTATCTAAATAAGATATACATATTAATAAAGTAACTCGATCTTACTTAGAAACAAACATCATTTTTCATTCTCTTTTCTCTCTTTTCATCAAAAGACTTGAAGTAATCGCTTCTAAAACATATAAGTTCAATTCTCTTTGTCAATAGCTTCAGTAAAGGTACATATCGAAGAGTTCCACGCTAGCACTTAGAAAGAAAATATCCTCAAATTCATCCAACTCAATCTGTTAAAAAAAATCTATCAAAAAGTGCAAGCACTGAATATGTATAGTGAAACATATTTCTATCGAACCTGGAACATGAAAATGAGTAATTTCATGTCTGGGGAATGAAAAGATCGAATGAACCGGCCTCATCCAAGAAACCATAAGCCTTTGAAGATGTTTCAATTGGAAGAGATCTGTGTAAACATCACATTTCATTTTAGGCAATCGATATAAGTTATAATAGGCAGGCAAACAAATTCAGTGCATTCTACCTTGAAATTTTTCACGAATTTATATTTCTCAACTTTTTCATGTGACGTTTTGCAAATAAAAAAGATTAAAATTTTATTACTTATTACTGGAACGAACATACAAAAAATAATATCAACACATGATTTAATATGAGTTAAATGAGCATAACCTCGATCTCCATCTCATTGTGTGAATGTGGTCTTATCGGAGATAAATTCAGCTCCAAAACAACCTTTGTTTTAATTCCTGAGAAATATTCAAAACATAAACAATTAAAATAAATTACAATCAAAATAATTCAGCATTTTGATTTCTTTATAACCTAAATAGCTAACAAATTCAAAACAACTCTCATCACTACTTTCTCAAAACAAACAATCAAACTAAACTAGCATTTCGTTTATGATATAAATTGCAAACAAATTCATACTGGATAGAATGAATCATCAAGTTTAAGGAAGCATGAAATTTACAGTACTATAAAAAGACAGGTACTTGTCATGTCTTTAGGAAGCTTAGCAGTGCAAAGAGCTGCAATTTTGAGGACCAGAAGAATCTCTTCTTGAACATATTTACATTGGCTAGAAACGTTAGGGTATAATACTTGCTCTGATACTATGTTGTTTGCCTTTCTTCGAACCCATTCTACTATATCGACGGAGTCGCCAAATGAAGGATCTAATGGCATTTTACCTTTTAGTAGCTCCAAGATTACGACCCCAAAACTATATACGTCACTCTTCTCATCAACCTTCAAAGTGTATCCATATTCTGAAAAAAATTTGAAACCAAGATTTTCTTTGAGAGAAAATTCACAAAACGATGGACATTTTAAAAGGAATTTGGTTTGTAAGAATCAACTAACCTGGTGCTATGTACCCATAAGAGCCCGCCACCATGGAAACAGTCTCATTATTGTGATTCATTGTTCTAGCCAACCCGAAATCAGCAATTCTTGCCTCGAAATCCGATCTAACAAAATGTTATTCGACTTCAAGTTTTTTCAATTCTCCAAGCCCTTAAAGCAAATTCACAAAACGGTGGACATTTTAAAGACTACTTTAATAGCTAAGATTTTTGAAGCATATTGGGATTTTAGGGTTTAATTATGCTTCCTTAAACATTTAAAATAATTTTACGATGCTTAAATATCATCGCTTCCTTCTATGAAGATTTGGGTAGAGGAACAAATTTTTATTATTATCATTATTACTATGATTATGATTATTATAGAATTAAGATTTAATTTACAAGAAAATTGCAAGTACATAAAACAAAAAACCCGTTAATCGCCAATGAAAAATGGTGAATTTACTCTACAACCAAGCATATTCAAGAATCTTTGGCTAATATTTTTTAGTTTCTAAGAACAATTACTATCACAGTAAACAATTACTATTCTAATAAATTATTCCTAAACTTCAACAAGAGAACGTTTCTTGACCCAATTGAGAGAACAAAAATCCTCCAAACTTTTAAAAAAAAAATCTGACCCAAACATTCCAAAAACACATGCAATTTTCAAGATTATCAAAACCACAAAACTAAAACACTAGGAAGTGCTACTAACTACGTAGTGATACAAGGAATTGAATATCCAAATTAAGTTGCAGCTGAAATTCCATCAATAGTTTTTCTACAAATTTCCCTTATATACACTAGTAATTTCATCTCCACATTATAAGTTATTGTTTTCGGTCAATAAAACATAGTCATTTTGAAGCACTTAAATATATATGAAATAAAAAATCAGAGAGTAGCAAATACCAACGTCTCGCTTGTGGAAACATTAGTATATATCCGGTTCTCCAAAGTTTCACTTTTGATACCTTGCCAATGCCTTGAGCATGCTGCTGGGTATCTCAAGTAATTTTACACAAGTAATTAGTAGCTTAAACAGTAAATCATAAACAATTACAAATCAAGAAAGTACGTTAATTTTATTTGTGACTAAAGCATGAGCCAAACCAATGATTAGCCTTCGTAGACGGTCAAATGTATGTCAAAATTCCTGTGCTAAGTACAAAAGGTGTCCCAATTACCTAAGAAAACACGTATAACTCAATTTCAGTATGTATTAGTGAAGCTCAATAAATTGACAGGGGTAATAAATTAACCAAGAACAACATGTATAACATAAAGGAATATTATGTTTATGAAATTGTAAACAAGAAAAACCTTGAATCACCACAAAAGCCGAGTGGAAAAATCGAGTGAAAATAAAAAAAAATCCATGCCCGTAAATAACAGATGAGTTAAACAACATCATACTTATAAATAATAATGACACAAACCCAATTCATGACTCCATCGTTGAAGCAAACAGAATAGGAGGAGCAATTAGAATTAATTTTATAATTGAAATCAATGACAATAACTTAAAGGAAAGAAATGTTTCAGACCCAAATTAAAGGTTTCCGAAGCATTGAGGAAATGGAAAACTCACAATCGATTTGGAGGAAAAGAGGAAAAAATACCATACCTAAAAAGGAGGAAGCCACTGGACGATTGAATGAAGCTAGTGAAGGTCAGAAGCTAGTGAGTGAAGCGAGAAGGTGAGGAGCGATTGAGATTTAAAAAAAAAACACGAGAAGGTGAGGAGCGATTGAGCGATGTAGAGAAAGGTTTCAATTCGAGAAAATAGGGAAGGCGTGGAGAAAAATGAATTTGAAGATTTGATAGTCATTTTATTCTATCGTCATTCACAGCGTTCTCTGCCTACGCTGTAGATAGTATGTTTAAACAACACGCTTACTTCGCGGTAAAAATAAATATTCGCGGCGTGAAATTATTGCAAGCTGTCAATTATGGAAGCTTAACAATATTAGCAGCTCCCATGCATGAATGCCCTGCAAATAATAAAATTAACAGCCTACTTTTAATGTACGCTGTTAATATTGAGCTGTAAAAAGTCATATTTATTGTAGTGTACCATGTTTGATTCAATTGGACTTATATGCGTATAATGCAATCCAGTAGGGAGCATTGGTAGTTTTTCAACTATATATTTCTTTTCTTATTTATATGTGGTAAGACACATATATTTCTCATTTCTTTCAGTTATTGTCTGAGTATCAAACCCATGGAAATATATGTCATTAAATCTCAACAAATTCTTTTTCGATTGTGGTGAATACAAAAAATTATTTATCAGAAATTGTGTACCATTAGGTAACAAAAAATGTGCTTTACCACAATCTTTAATCAAGTTTACATAACCTGATATTGTATTCATCATTGTTTTTGTTGGCTTTAGTTCCAAGAAATATCTTTTATCTCGGAGAATAGTGTGCGTTGTACCACTATCAGGTATACAAACTTTCATGAGAATAGTTCCTTGTTTAGCTTTTCTCATATCATTTCCATATTGAACTTCAAAAAAAAAATGCAATGAAGAAAAATTACTGACAATACATATGAAAATTATTGAAAAATATAACACATACCATAATTATACAATAACACAATACCATACGAGTACATGAAAAATATAATTTTTACATTTCTATTCCACCAGTATATTGATCATTTTCAGAGAAATCATTCAGAAAATCGACAACATCAAAATGAGTTGAATCACTCAAACGGTCACTGTGTTCAGCGAAGTTGGTCTCTTTTTCTTTTCCCTTTATTGATTCTTTATAGAGATTACAAAGGTGCTCAGGGGCTTGGTAAATACGAGACCAATGTCCTGAAGTGCCCCATCTAAAACAAGAAATTTTAAATCGTTTTGAGTTATTTTCATTAACACTCATGTTCTCATGATGCCTTTTTAGTGGGTGGTTCGTGACGCCTTTTTGAGATGAGTTATAGAAGTAACTATCTCGATTGTTTTCAAAATCACGGCCGCGACCATGACCACGACCACTTCCACGTCCACGACCTCGATTTCGACCTCGACCAAAATTTTGTCTACGACTTTGATTTTGGTTTCCATGTTTAAATTCATTTTTACTTACGACATTTGCTTCTGGAAATGCCGTTGATCCAGTGGGTTGGGACTGATGATTTCTCATTAGCAGCTCATTGTTCTTTTCTGCCACAAGAAGACATGTGATAAGTTCATAATATCTCGCAAATCCACGCACTCTATATTATTGTTGTAGAGTTATATTTGATGCGTGAAAAGTGAAAAATATTTTTCCAAGAATTTCCGATTTCATAACCTCATGTCCAAAAAATTTGAATTGCGAGATTATTCGATACATTATCGAATTATAATCACTGACTTTCTTAAAATCTTGGAATCTTAACGTATTTCATTCATCACGGTCAATCGGAAGTATAAATTCCCTTATATGTTCAAATCTTTTCTTTAATCATTTACATAAAGCCATGAGATCTTTTTCAATGAGATATTCACATTTTAATCCTTCATCAAGATGTCGATGCAAAAATATCATAGCTTTCGCTTTTATCTTGTGATGATGATATGACATTTTATTTAATCGTCTCATTTAGATCCAATGACTTAAGATGCATTTCTACATCGAGAGTCGATGTCATATAATTTTTTCCTGTAATGTCAAGCGCAACGAATTCGAGCATTGCCAAATTTGACATGATGGTACTAGAGAAAATAACAATGCATTTTATTAGTTAAGTTCTAAATCTATTAATATGACAATACAAAGTAACGGATAACCTATAAGTACAAGCATACTTAAAAATAAAGAAAAAATGTGAGGCGAATATTTTCCGATAAATACAAGACTAGTTAGTATAATCACCAAAATAATTATAAAAAATAACCTTGAAAGAGCCATCTTCTTCTTCTTTTTCTACTTTTTTTAAGTAGAAAGAAAAATTGATGAAGAATAATTTTAGGGAGGAAGAGTAATTTTGGAGTGATTGAAATGTGTTTTGAGAAATCATATTTATATGGTAAAAACTAGTTGTTTATTACCTTTTATGACCGTTTAAAAATTTTATTATTATTGTTATTATTATTTTTAGAATAATAATAAAGGTATGTATTTGCATAATTTTATGGTAATAATATGATGTATATAACGTTAATCATGCATGGTTAAATAATTATGTATATCACATCACATTATTATAATGAGTTGTCAGTGACTCCTTTTATATAACTAGTAATAGATACGTGTGTTGTACGTGGATATCGAACTTAAATGAACTATGAATGGTTACAAAATTGTGCAAATGAACGTTATACGCAATTTTTTGCATCTCATATTCAAATATTTTAAACAACCGTGATTTTTTCAAACATTTTTGTTTACTTTTTTAATCATTCAATTTTTTTATATTTTATTTTTACTTCTCCTACTTTATTTTCGATTAAATTCACCAATCCTATCATTATCTCTTATTTTCATTTTTCTTTTTTCATTATCGAATTTGATGTTATTTAGTCTTTTTTGACACTTACCTATTTTTTTAATTGTCATATTATTGCTTTATTTATTTGAGTTATTGCAATATATATTTTTTTAATTTAATTTAACTTTTTGGGTTTTCTTCCCTCAAAACCAACCCCCTCCTTTTGTCTTTTGTGTTTTATTAAGAATCACTCGATTTTCTCAATTTTTTCTACAGTAACTAACAATACATAATTGTTTTTAGGTATTAATTTTTCAAATTATAAAAAAACATTGTGTGATTTGTTTGTTTGGTTCTTAAAGTTTTTTCATGTTTAGACATACATTTTTCTTGTAAATGAACCAAACGTAATATTAAATAAATTTTCATCCCTCTCCTTCGATACATTCTAAAGTTTTTTACACGAGATATATCTACGTGCAATATTATTATAATTATTATCATCAATTATTAATGCATAGTTTTTCGTGCAATGGCATTTCCTAATATATATATATATTTATTATTAGTAGTACTACTAATAGTCTAATACTAATACTTATTATATGTATTTATTATTATTATTATTATTATTATTATTATTATACATTAATTAATGTATATATGAAGCTATTTTTTTTATGAGAACAAACCATTTCATTAGATATTAATCTTTATTTCTACGTGCAATCAGATTTTCTTATTTATTTATTTATTTATTATTATTATTATTATTATTATTATTATTAACTATTATATTTATTTATTTATCATTATAATTATTATCATCACCAATTGGTTAATATTGTATAGGTTTTCGTGGAATGAAATTTCTTAATTTATATATTTATTATTATTAGTATTACTAAAATTTATTACACTTTTATAATAGTAATAGATATATTTATATTATTAGATGAACAATATACAATTAAACTAATTTACACTTTGTTTTTTTATGAGATATATTGTTAGGATCGAAAATGTCTTTCTCAACTGTATGGAGTTCAGATGGGTTAGTAAATGAAATCTTATCTTTCTCGTGTGTCTATGTTAATCAACCAACTTAAATCAGTGCGGAAGAGATTGACTAACAGATCGAACACTCTTCAAATGGATTGGTTAAATTTGTGAAGTGAGTGAACGTGTTAGGCAGAAGGGAAATAACACGGTGAATTGTTTCTGGATGTTCGGAGCTCAATATCCTACGTCACCCCTTCTTTCTCCTCGGAAGAATTCACTATCTTCTAGAAAACTTTGATCTACACAAGCAATTTGCACAGACCCGATCCAAGATTGGACTTACACCTCTGCCTATCTCAGAACTCCTAGACACTCAAGAACACAGCCCTTGACTGTTTCTTGTTACAAAGGTAGTGTTTTACAGAATACTCAACTGATTTGATATAATCTTACAACTCGATAAACTCAACACAAATGATCCTCACTTGATCTGATATGATGCTAAGTGTGTGTTTGATTAATCTGATCTGATTGCTCTTTGAAGCTCTTAACTTTCTGATCGTGTATTCTCTTCTCTTTCTGTAGCTCTCTCCTTCTTTTCTTGCTTGTCTCTTGTATTTATAGCCTCCAGAAAGTATCCGTTAAGGTGTCCAACAAGTATCCTTAAATTGCTCTCAGATCTTGACTTTTTGGTTCTTTGTTGGCAACGTTCAAATCTTCATTTAATGTCTTTTGTCTTTTAGCACAAAAGCTCCTTGATTGTTGAGATCTTCAATTGATCTGATCCTTGCTTCTTCTACTTCTGCTTCTTCAATTGATCTGCCTTTTGCTTCTTCTGCCTCTGCTTCTTCAATTGATGACTTAGGTAAGTTTTCAAAAACCGAAACTTAGATCTTGAATTCTTAAGAATTTCCCCCTTTTTGGTGTTTGATAAAACTAAGAATTTTATCTGTCATTTTCCCTCTTTTTGACAATCGCATCAACTGATGATATTTTTCTTTTTAGTCGTTCTTTGATCTGCTCTTACTTTCTTTGAATTTGTTCCCCCTTAAAAGGTGATTTCAAATTTCTAGCTTGTCTGATCTGGTTGACTGATCTGGTCATGTATGAGCTTTAACCGATATGATCTGGTTCAATTGATCTAGTCTCTTAGTTGATATTCATCATTCCAATTGATCTGGCTCGTTTATGATTCGATCTGATCTTTTTTGGTTCGATTGATCTTGTCTGATCTGATTGAACTTTGATCTGGTATGGTTTGATTTGTCTGGTCTGGTCCAATATGATTTGATCTGACGTTGATCTGGTCCAACTTTAATCTGGATTCTTATCTCTTGCTCTGTATCTTCGAGTTGATATGTTACCTCCAAGTTGATCTGGTTCCTATTGGATACATTGATCTTCTTTGCTCAGTTCTTCTATTCTTCTTCTCGACTGATCTGCTTTCTTCTTCTTCAATTAAGATGCTAGAGAGAATCTTCATTCCCCCTCAATCTGTTGTGTTTCTCTCCATATTTTGGGTTCTGTGGTGTATTCTTGTGTTCTTAAAAATATCTTTTATATGTAGATGAAATCCCATCGAGCTTTTATTTTTCACAATTCTTCATCTAGTCTCCAAGATTGGTGCGGGCTCGCATGCTCTTCATAGCAACAGCGCTATCGTGCTTTGGAGGAGCGCTACTGAAGAGCTATTGCACTTCCAAGGAGCGCTAGGAGCGCTATCGCGCTTCTAAGGGGATCTAGTAGTGCTATCGCGCTATTGAGGGGCGCTACAAGCGCTATCCAGGTGCGCTATCGCGCTAGCAAGGGGCGCTACTTTCTTGTTCTGCCGAGAGACAATTTTCAAAAATCATATCTCACAATCTAGCCGTCGGATCAAGCTAAAATTTGTACAGCAGCTTTAAAACATCTTAAACTTTATTATGAACGGTGAGATTGGATATAGTTGAATCTAACATCCTTAATAAATTTCTGAAGTTTGCTGTACTGTAATTCCTTTCTCAATTCTTCTCAGTACTTGTCACCTGCAAATACAAATAAAAATATTCTATGGTACCCATATCTTATGTGGGTCCTCGATGGATTAGTCTTTTAGGAACCCAAACTTTGATTAATCTAATAGGTCGATCATTGAAAGTGTCCCATAAAGTTTGTATATTGTGCCGTGTGTGCTGATGATATGTATGTGAATGATAAATATGATATGCATTGTGTCGTTTGTGCATTGGATATGTCTATCTAGATTGATTGTACAAGTTAGGCCTCCAATATCTCTTTTGAACGGATCTATTTTTGAAATAAGGTGGTCTATGTTGTACCTTCATAGAGTCTTGTCTTGCTTGACCTATCCAGAATGAACTGGTCTATTTTTGATCCGGCTTGAGTTAGAACTCTCTGGTTCCACATATCCCAATCCTCGATTGTAAAGAGTTTTTGGTTGAGATATAGGTGAACTGACATGATTATCAGGTTCTATATTTTCATATATCGTGCTGGACTTGACAAATTTCACATAATTTGAAGTGTTCTTGTCCAGACAGGATTGAGTAGTTGGCTCAGCTTGTTTGCAGTCCTTGTCACTAAATCCGAGACCTGTCTTGTCTCCAAAAGATTTTTGTGACTCTTGCATCTCAGTTAACAATGCTGATGACTTATTCCAGGTGGTGGTCAGCTCAGTCAGTCTTAAATTTTCTGATCTTAACCGCTGACTTTCAACTTGTAGCTTATCATTTTCAGTCTTAAGCTTGGCAATCTCTGCTTCTAGACTGATTTTCTCAACTGATGTTTCCCAATTGGGTTCAGTTGAGCAGTCCGACAGATCATTTTGCTTGGCCTTAACTTCCTCAAATGCTAAGCACAGTCGTTGATACTCATTACTCATGTCATGTAATGCATTTGCGAAATCTTCTCGTGTAAATTCATCTGAGTTGAAATCAAATACCTGTTCACTGGAGAAGAGTTGATCTGATGATTGATTGCTGATAGGTTGTTGGTCACTTTTGGCCATGAGACAGCTATCTTCATAATCATCAGAGCTTGATGAGCTAACTGGATGTCAAGATTCCTCAATAAAAGCGATTGGTTCAGTTGAGAAACGTTCGAGTAAGTCAGATGGATGAATTGGTTGACTTGTGCTCTCATCATCATTTGATCTGGAACTATCTGAGCAGCAGAGTTCTTTAAGATCTTCAATCATTGGACTCCTGATCTGCTCAGCCTCCTCATCTGTTCCAAGCTTGATCAACTGCTGCCAAAGATCCTTAGCAGTGGAGCATGTCTCAATAGTTTTGGCAGTACAGTTGTCCACGGTGGTGTACCAGAAGCTTTTAGCAATCTCACTACATGCGGCCATTTGAATATGTTCAGAGACGAGAAAGTACCTCGCTCTGATACCACTTGTTAGGATCGAAAATGTCTTTCTCAACTGTATGGAGTTCAGATAGGTTAGTAAATGAAATCTTGTCTTTCTCGTGTGTCTATGTTAATCAACCAACTTAAATCAGTGCGGAAGAGATTGACTAAAAGATCGAACACTCTTCAAATGGATTGGTTAAATTTGTGAAGTGAGTGAAAGTGTTAGGCAGAAGGGAAATAACACGGTGAATTGTTTCTGGATGTTCGGAGCTCAATCTCCTACGTCACCCCTTCTTCCTCCTCGAAAGGATTCACTATCTTCTAGAAGACTTTGATCTACACAAGCAATTTGCACAGACCCGATCCAAGATTGGACTTACACCTCTGCCTATCTCAGAACTCCTAGACACTCAAGAACACAGCCCTTGACTGTTTCTTGTTACAAAGGTAGTGTTTTACAGAACACTCAACTGATTTGATATAATCTTACAACTCGATAAACTCAACACAAATGATCCTCACTTGATCTGATATGATGCTAAGTGTGTGTTTGATTAATCTGATCTGATTGCTCTTTGAAGCTCTTAACTTTCTGATCGTGTATTCTCTTCTCTTTCTGTAGCTCTCTCCTTCTTTTTTTGCTTGTCTCTTGTATTTATAGCCTCCAGAAAGTATCCGTTAAGGTGCCCAACAAGTATCCTTAAATTGCTCTCAGATCTTGAATTTCTGGTTCTTTGTTGGCAACGTTCAAATCTTCATTTAATGTCTTTTGTCTTTTAGCACAAAAGCTCCTTGATTGTTGAGATCTTCAATTGATCTGATCCTTGCTTCTTCTGCTTCTGCTTCTGCTTCTTCAATTGATCTGCCTTTTGCTTCTTCTGCCTCTTCTTCTTCAATTGATGACTTAGGTAAGTTTTCAAACACCGAAACTTAGATCTTGAATTCCTAACATATATCTACACACAATCACATTCTGTATTTATTTTTATTATTAGTATCACTAATAATTATTATATGTATTTATTATTATTATTATTATTATTATTAGCATCATCATCATCAATTAATTAATGTTGTATAGGTTTTCATGCAATGAAATTTCCTTATTATTATTATTATTATTATTATTATTATTATTATTATTATTTATTATTACTAATACTTATTATTATTTGTTAGAGTTCAACCTAGTTTAATTGTATGGATTTTTCATTTCTAATAACTTTTATATATAAATTTGGCTAAAAAATTATTATATACCAATTTTGTAGTTATATAATAGTTTCACATCTTATACTAACCGTTTTTGTGTCCAATCATGCACACCAAAATTTATTCTTATTTTATCTCTAAATTTAACATACGTCTCTTTTAGGTTAGCTCTTAAATGACTAATTTATCCTCACTTTTCTCTACCATTTTTATCTCATTTTCTCCCCATCTTCTATTTCAAATTCATCATTTATCAAGTTTTATTAAATTATCAACTTATTAAATGATCCGCATAAATTTATACAATTTTTTTCTACTTTATCTCAAAGCTCACGTGTTTTCCTCAGTGATAATTTTTTGCATTGTTTTTCAAATAATTAATAAATAATAATTTTAATAAAAAAATAATATAGTTACCCAAATATTATTAAATTAAAATTCGATATATTATAGTGTAAATATTAAATTTTAATAATGCATGTATTTTGTATATGCTGTCATTTTTTAATATAAAAAAATTGATAACATTGTCATCATGATTTTAATTATTTTTATGCTATCACTATTTTTTATCCAATTAACTTTCAAATGATGACTACCAAATTTATAATTTTGCATTTTATCTACATTAAACACGATTAAAATCGAACAAATAATTTTTTAATTTAGTGAAAATAAAATGAAAAATTTTTGTAGATACATAAAAAGTCATGAATGTGGATACAAACATCAATTTAAGACAATAATTTAAACATTAAGACAATTTGAATAATAATAAAAATTATTTAGACATTGAACTTAAAAACACAATTTATTTTATATTTACACAATAAATCAAAGAGAGTTTGATACACGGAAAAAATTAATTGAACAATGAGAGACAAAATATATTTGTAGGATAAAAATTTATCTAACAAGACAATAAATTAATAGGAAAGCATTTAAAAGGAACACTCACAATTAAACTCTTACCATTTTAATGTTATAAAACTCACACCTAAATTCTCATCATTTTAATGTTCACACAAGGACAAAGTGGACATTTAACAATTGAACTCACGCTTTTTAATAAAAAAAATTATTTAGACATTGAACTTAAAAATACAATTTATTTTATATTTACACAATAAATCAAACAGAGCATACAAAAAAAAATTTAATTGAACAATGCGAGGCAAAATATATTTGTAGGATAAAAATTCATCTAACATGATAATAAATTAATAGGAAGACATTTAAGAGAAAGACTCACAATTAAACTCTCACCATTCTAATTTTATTAAACTCACACCTAAACTCTCATCATTTTAATATTCACACAAGGACAAAGTGGACATTTAACAATTAAACTCATAATTTTTAAGATATATTAGATATTAGATAAATAAAAATTTAACACACACAATAAATCAAAGGAGTGTGTTATTATTATACTCCAAAAAATGTCAATAACGTACTCTACATTCCTTACTTAACTTAATATTATACAAAATTGATTTTATAATATCATTTCTTAAATATTTAATATTGCCTTTAAAAAATTTCACTTACAAAAGTTTTTTTTTATATTTCAATTTTAAACAACTAAACTTTTCAAAAATTTTAATATTTTAAAATATCGTCACGATATTTTACTATATAATATATATATATATATATATCATATTGGAATTTTAAAATATTTTATTAACAAAATTTTATTAAATTTTGGAATAAAATAAAAAATTTCTTAAAATTTAGTATTAAAAAATATTTTTATAATTTTATATTTAATGATATATCCTCCTCTGATTAATAAAATATTTTTAATATAATAAATATTAAAATTAATTTTATCTAATTTGGTTATTTATTTTGAGAAATATTAATAAACGGAAAACTAACTTTGATAACAATATTTTAAAATTAATTTTTTTTGTAGAAGTTACCTATGTTATAAGATATATTATAATTCATTTATAATTTTAATTTTTTAAGTAATAAGAAGAAAAAAAATTAAGAAGAGAAAATTAAAATAATAAAACAAAACATAACCATTTCAAAAAATTGAAACATTAAAAATAAATTGAAAATAAAAGTAACGATTTCTTGTGTGTGCCTTTTAAATTTTATGAACAAATTTAACAATATTTTTGGACAATTAATTTTTAAGATAATTTTTAAAATAGAAAATGATTAAAGGACATCATTGTCAACATAACACACAATAAATGAAAACTAAATTAAAGCAATAAATAAACCTAAGGACAATATTGACAATACAAAATTAAACTCTCCCTTTTTAAGATATATTAGATAGTGTGACATTATACAAATATATATATATATATATATATATATATATATATATATATATAAATAAAAATATATAAACAGTAAAACAATATAATCACATTACGTTATTATACTGAGGTGTCAGAGACTCTTTTTATATAATAACATGATATTATATATTAAATATATACACAATAAAAATATATAAATAGTAAAATAATATAATCACATCACGTTATTATAATGAGGTGTCAGAGACTCTCTTTATATAATAACATGATATTATATATTAAATATATACACAATAAAAATATATAAACAGAAAAATAAATATTCTTATTTGTTGAGTATTCTTACATTTTTCTTGTGTTTTGGAGCTTGGAAAAATATGGAGAATCTTAGAGCTTCGTGCTGATAATCTGTTGTAAAATGTAAAATTCTCAAACTCTCAAATATATCAAACTACACACTTTATAAATTTTCTTAACTCAATTGTACGTGTTCTCCTTCACAAATGGAGATACCTATTCATAAAATTCATTAGAAAATTCAAAATAGTTCAAAAATAAATACTTCATCACATACATATTTTCAACATTTTCAACCCTTATTGTCAAGAGTTATTTTATTTATATAAATACGTTATAAGCTCCACCATGTAAATCGCATATTTAATTAAGATTTTATCCCACATCAAGACATTATTCCACAGATCGATAAACGAAATGGAATAAAAATTAAAATTACAAACCAAAAAGTAAGGAAACCAATGTAACTAATAAGGTGAAGGATTTGGAGGAACAGGGATTGCACCCGATCCTTCAAGCATATGCATTACTTTCTTCATATTAGGCCTCAGTGATCATCTTCTTGAATACACCAAATGGCGACCATCACGAACTTTTCGAACCGCCTCATATCGCCCATGGCTTCTTTATCTTTCGAGGCCAACAATTTGATTTCACCATTTATGTAACAATCATAAGCCCAATCAGCAAGAATCACCTCGTGTTCATCCTTCACATCGGTGTCGACGTTTTTTCTGCAGCACATGAGCTCCAGTAACAAGATGCCGAAGCTATAAACATCGACCTTGACGGTAATTGGCATGTTTCTGAACCATTCGGGAGCTACATACCCTCTGGTTCCTCGAATTCCCGTATTGGTTCTCGTTTGATCAGGTCTTAGAAGCTTGGCTAGCCCGAAATCCGAGATTTTGGCTACGTGGGAGTCGTCTAAAAGTACATTTTGAGGCTTGATGTCACAATGTATGATCTGGTTGCTACAATCCTCGTGCAGATAACAAAGTCCTCTAGCAGTTGCACACAGTGTAAGGGAATAGAAGTTGCACATAAACAGTTTGAGGTGTTGTCACAAGGTGTTGACAACACCTACAATAACACCTTGAGTAAGCGCCTCAGGACAAAACTTCACTAGAAAACTTTCAAATAGTTTTACAAACCCTAAAACTAGTGATTATTGTAAAAATCAATTTTTCAAAACAAGTGAGAAAATAAATAGTAAAAGTTCTCCTAAAACATTCTATATGAAATAGAATAACTAAAACGAAGTAAGGAGAAAAACTCTTGATGCCAAAACTTGAAGAGACGAAAACACTTCTTCGATCTTTGATCTTCAAGTGTTCTTCAAAGCATCAAGTAAATACGATCGATACCGACTTCAAAAGATCTTCACTCAACGTACGTGTATTAAGCCTTTTTGATAAACTCTCTCGGTCTCTCTATGTATCGGTCTATCTCCAATATATATAGACTAGAATCCTTCCTTGTAGATGTTTCCTTGTTGACATAGGATTCTCTAGATTTGACCACATCAAATCTACACAACATAAAAAACGATTCCCATTAGAGATATGATATGATAAAGTCAATAATATCACAAATCAAGTTAATCAAGGAAATAAATAACTTAAATAAGATTACTTCATGTCCAAGAAAGGCAAAAGATATTAAATAAAATCTTTTCAAAATAGGATGATTTTAAGGAATAGAATATTCCTTTCAATCTCCCCCTTTTTGCCTTTCTGGACAAAACACATAAAAACAAATCAACTTAACTCCCCCTTAATCAAAACTCCCCCTAAATAGATTTTTCCCCTAAGTATAAGAAGAGGTGTTGTCACGAGATGTTGGCAACATCTAGCTACGACACTTCAGATCAGAAAACATAAGTGAAGGGAGAATCAGAAATACGAACACATAGCAGAGCTAACATCACAAAAACAGTTTTGATTAGGAGAGCAGAGCAAAAAAAACAAAAACAAACTTAGCAAAAAAAATAAAAAAAATAAACTAGAAAAACTAAAGCAAATCTAGAATTGATTGCTTTCAGATGATCCATCAGTATCAGCTTCTTTTTCTTCTCCTGCTCTTTCTTCTCCCCCTTTTTGTTCAGAAGGGCCAGCTCCACTTAGTAATGACTCGTAGTGAGCCTTCAACCCTTCATAATAGGCAAGATCAGCCTTAGCTTGTGCAATCTTCTGCTCAGTATGCACCAATTGAGCTTGAACAAATGTAGAATCAATGTTCTGAGCAGTAGAGGGGGTACAAAAATTTCAGTGGCAGATGGGGTGTTGGCAACACCTGCAGCAACACCTGATTCTAAGCAAGCTGGTAGTTCTATCTTTCTATTGCCTATCAGCAAAGCAGGTGCTATCTTCAGCAGTTCTCCTGGTTCAATAAGAACCTCATCATCATCTTTCTCAATTTCTTGAGACAGCAGCATAGAATAGATGATGGATGGATAAGGCAGCTTCAAAGTTGGTTGTGCACGGTCTGCAAAGGCCATGACTGTGTCAAACACAAGTTGACCATAGTTGAAATTGCTTCATGTGCCAATGGCGTACAAGACTAGAGCCTGATTCTTGGTAACAACAGTAGAATTCCCAGATGGAGTCCATGTCTTGACAACGGTCTTGTGTAAAACAGAGTAGAAGGAGGTGAGCTTTGCTTCTTGCAACTTCTTAGGGTGAGCTGGAAATACAGTGACTTGCCCTCCTGTGATGGCAGATATCATCTCATCCAAATTAGGTAGTGCAACATCATCACCAGTAAGTGTATGGAGGAATCCATTGATCATAGCAGGACTGAAGGCAAAAATATGTCCTCACACATATACCTTCCCATACTTGACATATCGTGGATCCTTCACAGCTTCAGTCAAGTTACAGTAGAATTCTCGTACAATTTCCCTGCAATACGGACCAGCAGTGGAGACGGTGGCCAGCAGATTTCTCACCTCAAAGAACCTGACCAAATTTTGAGCTCCATAGCTCTCCACATCAATATTGTGTTCCTCAAGAAACTCCCTATCAGCATATTTATCCCAACAGTATGCAACAACCTTTGAATAAAAAGCAGAAGAATAAGATTCATTTACCCGATATTTTTCGCCTAAGGTGTTGTCCAAGGTGTCGGCAACACCTTCCTCAACATCCTCTTGCTCATCATCAGAGTCATCAGAATCTGAATCTTCTACCAATTCTTGTTCAGCATCTGAGTCTTCACTCGAGTCAGAGCTGGAACTATCAGAGGGATGTGGGCTGTTATCAGCGAATTCTTGAAGCATCTCTTCATCGGGTTCTTCATCCGATTCACTAGAAGGCTCTGCAACTTTCTTTCCTTTTGATTTCTTCATCTTTGCCATGAACTGGGCTATCGACATCTTCTCATCATCAAAAATTCAAGAGGAGCAGTAGATGATGGTTCCTCAACAGTAGGAATAGATGCAGATGCATCTTTCTTTTTAGCACCAACAGATGGAGTGTCTGACTCTGTGACTTCATCATCAGACAATGAATCTTTCTTTGAGGGTTCTTCTTTCTCAAACGGAAATGGGATGGTTGGAACATATGGTCCATGGTACTGGCTTTTCCCCTTTTTCGATGCACCAATTTGTACTCTTCATCATCACTTGCATCACCAGATGAGTACTCGGTGTCCATGAGAGAAGGTCTTGAAGATTGGCCCTTTCCTCGAAATCTCTTCGACGCTGTATAATCTGGATTATATCCTGCTTAAAGTTTGGATCGGCGAGTCAAGGGTTTCGTGGGAAACACCTTGTTTAGCACAGACATCTCAGGCAAATTCTCCACATCTATCTCATTGTCTGGCTCTCCTGGAGCGATGGAGTCCAGGGGCACTGGTTCTTCAGCAACAGGAACTATGACTTGTTCAAACACGGGGTGTGGTGATAGAGGTGTTGTAACACCTTCCGCAGCATCTTCCGTATATCCCATCTCAGAACGGATGTCGTGTGGATCAAAACCTTTTCCGGCCATTTTAATATGCGAGAGTGTAAATACGAAGTAAAATTTAGGGAATTGATAAACAGGGAGCACTGAGAATAAAGAGGTGTGGGACGAAGCAAGGAAATACAATATTTCCAAAAACAGATAAGAACACAAATTTATACCACACCAAACCTTTTCCTATTCTAACTCGGATTATCAGTAGGCCCTAACGGTAACAAAATCCCCAACGGTAACCATCCAAGAATGGTAAAAAATCCGATTTAAATTAGGCAATAAATCTCTTTGATTTTCACCGATAATCTAGGCCCAAATATTTCACCAATATTCCCAATTTTAACTCCTCATCAGAATATAACACCACTGAAACAAAATCCAATCCCATTCAAATTCAAAAATTCAGTGGATAGGGCAAAATTCAAAATTTTTGTTTGATCAGAATTCTTAACCTTTCGGCCAAAGATATTCACAAATAAGAATATACATGTTTTAATTATGTCTAAAAACAGAGTGTGACATAAAAATAAAATGCAATTATATGCACAAATATATGTTGACAATTGAGGTGTTTTCCACGATGTTGGCAACATCTCCTAGCAACACTTCAGGATTCTGAAAAATTATGATATCCACTTTATTATTTTTACAGAATTGGTAGCCTGCACATTAAAGACACGATCTTCAAATGGACCCCTTTAGGTAGCTTTTTCCATTTGCTTCTGATTTATCAATCAAATTTGATGATTGACTCAATTCAAGCTTAATCATTCTTGTTCTTTTGTTATTCTGATTTTGCAAAGTTACTTTTCATTTGGGACATGATCATGGAATACACGAACGTCCCTCCACTACTTCGTGACTTAGTCAGAAAACTTCTTCGATTAATCCACATTAAATTGTAAAATATTTTGCAAAGAATCCTGAGTGAAAACTAGTCAATGGTTACAAAGTATCCAACACATCACAAAACAGAATGAATGCATGAATGCAATATGCCTAAGATCCTAAAAATGCACATGCATGAAAAGGTATTGTCACAGGGTTTTGGCAACACTCCTAACCACATCTCAGTTATGTTTATAATGCACATATACTGAGAGACTTCCTTAGACTGGATAATCTCTCGAAATCCAAAGCTTTTGTGAATATATCAGCTAATTGGTTATTAGTTCCAACAAACTCAATTAAGATCATGCTTTTCTCGACCAAATCTCGAATGAAGTGATGTCTAATGTCAATGTGTTTAGTTCGAGAGTGTTGTACTGGATTTTTGGATATATCAATGGCACTAGAATTATCACAGTACACGATAGGAGTATCACTCTTAACACCATAATCATTTAGCATTTGATTCATCCAAAGGAGTTGTGAGCAACAGCTACCAACATCAACATACTCAGACTCGGCAGTAGACAGTGAGACACAATTTTGTTTCTTACTATACTATGACACTAAGTTATTCCCCAAGTAAAAACATCCTCCCGAATTGCTCTTTCTCTTATCTAAATCCCCAGCCCAATCAACATCACTAAATCCTAGCAAATTCGAATTGGTTTCATTAGTGTACCACAAACCCAAATTCAAAGTACCTGCCACATATTTCAGTATACGTTTCACGGCCTTTAAGTGAGTAATTTTTGGGTTAGACTGGTATCTAGCACACAGACAAACACTATACATAATATCAGGTCTAGTAGCACTCAAATACAAAAGACTACCAATCATGCTTCTGTAAAGGGTGTTGTCAACACCTTCGGCAACATCCTCCCTAGAAAGTTTTTCATTAGACCCCATAGGTGTGCGCATGTGTTTAGTGTTGTCATTCGGAAACTTCTTCACAAGATTATTAGCATACTTTCTTTGACACAAAAATATACCATCATACATTTGTTTCACTTGCAAGCCCAAGAAATATGTTAACTTACCAACCATGCTCATCTCAAATGTGGAAGACATGCACTTCACAAAATCATCAACAAGTTTATCATTTGAAGCACAAAAAATTATATCATCCACATAAATTTGGCAAATTAAGATATTACCTTGAGACTTTTGCACAAACAAAGTCTAATCAACTTCACCTCTTTTGAAGCCAATATTGAGCAAGTACTCAGTTAGTCTCTCATACCATGCACGAGGTTCTTGCTTCAATCCATATAATGTCTTTTTCAACTTATACACATAATCAAGATGATTCGGATCCTCAAATCCTTTAGGTTGTTTCACAAAAACTTCTTCATTTAGGATCCCATTCAAAAAGGCACTTTTTACATCCATTTGAAAAAGTTTCATTCTCATGTTACACGAAATAGCAAGCAAAAGTCGGACAGACTCAATGCGGGCTACAGGAGAAAAGGTTTCATCAAAATCCACCCCTTCAACCTGTGTATACCCTTGAGCTACCAACCTAGATTTATTTCTAATGATGTTTCCCAACTCATCAGTTTTATTTTTGAAAATCCATTTAGTTCCTATGACATTACCATGAGCAGGACACGGTACCAAGTATCAAACATCATTCCTAACAAATTGTTATAACTCTTCATGCATAACATTGACCCAAAATTCATCTTTTAAAGCCTCTTCAACCTTTTTGGGTTCAATGTTTGACACGAAACAAGAGAATCTTACCTGAGAATACGCAGAACTCATGCACAAAAAACCTGCCATATTTCATTAATCCATTTTTTCTTTCCTTCGAGTTTGCAAGTCTCCATGAACATCTCCAATGACCTGTGAGGTTGGGTGATTCTTCTGAATTCTGCTTGGGACATTATTTTCAGCTTCATTTACCTCACTGTTCTCATCAGTATTTTCATCAGTAGGCTTTTCAACTTTTGATTCTGGATTTTCTATAGGAGGTGTTGTCGGAGGTGTTGGAAACGCTCCTTGGACAACATCTAAATTTTCAGAATTTTCCAGCAGATCATCAACTTCATCCTCAGCTGTTTTCTTCTTTAGATCTGCAAAATCATCAAAAACAACATTAATTGACTCAAAAATAGTCCTTGTTCTCAAGTTATATATCCTATAGGCTCAGCTATTTGATGAATATCCCAAGAACATACACTTATCACTTTTTGCATCAAATTTAGCAAGATGATCTCTATCATTCAAAACATGATATACACATCCAAAAACATGAAAATATTTAAGGTTTGGCCTCTTTCCCATAAAAATTTCATAGGATGTCATAGTAGTACCACTCCTCAAATAAACTCTATTTGAAATATGACATGCAGTATTCAAGGCTTCGAAATATTTTTCGAACTTAACATCACTCTTGTCATCTCTTGCAAATTCCTATTTTTTCTTTCAGAAATTCCATTTTGTTGTGGAGTTTTAGGAGCAGAAAATTCATGAGAAATACCTTTTTTTATCACACAAACTAGCAAAAGAAGAGTTTTCGAACTCCTTACCATGATCAGTGCGAATACGGATTACCTTCAGATTATATAGATTCGTAATCTTAGTGAGCAGTTTCTTGAAGGCGTCAAATGTGTCTGATTTTTCTCTCAGAAAATTTACCCAAGTATATCGTGAGAAATCAACCACACAAACAAAAGAATATTTCTTACCACCAAAGCTTTCAACATCCATTGGACCCATCAAGTCCATATGTATAAGCTCAAGGCAGCGTGTTGTCACAAATATTGGCAACACCTCGTGTGATACCCTAGTCTGCTTCCCTTTCTGACATGCTTCACACACAAATGGAATACCAGATTTTAATTTAGGCATACCTCTGACAGCATCTAACTTACTCAAGTTCTTTAGTATCTTGAAATTGGCATGACCCAGTTTTTTATGCCATAAATCAAACTCATTCACTTTTGTATGTCGACAGGTCATCTCTTCTCCAAGTTGATAGCAATTATCCAATGACCACAATACCTGTCATGACACACGAATTTGAATCATCAAAAACTTTGCATAATTTCTTATCAAATTGCACATGCAAATTGTCATCACAAAGTTGGCTTATGCTTATTATATTGGCTGTTAATCCTTCAACATGAAGCACATTGCGAAGCTTAGGTAAACCAGCAACATTCAGAGTTCCCTTTCCAACAATGTTTCCCTTTGAACCTCCTCCATAGGTTACTTTTCCACTTTTCTGTTCAACATAATCAGTGAGAAACTTCTTGAAACCTGTCATATGACGAGAGCTACCACTATCAAAGTACCAAACACCTGAAACATTAGTTCTCAAAGCAGTATAAATCATATGACATTGAATATCAGCTTTTGGTACCCAAACCTTTCTTACATAAGATCTGTTTCTGGGGATGTTGTGGGGAGGTGTTGGCAACACCTTAGGCAACACCTTCAATGCAGATCTATACATGCAGTCTTCCTGCATCTTAAAACAGTATGGTTTGATGTGACCAGGTCTATGACAGTAGTGACAAATGTACTTACGTTTCCTTCTAGACATTAAAGGAGCAGCAGGCTGTGGCTTTGGTTTTGGAGGTACAATTGGTGAGGCCTTTTTATTTGAGCTTTCAGTACTGCAACTTTCCTTGACAAACACAGGGCCTTTCGAACTTTCACCAACCTCAAATATGTTGTTTTCAAAACCTAAACCAGCCGTAACATCTCTTCCCATCATGAGTAACGAATCAAGCTTGGAAGTGCTTGAATTAAACTTAGCCAAAGTAGCTTTTGCCTTTCCGAGTTCTTCCTTCACCTGACTTAATTTCATGTCTTTCTTACTCAGCATAACTTCAATCCTTGACACATCAGCCTTCAGATCAGAATTTTCTTTTGAAAGAATGGTGTTTAACTTATTCCTTTCAATCCAATCAGTATGTAATTCTTCAAACATCATCCGAGCTTCTTCCACGGACATTGTCTCTTCACATGTATCATTATCACATATATTATCAGTAATGGAAGAATTTAAACAGACTGACCTTTGGGAGATGTTGCGGCCAGGTGTGGAAACACCTAAAGGATTGACTTGAAACTTCTTCTTGCTCTCCAGTAGGGCAGATAAGGCAGTATGACTTTCTTCATCCTCTTGTTCTTCTTCATCAGACTCTTCATCACTTAAAGACGTGTTCATTCCTTTCCTCAGTGTGTTGGCACACTCATTTGCATAGTGTCCAAAACCTTGACAAGCATGACATTGAACAGTGTCTAACTTATTTGGTACTGACTTCTTCTTTCCTTCCAACATCATTCGAGGCTTAGAAGTATCAGTAAGCTTTCTTGGTGACTGTTCTGGTCCAGTAATTCTCAAAGGCTTGTTAGAGAACATTGGAGCCTTGAGATTTTGATCCGTCTTTCTAGTCTCTTTCATCTTCTTCAGATAATCATTGAATTTCCTAGTCATGAGAGAGATCGAATCATCCTCTAAATCAGACTGATGAACTTCTTGATGAAATTGAACATATTCCTCGTATGAGGGCTTTGAAGCTTGAAGTGCTATTGATTTCCCTTTATCCTTTTCTTATGCTAATGAGTTCATCTCAAATACTTGAAGGATACTTATCAGTTCAGTCATCTTCATCTTTGAAGTGTCTTTTACTTCTTCAAGCGCCCAAATATTCCCATTGCATTTCTTTGGCAAAGACCAAAGGACTTTGTTTACCATATTCTCACTATCAATAGGTCCTCCAAGAGCATGCGCCTCTGTAGCTATCTCCCTAAGTTTTTTTTATCATAATTAGCAATAGTCTCATTCTCATCCATCCTGATATTCTCAAATTTTGCATTTAACAATCTCAATCTTGTTCTTCTTACGCTATAAGTTCCTTAACAGTGTTCTGAAGAGCATCCCATGCATCCTTAGCAATAGTACAGTCAGATATGATTCCAAACATCTCATATCCACAGTTGCAAAAATTGCATTGAGTGCTTTAACATTCTAGCTTGAACTCTATGTTTTCTTGGCAGTCCAAGTTTCTTCTTGCTTGATGATATAGTCTCCTTCTGGATCTAATATCTTTGGAGGAGTCCATCCAGTCAGAATTCTTTGCCAAGCACGAACATCCATTGCTTTGATAGTATATCGCATCCTAGTCTTTCATAGTGCGTAATTCATGCCATCAAGGACAGAAGGTTTCAAAAATGAGTTCGCAACAGACGATGAGTCCATCTTATTCCCTGTAATAAAATAAACAAACCAAGATCAGTTCTTAGTGTATCAAGAAGATGGCTGTGATGCCACTTGTAAGGGAATAGGGGTTGC
The DNA here is from genome assembly GCF_033568475.1 of Henckelia pumila. Lineage (NCBI taxonomy): Eukaryota > Viridiplantae > Streptophyta > Magnoliopsida > Lamiales > Gesneriaceae > Henckelia > Henckelia pumila. Next base: position 126,418,387 of record NC_133120.1, on the reverse strand, counting down.
ACATAAACAGTTTGAGGTGATGTCACAAGGTGTTGACAACACCTACAATAACACCTTGAGTAATTTGCAGCGGAATATAATTAAAATGTGAATAAAATAAATAAGCAAACAAATAAATAGACTCAAATGATTTAAGCAAGAGTATAAAATACTCTTGCAGCGCCTCAGGGCAAAACTTCACTAGAAAACTTTCAAAGAGTTTTAAAAACCCTAAAACTAGTGATTATTGTAAAAATCAATTTCTCAAAACAAGTGAGAAAATAAATAGTAAAATTTCTCCTAAAACATTCTATATGAAATAGAATAACTAAAACAAAGTAAGGAGAAAAACTCTTGATGCCAAAACTTGTAGAGACGAAAACACTTCTTCGATCTTTGATCTTCAAGTTTTCTTCAAAGCATCAAGTAAATACGATCGATACCAACTTCAGAAGATCTTCACTCAACGTACGTGTATGAAGCCTTTTTGATAAACTCTCTCGGTCTCTCTATGTATCGGTCGATCTCCAATATATATAGACTAGAATCCTTCCTTCTAGATGTTTCCTTGTAGACATAGGATTCTCTAGATTCGACCATATCAAATCTACACAACATGAAAAATGATTCCCATTAGATATGATATGATAAAGTCAATAATATCACAAATCAAGTTAATCAAGGAAATAAATAACTTAAATAAGATTCCTTCATGTCCAAGAAAGGCAAAAGATATTAAATAAAATCTTTTCAAAATAGGATGATTTTAAAGAATAGAATATTCCTTTCACACGCAATCTGTACTCGTGTGTACCAATCGGGGGGCTTCGAGTTCTTGAAAAGATAGCTCGCTACCGAGCCATTGCCCATGTATTAATATACGAGAAGCATGTTTTGACCTTTGTCGTAGTATACGAGAAGCTGTACAAGATTTTTTTTGGTTTGTTCTGCTGATTGAACTAACTTCGGCTTTGAATCCCTGTTCGGCTTCGGTGGCGATCTTATCCAATTTTTTCACGGCTATAGTTCTCCCATTTTCATTCTTTAGAAAACCTCTAAACACCGTTGAGAAAGCACCCTTACCCAATACCTCCACGAATCCATTTGTAGCTTCTTCTAGTTCCTGGAAACTAAAGCTTCTCACATTTACTCCTGGAAAAGTCGCATATGTCCGCATAATCTTTTGTTTTCGTCCTCTTGAATAGGCAAACAACAACACCGTTGTGAGCGACAGAAAAAACAATAATGTGCCCAACAGAACTGATACCGTGATCAACACGGTGGATCGGTTGCATTTACCCGGTTTCGGATTGCTTCTAGGAGCGTCTAAATTAGTAGTGTTGCTTCTGATATTTACCAATGCCTTTTCCCACAGGCTAGGATCATTTCTTCCATTGGAAAGGGGATACTTTCTCTTCCAGCACTTATCATTTCGATAAATTGCGGCTGCACAAAAACAATCAGCAAGGCAAGATTGCCTGCACCAATCTTCACTGACTGGTTGGAAGAAACCAGAATCAGAACCAGGCCAATCCATGGTAGGCATGTCAACACAGCTAAAAGAGGAAGCATCTTGTGATTCTTGATCACAATTCTGTGGAACGAAATCCAGTTTGCATCCGCTCATCCTGTCGTTTGGATCCATGGCAGAGTAACCAATTGGACATCTACAATAAGGCCTCTGGTCACTTCCCAGTGAGCATAAACTATTGAAACCACAGGCGCCCCAACCGGCATCTCCACCGATCCTCAAACATATATTGGAAGGTAAAAAAGTTACTATAGTCCATGCCTTCGGTCTCCCACCAACTGAACTATCAGACTTGGGATAGATATAATGCCTGAAAAGTCCATCATATTCCATTATTGCTCTTTGGTAATATAGACTAGTTGAAGCCCCATTTGATGACAAGACATCAAGTTTTGTCCCGTTCTCCGCCATAAGAAAGACGTAGCCTGATTGGTTGAAGATCAATTGGAAGCCACTCCAGGTGGTGTCAGTCGACCAATAGCTCCAAATGGGGTCATCCATAGGGAAGTTTTTGGTATAAGACATGAGATCTCCATTCATCTGCAGTGTAAACATGAATTTTCCCACGGAGTAATGTAAAATATTATTAATTTGTAATGTCGTGACATGCAATTATTAGTCATTGTTGGTAGGCTAAAATGCAAATGCGTATATTTTGAATTTGTCAATAAAGATGGGTCGTAGTAGCATTCAAAATATGTAGGATTTCTATCCATTTGTCTATTGTATTAATTGTTCTTCATAATTTTTCTCTAAAGCTTACGACGGTAGTTCATAATTATTTCATTGAAATCCTTGCATACGACCTTATATTACTGGTACCCAACAAAATTGTGGTATCAGAGCCACGTTCATTTTCTACTTTGCAAAAATATTCTGATACAAATAATGTCTAAAGATTCATTAACTGCACCCATTCCAGTATTTGATGGCGAAAGTTATGAATTTTGGAGAGTTCAGATGAAAAATCTATTTATCTCTCAAGATCTTTGGTAGATAGTAGAAAATGATATACCAGAACCAGCAGATGCCAAAACCTTGGCCACGTGGGCTCAAGCAAAGCAAAAGGAGTACCGAGAAAATATCAGGAGAGATGCCAAAGCCTTATTTTTCATTCAACAAGGTATAAATCGATCCATTTTTCCTAGAATCATGGGTGCCGAAATTTGCAAAAAAGCCTGGGATATTCTAAAAATGGAGTTTCAAGGGTCCGAGAAAGTTATCTTTATCAAGCTTCAATCTTTATGGCGAGATTTTGATAATTTAGCCATGAAAGAAAACGAAGAAATCCGTACATTTATTTCACATGTAGTTGAAATAATCAATCAAATAAAAGGTTACGGAGATACCATCGAAGACAAGAAAATTGTTGAAAAAGTCTTACGGAGCTTGCCACAAAAATTTGAACATGTTGTGGCTGCAATTGAAGAATCAAAAGATTTGTCAAAACTCACGATGGTGGAGTTGATGGGTTCTTTAGAAGCCCATGAAAAAAGGATGAGTAAATTCGTTGGACCTTCCATTGAGCAAGCCTTTGAGTCCAAGCTCAAAATAGCGGAGAAGAAAAAATATGAAGGTGGAGGATCAAGCACATCCCAACAATTTCAACAAAAAGGAGGATTCAAAAATTATCGATACCGTGGACGAGGAAGAGGAAAACCACGCTTCAACAACAGTCAAATGGCAGTGGTAATATAAATTCTAACTCTTCGTGTTTTATTTGCAAGAAACCGGGTCATGAATCAAAAAATTGTTGGGATTGATGCAAAACTTGTAAAATTCCAAACCACTCTTATAAAGACTGTTGGCACAGACAAAAAAATGAAGGAAACGAAGCCAACTTCACGGAGGAGAATGATAAAAAAAAATCATGTTTTATTCATGTATGAACATGACCAATAATTCCTTGAATATGTGGTACTTGGATAGTGGTTGTAGTAATCACATGACAGGACACAAGGATTACTTCATCAAATTTGATGAAAGTTTCTCATCGGAATTCAAGATGTGAGACGGAAAAATGTAACCTGCTGAAGGCAAAGGAACTGTAGCCGTGAGGACAAAGGGAGGTAACACAAAATTTATTGAAAATGTCATATATGTCCTTTATCTTACTTCAAATTTACTGAGTGTTGGACAATTAATTCAAAATGGTTACTCAGTTAATTTTGAAAAAAGTGAATGCAAAATAAGGGACAAAGATAAGAAACTGATTGCGGAAATAAAAATGGCTCCGAACAAAGTATTTCCGTTGACAATGCCACTGGATAATAATATCTCATTAAATGTTGAAAAATTTGAAGAATCACTTTTGTGCCATTTGAGATATGGGCATTTGAACTACCATGGACTGAGATGGTTGAAACAGAAAAACATGTTGATTGGACTCCCTGATATTGAACTTTTGGACCAAACATGTGAAGGATGTATTTATGGTAAAATGCACCGATTACCTTTTCCTAAGACTGCTTGGAGAGCAAGACAACCTCTTGAACTGATACATGCGGACATTTGTGGACCAACAAGGACATCATCATTTCAAAACAAAAAATATTTTCTTCTTTTTGTTGATGATTGTAGCAGGATGATGTGGGTGTATTTCTTGGTGAAAAAATCAGAAGCTTTTGCAGTATTTGTCCGGTTCAAGAAGATGGTTGAAAGAGAGAGCAATCTCCAACTCAAAACACTCAGAACTGATCGTGGTGGGGAATTATTGTCTAAAGAATTCTCAAATTATTGCGGTCAAGAAGGAATCCGGAGGCAGTTGACAGCTCGCTACACACCTCAACAAAATGGTGTAGCTGAAAGAAAAAATCGAACCATTGTCGAAATGGCCATAAGCATGTTGAAAGCAAAAGGTCTTCCCTACACCTTTTGGGCGGAAGCTGTCAATACTACTGTGTACATCCTCAACAAATCACCTACCAAGGCCAATCCAAATAAAACTCCTTACGAAGCTTGGCATAAGCGCAAACCGGAAATCAAACACCTTCGAGTTTTCGGATGTCTGGCTTATTCTCTCATTCATTCACAACGTCGAGAGAAATTCGACGAAAAAGGTGAAAAATATATTTTTATTGGCTACAGTGATGAATCAAAAGCCTATCGTTTGTTTAATCCAAAAATAAACGAGTTGATAATTTCAAGAGATGTACACTTTGATGAAATTAAAGCATGGGACTGGGAAAATAAAAATTCCACTGAATCAAAACAAACAGAAGATTCTGGAGCAAGTTCTACAGTGGATCCAGTATGCGGCCAAAATATATTTGACTCAGATTCTGATTCAGAATCGCCTGTGAGAAAGGTACGTTCACTAAGAGAAATTTGTGATTTATCAAATGTTGCATTTTTCTCTTGTGAACCACAGAATTTTGAAGAGGCCGTGAAAAAAGAAATCTGGCAAAAAGCCATGAATGATGAAATGACCACTATTCTGAAAAATCAAACCTGTAGCTTGGTTGATCTCCCAAAAAATAAAGATGTGGTCGGATTAAAGTGGATCTACAAAAATAAATTCAATGAAGATGGATCAATCCAAAAACACAAAGCACGACTTGTTGCAAAAAGCTACTTACAACAGTCTGGGATTGATTTTAATGAAACATTTGCACTTGTTGCGAGAATGGAAACAATTCGTATTGTACTTGCTATTGCTGCACAGAAGGAACTACCAGTCTATCAACTTGATGTCAAATCAGCTTTTCTAAATGGAGAATTGCAAAAAAAGTCAATGTATAACAACCATATGGCTACGTAGTAAAAGGCAAAGAAAACATGGTTTATTTCCTCCACAAAGAACTTTATGGCTTAAAACAAGCACCTCGGGCATGGAATAGTAAGATCGACAATTACTTCATCAGCAATGGATTCCATCGAAGCCCAAGTGAGCCATCACTTTATGTCAAAAAGGGAGGTACAAATGAATTTTTGATCGTGTGCCTTTATGTTGATTATTTGATATATACTGGCACTAACCCTCTGATGCTAGAAGAATTTAAAAAGGCCATGATGAAAGAATACGAGATGAAAGATCTGGGCCTTATGAAATATTTTCTTGGCATAAAAGTGCAACAAATGAAAGGAGAAATATTTATTTCTCAAGAAAAATACACAGAAGATTTGCTGAAAAAATTCAATATGTCTATGTGTAATCCCGTCACAACTCCAATGGCCTTAAATGAAAAATTGCAGCAAAATGATGGAGCAAAAAAGACCAACGCAACAATTTATCGAAGTTTAGTGGGTTTATTAATGTACCTCACTAACACGAGATCAGATATTGTTCATTCTGTGAACATGATATCCAGATTCACGAGTGACCCAATTCAAATTCATTTTTCCGCTGCCAAAAGAATACTGCGATTTTTGCAAGGAACAAAAAATAATGGTATAAAATATATCAGAGAAGATGACAATAGCCTAATTGGCTATACTGACAGTGACTGGGCTGGATCAGTTGATGATAGGAAAAGCACATCTGTATATGTATTCTGTATTGGTACAAAACCAATTTCTTGGTCTTCTAAAAAACAGAAGACTGTTGCACTTTCATCTGCCGAAGCAGAATATATTGTTGCTACTGATGCTTCTTGTGAAGCAATCTAGCTACGAAGGATTCTTAAAAATTTACAAGAATAAAAAAGTCCTACAAAAATATTCTGTGACAACATGTCTGCTATTGCTATGACGAAAAATCCTGTTTTTCATTTCAGATCAAAGCATATAGAACTTCGTCATCATTTCATCAGGAATCTCGTCAATGACGGAGAAATTCAGCTGACTTTTGTTAGCACTGAAGAGAAAATAACAGATACATTTATAAAGCCTGTATCCTCAAAAAAATTGGATCATCTCAAGCATCGTATATGCATTACAAATCAAGGAGGAGTGTAAAATATTATTAATTTGTAATGTCGTGACATGCAATTATTAGTCATTGTTGGTAGGCTAAAATGCACATGCGTATATTTTGAATTTGTCAATAAAGATGGGTCGTAGTAGCATTCAAAATATGTAGTATTTCTATCCATTTGTCTATTGTATTAATTGTTCTTCATATTTTTTCTCTAAAGCTTTCGACGGCAGTTCATAATTATTTCATTGAAATCCTTGCATACGACCTTATATTACTGGTACCCAACAAGTAATTCGTCTCCGAAGGCTCGAAATCAAAACGCTGCCTCGATTAAGTATCTGGGATGGCAATAATGTGTCAGTTGGCTCATCAAAACTCTGCCACTGGACAGCTGAAGTATTGCTGGCTAACACAAAGTTGCCACTGTCAAGCATGGCACCGTATGCCACGAACACGTTACCAGGCTTCGTAAAATTAGCCGACCAGATAGGATGGCCTCTTGGATCATGGAGTTTGATGCGATTATCATAAAATGGGTATCCGGGGGTGGGTATGACCCCGGGGATAAAATAACAGCAAGTTTCCTCGTTCCTCAGAAGATGAAGCCTACGCACCAGGAAACAAGAAAAACTCGTCAGTGGGGCACCGGAGGGGTTCTCCGGCGTCGCCACTCCGATGCTTAAATTAGATTAAGATGTATGGAGTGGGCTTATGCTATTGAGAAATTGAGTGTGTATTGTGAAGATGTAGATAAACGTGAGAAAACCTACCTTAACCAGACAAGGAACCTGGTATTTAAAGGAAATCCTGGGAGACCCCAATAATTGCACGGTATGGGTTTCTGACAGCTATTTAATGTGACAAGACGCTTCCCGCAATTTCTGGACAGTGCCCATTCCTACTCATTATTATTCTCTGTCACTTCCAGATGGTGCCCATGCTGTGGGACCCGTGTTATGATTTGGCCTGGGAAGGATCCTCTAGCCTGGATGACGGGGTGCTCAAGGCCAAGGTGCTCGATGCCTGGGTGCTGGGAAGCCAGGGTGCTGGGCTGTGAAGCCACGTTTTGTCATAGGAAAGAATTGTAACAGCCACAATGAGTAGGCAGATTAATGTTGCATGTATCAGCCAAGGATTGTAACAGCTAGAAACCAAGAGATTGTAACAGCTGAAATAATGAGGAATCATGGCTGTTAATGAACATTATTGGCCATGAATGAGGAGACCCTTCACCTGTTGATTTTCTCCTATAAATAAGTGGCAGAAACCTCAAGGAAATCACACAAATTTCGACCACCACCACTTCACATTTCGGGTTCCAGCTCTGTCATTTTTGAGCAGACTTCTGTCAAAGTGCTGGAGCATAAACTCTGTCCAAATTCGAGCATACTTCTTGTTCCAGTTTCAAGAAATCACCTACAGCAAACTAAGCCGAGAAGTAGTGCCAAAGTTGATCAGGGAACCGCATTTTCTGTCCAGAACCGAGCAACTCATACTTCTGCACGATTTGTTTATAAATCGAATACTGTAAGAGGGCTTATATCTATATATGTTTTAAATGCGTTGATCTTGTTTGTGAAAATTCAATCGTACATGGCCTGGTTCATACTTCTTTGAAATTCGTACATGTTTATTCTATGAAACTCCTTGTTATGCACTGTTAGAATTCGACTTAAGAAGTGGTAAGGAATTCTGAAAACATGATAAGCTATTATATGGCCCTGATGCGGTGGGTTATAATAACCGTTTAAGGCCTCGCCCCCTTAGAGGAGTAAAAATTAGGGACTGATCAGTAGCCATGATTAACGAGATGAATAACAGTGCTATGTCTAAGTTTATGTTTCATTCATGATATGTGTTGATACTCAGTTTCAAGTTTTGCCTTGTTCTGATTTATGTTGCGACATGTGTTGGAACGTGCTTCCTTTGAACTCCTATATATATGTATATTCGACATTTGCATGTACGATTGGCCCCCTCTTGCTGACTGTTTCCCAAAACACTCATCCCCCTTACTTCCCTTCCCAGATACCGAAGAACAGTTGGATGATGATGAGCAACACGCATTTTGGGGTTGGTGATCAAGTCTAAATTATGGAATTGCTAGCAGTCTTACTAGTTTTATTATCGTTTATATTTCGCTTCCGCTATTGTCATGTTTTGATATTGTAAAGACATTTCTGGATTTGTAAAAGACTGGTTGAAGGCTATTTATATACTATATGGCTTGTTTTTTTACGATTTAAAATTGTTAACAACGCCGATGCTACGTTCCGATCACGGGGCGTGACATTTTTGTGGTATCAGAGACGCCAGGTTCATAATCCGGGTGGGAATATCTTAGAAAATTTTTGGCAGTTTCTCATAGTAGGCCAAAAGGCCAATGTAGTCCCCTCCGAAACGAGCTCACAAATCAAACTCATCGCAAAATTACATTTTGCCATGATGTAACTCGTTTTTCGGCCAAATTCCTTCGTTTAGGCCTCCGAAATTGCGTTTTTGCCGTTTTAGGAAAGATTTAGAATGCTTATAACTTTTTATAAAAAAAACTCAAAATCCAATTCCGTCGATTGTGTCACGATCCTCACAATCGATACTATCAGCTCAATTAAAAATCTCAAAATTTTCCTTTTTTGGAGAATTTTTCCGAACAGTCCTGTTTCGTTTGTAATTATTGCAAACTGTTCATGTGTTGTGTATTTGCTGATTTCTGATATTTTGTTCTAAGCCTTGCCTTTCCATTTGTTTTCTTTCAGGAAATGGCGCCCAGTTTTCCTCGTACCCTTGCCCATTCCATATTTCACTTGAAGCAACTGGTTATTGATAACCAGAAGCATAAGATTACTCGACTTTGCGCTAAGGTTGTCCTTGCTAGGCGTGAGCAGCGAGAATGGGAGAAGAGGTCCAACAAGTACTTCTATGAGTTAGAGCAAGTGAGGGGGGATAACATATATCTTCGTGATGACATGGACCTTAATCACTTTCGTGAAGAAGCTCTGCGCAACCAAGTGATTAAGTCTGAAGAAGAGCATAACAAAACAAAAGGAAAAATGGAGGCAGCTGAGATAGAGCATAAGCAGACGAAAGAAAGATTGGGGACAGCACAGGACACCATAGCAGAGCTGTCTGGTGTTGTTAGCTACTTGACTAAACAAGTGGAGCATGAGAAGCAGTTGGGGCAGCAGTCCTGCGCAGAACATGGGTAGCTTCGTCAACAGATGCGAGATCGCATCCAGCAGCTGGAAGCCCAAGTCCAGCAATTGCAGGGTAGAGTGGCAAACTTGAATAATCATAATGCCATTATACTCCAGGCCGTAAATCAATTGCAAGAAGAGGATTCCGAGGAGGAACCCGAGGAGGATCCAGAGGAAGATCCGAAGGAGGATCCGAAAGAGATAGAGGTCGAGGAGGTGCCCGTCGATGTTCTGGGGGATGGAGAAGTTATAGACTTAGATTAGTATGGATGCATTAGTTTTTATTCAGCTATGTTTTCTTGTCACTTATTTCCAATTCAGTTGTTGCTTTCAATTCCAAAACTATCAGTTGTTATTTCAATTCGGTTGTTATTCAGAAATTCAATGAATGGTCTTTTGTTTACCTATGTGTCCAACTAGTTAAGTTATTTTCTAATCCATAAATCTATGAGAATCTTAGAAACTTTTACGTATGTAGGACATGGACGAGAGACCAGTACGCAACAATCGTAACCCACGCTATAGAAACCGCAACAACAACAATGAAGGGAACCCTCCGCCGCCGCCGCCACCGCAGAGGTTTGAGCAGTCGTATTCAGATAGCTTTAGCAGTATACCATGCCACAAGTATCGCTAATTTAATGGGAGCTGCAATTCGAGCTGAGACCGATATCAAGCGAAGGGATGACGAGAACACGAACAAGAGACCTCTTGTGGGGCAATCTTCAACAGGAAAACAGCCATTCAAGAAACCATATCAGTTTACTGGAACAAACAAGAGCGCTCCTTCAAAACCAAGCAATCAAGAAATCAAAACTATGTAGTACCTGTGGATTTAAACACTTCGGAGAATGCCGCAGAGCAAGTGGCACCTGTTTTGGATGTGGGAAGACTGGGCACCGCATTGCAGATTGTCCACAAAACAAGGGCAAAGAAACTGAGGAAAAAGACAATTCTACTCCGAATAAACCAAAGGAGAACAAGCCAAATGCCCGAGTTTTTGCCATAACCCAAGAGGAGGTCGAGAATGCAAATGACGTTGTAGCAGGTACCATTCTAATCAACAAAACTTCTGCTTATGTGTTGTTTGATTGTGGTGCTATGCATTCATTTATATCTAAGAGGTTTTCTAAGAAGTTAGGGCTTACTCATGAGATACTTGTGGAACCTTTTAGAGTAGCAACTCCCACCAGCAAAACAATTGAAACACATAGGGTTCACAGAGATTGAGTAATTAACATCAGTGAACACGTATTTCAAGCTGAACTCATTCAACTACACATGGTAGAATTTGATGCCATTTTAGGAATGGATTGGCTAGCAAATAATCATGCATTAGTTGATTTTCGCATGAAGAATGTCAAACTGCGAACTTCAAACCTCGACGAAGTCATTTATCATGGTAAAACCAAGGAGCAGAAGTCTCTTTTATCTGCTTCTCAAGCTTGGAAAGCTATGAAAAGTGGAGAAGACGTATACCTAGCCGTAGTAGGTGAGGTAAAGGAAGAAGTTACACTTGCATTAGAAGAGATTCCGGTTGTACAAGAATTTCCGGATGTGTTCCCTGAAGAACTCCCTGGAGTAATTCCTGACCACGAGATGGAATTTGAGATTAATCTAGAACCCGGTGCTGCACCTATCTCAAAAGCACCATATCGAATGGCTCCAGCGGAATTGAAAGAATTAAAAGAGCAACTGCAAGAATTGTTGGATAAAAAGCAAATACAAACAAGCGCATCTCCTTGGGGAGCCCCGGTTCTATTTGTGAAGAAGAAAGATGGGAGTATGAGGTTGTGTATCGACTATTGAGAACTCAATAAGATCACAATCAAGAACATGTACCCACTTCCAAGAATTGATGATTTGTTTGACCAACTCAAAGGAGCTACAGTCTTTTCCAAGCTCGATCTAAGGTCAGGCTATCACCAATTGAAAGTCAAGGCAGAAGACATTCCGAAAACAGCTTTTCGGACAAGGTATGGGCATTACGAATTCATGGTGATGCCTTTTGGGTTAACCAACGCACCGGCAGCATTCATGGACCTCATGAATAGAGTATTCCAGCCGTTCCTTGACAAGTTTGTGGTGGTGTTTATTGAAGACATCCTCGTATATTCACCAAGTGAAGAAGACCACAAAGAGCATCTCCGGCTCACTCTTCAGACGCTAAGAGAGAAAGAACTTTATGCCAAATTCAAGAAGTGTGAATTTTGGCTAAAGAGCGTCACCTTCTTGGGCCATATAATATCCAAAGACGGAGTATCTGTGGATCCCAAGAAAGTGGAGGCAGTTATGGATTGGCCTAGACCAAAAACTGTAACTGAAATTCGAAGCTTTCTAGGTTTGGCTGGCTACTATCAAAAATTTGTGGAAGGTTTTTCCTCGATAGCTATACCTCTCACCAAACTCACACAAAAGAACTCTAAGTTCAACTGGGATGAAACTTGTGAAAAAAACTTCAAAATTTTGAAGAAAAAGCTGACATCTACACCAGTATTGGCACTACCATCCGAAGACAAAGATTTTACCATCTATAGCGATGCGTCAAAGGGGGGATTGGGATGCGTGCTCATGCAAGATGGAAGAGTAATTGCTTATGCTTCAAGACAACTAAAGCCGTATGAGCAAAACTACCCCATGCATGACCTCGAACTAGCCGCAGTGGTCTTTGCATTAAGGATTTGGAGACATTATCTTTATGGTGCAAAGTGTGAAATATTCACTGATCATCAAAGTCTCAAGTACTTGTTTACTCAAAAAGAGTTGAATATGAGACAGAGAAGGTGGATTGAACTATTGAAGGATTATGACTTGACAATAAGCTACCACCCTGGAAAAGCAAATAAGGTAGCTGATGCTCTGAGTCGGAAGAACATGGGAAAAGAAATCTTAGCCTCACTCTCAGCACAACCATGTCTTCGAGAAACAGTCAAGTTGAAACAGAGACAAGATCCTTCTTTAACAAAACTCAGGGAGCAAGCAGGAGAAGGAAAGGCACCAAATCTTGAAATAGATTCCAATGGAGTTATGTGGATGAAAGGACGATTGTGTGTACCTGACATTGACAATCTTCGTTAGGAGGTAATGTCCGAAGCACACAAATCAAAATTTTCAGTCCACCCTGGCAGCACCAAGATGTATCGAGATTTAAAAGGAAATTTTTGGTGGAATGGAATGAAGAAGGATGTTGCTGAGTTTGTGTCTCGATGTCAGGTCTGTCAGAAAGTCAAAGCTGAACATCAACGACCTGGAGGATTACTTCAACCTTTGGAAATTCCAGAATGGAAGTGGGAACATATTTCTATGGATTTTGTTGTTGGCTTACCCAAGTCAAGGCAGAGTCATGACGGAATATGGGTAATTGTAGATAGACTTACAAAGACAGCGCATTTCCTACCGGTCTGCATGAACTACAACCTGGATAAACTAGCTACCCTGTACATGGACAATATCATAAGATTACATGGCGTACCTGCTAGTATTTTGTCAGATAGGGACCCGAGGTTTGCGTCCAGATTTTGGAAAAGCTTTCAGAATGTCATGGGAACCAAGGTCACTCTCAGTACAGCCTATCACCCTCAAACTGATGGCCAAACAGAGAGAATGATCCAAACATTGGAGGACATGCTGAGGGCTTGTGCTCTAGACTTTAGTGGTAACTGGAGTGAACACTTGCCTTTAATCGAGTTTTCTTACAACAATAGTTACCACAGCAGTATTGGTATGGCACCATACGAAGCCTTATATGGGAGAAAGTGTCGCTCACCTTTATACTAGGATGAAGTAGGAGAGAAAACCATCACTGGACCTGAACTGGTTCAAGAAACGGTAGAAAAAGTAACCATCATCAAGGAAAGACTCAAAGCTGCTCAAGATCGACAAAAGAGTTGGGCTGATATGAAGAGACGACCGTTGAAATTTGAAGTAGGTGAAAAGGCGTATGTAAAAATCTCACCCATGAAAGGAGTTGTTCGATTTGGTAAAACTGGAAAATTGAATCCCAGATATGTCGGACCATTCGAGATTCTGGACAAAGTAGGAACCTTGGCGTATAGACTGACCTTACCACCAGATATGTCAAGGATTCACAATGTTTTCCATGTTTCTCAATTAAGAAAGTATATCCCAGATCCCAGTCATGTTCTTCAAATTGAACCTCTTGTAATTGAAGGGAGTCTAAATAAGGAGCTCAAATATGAAGAGGTTCCAATACAGATAGTGGATACCAAGGATCAAGTTTTGAGAAGAAGAACCATTCCATACGTGAAAATTTAGTGGTCTAATCACACGGAAAGGAAAGCCACTTGGGAGTTAGAGGAGAAGATGCGAAAGCTATACCCATTCCTCTTTGAAGAACAACCCAAACCAAGTTTCGAGGACGAAACTTCTCCCAAGGTGGGAGGAATGTGAAGACACGATTTTGTCATAGGCAAGAATTGTAACAGCCACAATGAGTATGCAGATTAATGTTGCATGTATCAGCCAAGGATTGTAACAGCTAGAAACCAAGAGATTGTAACAGCTGAAATAATGAGGAATCATGACTATTAATGAACATTATTGGCCATGAATGAGGAGACCCTTCACCTGTTGATTTTCTCCTATAAATAAGTGGCAGAAACCTCAAGCAAATCACAAAAATTTTGAGCACCACCACTTCACATTTTGGGTTCCAGCTCTGTCATTTTCGAGCAGACTTCTGTCAAAGTGTTGGAGCAGAAACTCTGTCCAAATTCGAGCATACTTCTTGTTCCAGTTTCAAGCAATCACCTACAGCAAACTAAGCCGAGAAGCAGTGCCAAAGTTGATCAGGGAACCGCATTTTCTGTCCAGAACCGAGCAACTCATACTTCTGCATGATTTTTTTATAAATCGAATACTGTAAGAGGGCTTATATCTATATATGTTTTAAATGCGTTCATGATCTTGTTTGTGAAAATTCAATCGTACATGGCCTGGTTCATACTTCTTTGAAATTCATACATGTTTATTCTATGAAACTCCTTGTTATGCACTGTTAGAATTCGACTTAAGAAGTGGTAAGGAATTATGAAAACATGATAAGCTATTATATGTGTAACGACCCACTGTATCAAGACGGGTCTTTTCAGCGTGCTTATGTCCTCACTCACACGCACCCTGAGAAACTTCCCAGGGGGTCACCCATCCTATAATTGCCCCAATTCAAGCACGCTTAACTTTGGAGTTCTTATGTGATGAGCTTTCGAAAAGAAGATGCACCTTCTTGATATGAGCAGTAGATATGAAATCTTTTAAACCCTCCTCAACTATGTAGTCTCATACCTACACAGTCTCAGAATCCCCTCTCATTCCGGCACGGGATCGGTTCATTCATGTCTCCCTCCGCCTAGAAGCCTACCAGAAGCCGCTCATTGTCCGTGCAACCTCTTGGCACCGGCGATCACTCCATGCCTCCTCAGCCCCGGGCGTCACAATATGGCCCTGATGCGGTGGGTTATAATAACCGTTTAAGGTCTCGCCCCCTTAGAGGAGTAAAAATTAGGAACTGATCAGTAGCCATGATTAACGAGATAAATAACAGTGATATGTCTAAGTTTATGTTTCATTCATGATATGTGTTGATACTCAGTTTCAAGTTTTGTCTTGTTCTGATTTATGTTGCGACATGTGTTGGAACGTGCTTCCTTTGAACTCCTATATATATGTTTATTTGACATTTGCATGTACTATTGGCCCCCTCTTGCTGAGTGTTTCCCAAAACACTCATCCCCCTTACTTCCCTTCCCTACCGAAGAACAGTTGGATGATGATGAGCAACACGCATTCTGGGGTTGGTGCTCAAGTCTAAATTATGGAATTGCTAGCAGTCTTACTAGTTTTATTTGTTGGAGAATGCGGCGATCAGATCAATCAGAATTGATACCCGGTGCAGCGGAAGTTTAAAAATTTTATATGGAACGATTCCATATTGGGTATCGAAACCTTACGATTAAATTGTGTGTGTAAAAATTAAATAACAATTATAAATTTTTACCTCCAATCTCGAATCGAGATTATGGACACCAACAGATTGCTCTGCTCTTGTTGTATATCCCTGGAACTGATGGACGAACTGTTCTTCAATCAGGTCCACGAACTGATAATTAATCCCTCTGATAGATTGCACTAGAAAATCTATCAGAAGTTTCTACGAAGAGATTAACGAATTTGATACGTTAAACCGGACTGTAATTCAAAATTCACAGACTGAATTTTACCGAGCAGAGGGGAAAAGGGTGGCGGCCACTTCAGAGGAAAAATACTAGGGTTTTTTCGAAAATTTTGTGACCTGTTGTGTGTAATTTCTGTACTGCAATAACTTATTTATAATGTAGGCCACTAACAGCTTAGGGCCCATTAGTCATAAGTTCAAGCCCAACAAGCAAAGCCCGCATGTTCAGAAATTAATATAAAATTCATCATGACTCCGATTGATAAACCGATTTCACCAATGTGCACAGAAACCATTTCTGCACCTTTTAAAGTCAAGATAAATTTTTTTGAATCCGAATTCAGTGGTTTCCAAAAATGTCAATCCCTATGTCATTTTAGGAAATCTCACTCCTCTACTCATAATTAAGAAGTCCAACTTCTTTGTTCATTAAATTTAACTCTTTAAATTTAACTATCTCAACGGGGATTAAAAATCCATTACTCTGTGTGACCCTCAATGGTTCAGGGATACAGCTAGCCGTGGGCTCACAACTCCTTGTGACTCGGAACAACAATTTCCGACTTGCCCATCGAATCATGGTAAGAGCGCCTAGCAACATTGCCCCATGATTCCCTAGGTATCACTGATAGTGCCTGAAAGAACCAATAGATTTTGGTTAGCGTACAGTACGGTCCCTTCATCCATATATCCCGATCGAATCAACAACCATTTGTATATCGAGAGTCGTTCGAGATTCGATAACTATGCAATACATCTTGAAGATCAAATAGTGACATCGCATGTGTTACTAAGAAACCATTTCTTAAAACACATCATGTACTCTGGCCAGAGATTCGTCACACTAATATCTCCTCAGATCGCATAGGATATCCACACTCGCAAGTATGTGGTGAATCCTTGACAACAAAGCATCGACTCCTATATGTGTTGTAACTGTACCCAATCCCTGTAAGAGTGGGTGCCCAGTGAGCCAACTGTGTGGCTATGGGCTTTGATGACTCTTTGTATAAACAATCTTTTGTTTAATATTATTTACACTTTTATGGCAATGACTTTATATTACTTCATATTGTTATATTGTGATATACTATTGTTGTTTTGATAAAGACCTTGAATATACTATAGTGTATGTAAGATGTGGTAGAACATGGGGATGTCTATCATGAAATACATCTTATAGTCACTGTATATTCTAAAACCGTTCCTAGTCGATTGAGCCGTCCGATAATAAGGATAAGGATCGCTCGAGTTTGAGACTAGCATTTGCGATGCGGAGTACCACGTTTCATTGGTAGGGAACATGGAGATGTTCGAAGCATGCAAATGGATATTCATAGGATGAATAATCGAACTACCCTATCCGGACTTTCCAAGTGGTTATCACTTATCGAGTGGATAAAGTCCGCGGTTTTGGTTGTACACCATTAGTCCTTACGACTTGAAACATCATGGAGACTCTATATGCTAGTGCTGTGCTTTGACTCGTTTACCGACTCTATGGGGGTCATCAGGTGTCGAGATTGGGTACAGTTACGACACATATAGGAGTCAATGCATTGTTGTCAAGGATTCACCACATACTTGCGAGTGTGGATATCCTATGCGATCTGAGGAGATATTAGTGTGATAAATCTCTGGCCAGAGTAATTGATGTGATTTAAGAAATGGTTTCTTAGTAGCACATGCGATGTCACTAATTTGATCTTCAAGATGTATTGCATAGTTATCGAATCTTGAGCGACTCTCGATATACCAATGGTTGTTGATTCGATCGGGATATATGGATGAAGGGACCGTACTGTACGCTAACCAAAATCTACTGGTTCTTGTAGGCACTATCAGTGATACCTAGGGAATCATGGGGCGATGTTGCTAGGCGCTTTACCATGATTCGATGGGCAAGTCGGAAAGTGTTGTTCCGAGTCACAAGGAGTTGTGAGCCCACGGCTAGCTGTATCCCTGAACCATTGAGGGTCACACAGTGTAATGGAGTTTTAATCCCCGTTGAGATAGTTAAATTTAAAGAGTTAAATTTAATGAACTAAGGAGTTGGACTTCTTAAATAAGAGTAAGGGAGTAGGATTTCCTAAAATGACATAGGGATGGACATTTTTGGAAACCACTGAATTCGGATTCAGGAAAATTTATTTTGACTTTAAAATGTGCAGAAATGGTTTCTGTGCACATTGGTGAAATCAGTTCATCAATCGGAGTCACGATGAATTTTATATTAATTTCTGAACGAGCGGGCTTTGCTTGTCGGCCCCAGCTTATGACTAATGGGCCCTAAGGTGTTAGTGGCCTGCATTATAAATAAGTTATTTCAGTACAGAAATTAAACACAACAGGTCATAATTTTGAGACAGGATTTTCGAAACCCTAGCCCCTCTCAAAACGTTTTCGGCCGCCTCTCCCTCCCTCTGCCCGAGAAAATTCCGGTCTGTGATTTTGAATCGCAGTAAGGAATAACGAATCAAATTCGTGTATTCTCTTCGCAGAAAACTTCTGATAGATTTTCTAGTGCAATCTATCAGAGGGATTAAACCTCTGTTCGTGGACCTGATTGAAGGAGTTCATCGGTTCCAGGGAGAGACAACAAGAGCAGAATTGTTCTGTTGGTGTCCATTAATCTCGTTGCGAGATTTGAGGTAAAATTTATTTGATTGTTATTTAAATTTTACACACACACGTAATTCAATTGATGAACGGTTGATACCCATACCATGGAAACGTTCCATGAAAAATTTTTAAACTTCCGCTGCACCGGGTATCAATCGTAATTGGTCTGGGAACTCGCCAGTTTTCCAACAGTGGTATCAGAGCCAGGTTGCTCAGATCAATCGATTGAATTAATCAATTGTACAAAATTTTTGAGTCTCGGTTTATGAAACAAAATAAATATTTTTAATAAAAATTTTTTTTTTTCCGGGGGCGAAACCCGGGCAGCGATTGGATCGCTGCCCGGAGGGGGCAGCGATGGTCGCTGCCCCCAGGGGCGGCGCACGACGCCGCCCAAAGGGGGCGCACGGCGCCGCCCAAGGCGGCGACCGTCGCCGCCCAGGGCAGCGCTGTGCGCTGCCCAGCGTAGCGCTGGGCGCTGCGCAGGGCAGCGCTGGGCGCTGCGCAGGGCGGCGCTCGGCGCCGCCCAGGGCGGCGCACGGCGCTGCCCTAAGGGGGCAGCCGGGCTGCCCCCGGCCCGCGCCCCGGGTGCGGGCCGGCCCGGGAGTGTCCCGGGCGGCCCGCGGGAAAAATTATATTTTTATTTAAAAATTAATTTTAATATTTAAAATTTTATTTTTGGTCCGGTCAAAAAATTGTTTTTGATTGGTTCACGAGATTTCGGATCGAATTGTTCGAGTCCGTAAATTTTAAAATTGATTTTGGATAAATTTGAATTTTTGGAAAATTTTAATATTTTATCCGTAAATTGAATTTTGAAATCAATTATTTTGGTACAATTGATGATAAGATATGATCTTATGATATATTAAGTAAAATATGATTTTATTTGTAAAATTGGATTTTATAGATAAAATATGATTTTATTTGATATAGAGATAAAATATGATTTTATATGTGAAATGAGATTTTATATATAAAATATGATTTTATCTTGTTTAAATTTGAATTGCCACAGCATGTTATCCAATAAATTAATTTTGAATTAAATGTTATTGGATAAGGATGATCGATTGCCATGACCAATTTTGTAGGTGTATGTTAGGAATTTACATTTTGTCTTTATTATTGTTGGTTTTATTAATGGGCCTGGTTTATGGCCCGATATGAATGTCATATGTAATAAAAGTGGGCTTGGTTTATAGCCCGTTCCCACCCCTAAAAATGTATCCCCTACTTGTCATTGTTATTTATTGTAAATACATTAGATTTAGTGGGAGATCAAGATTTGAAGATGGTGGGCCCAGCAGATAATGAAGACTGAAGAAATGTAAATTGGAAGCATATGTAATAGGATTGCATTTGCATACTGCATATTACCTAGGATTGGACTAAGACCCGTGATTGGCAACCACGGGTCAATTAGAAATGGAATCGATCATCCTATATAATATGTGATATTATGATTGTATGCATGTTTAGACATAAATTGCGTGAATCCGGCAATGCATGCAATAAATTAAATATGATGAGACAAATATTTTTATAAATAAAATCCCTCATTTTAAATATGATTTAAAATTTATATCAAGATAAATAAAGGAAATTTAAATATTGTTTAAATGTTCCTACCTTCCATCAACGGTCAATGTATGTGATGCTACCCGCGGATACGGTCCGGCTCATATTATTGGGGGGGCCCGTCCGTCGGAAAGCTGTACATTGGATCGACAAATGTTGTAAGTTGGGTGGAACTCCCATGGGATCGGCTCATATTATTGGGGGATCCACATGGCGACCGTCCATCACAACTTAATATTGATGGGTCATCTTGACATGTCACTTTAAACGGCGTCATATTATTGGGCCCTTATTGGACATGAGGTAAACACATGGGGGTTGCTTTGGAAGCAATTGGGCTCTACCTTTTGAGAATTATGGTTGGCTGATATTATTCGGGACCATAAGTTTGTCAATTGGACTCCATGTTCTCACTAAGGAAAAAGTTTCCCGTTTTCACTAGAGGGTGGTGAAATCGTTAAAATAGTGGGAGTGAGATTCATAAAATTAAATTCGCCTATTTTATGTCTTAGTAAATTGTTAAACAATCATTGATATATGTCTGTTTTTCTTTTCAGTATTTCATACAATGAATTCGCGAAATCCTTTATTCTTGATCCTCGAACAAAACAAGCTGACTGGCGCCAACTATACGGAATGGTTCCGGAAGTTGAAGATTGTCTTAACTTCGGAGAAAATGCTCTACGTGTTAGAGAAAGCACCTCCGAAGGAAGCACCAGCTGACATAAGTCCGGAGGAATTGGCCAAACTTGATGCATGGTGTGACCATGACATCAAGACCAAATGCTATATGCAAGCCTCGATGTCTGATGAACTCCAGAGGCGATTTGAGGACACGGTGAATGCTGCTGACATTCACACGCAACTCAAGGAACTTTTTGGGGCTCAGTCGAGGGCTGAAAGGTTCGCTACTGTTAAGGAGTTGATGACGTGCCGCATGCGTGAAGGGACTTCGGTCCGTGATCATGGGGTACGAGTGATTTGGCTCATACAGAAGTTAGCGACCCTTGATTTGGTGTTGGAGCATGAACTCAATGTGGACTTGCTGCTTCTATCTCTTCCTTCTTCATTTGATGGATTCGTGATAAATTTTAATATGAACAAGATAGAGGCCACCCTTGAAGAGATGGTCAATATGCTCGTTACATATGAATCCACACTTAAGAAGGATAAGCCAGCTTTCTTGGTGGGCTCCTCATCTTCTGCTAAGAAGGGGCCAAGTATGAAGGGCAAGAAACGTTCTGCCCCACCCAAGAAAGTGGAACCCGAGAAGAAGCAAAAGACAAAGGCTTCAAACAATGGAAAATCCAAGGATGTTTGCCATTACTGCAAGAAGCCGGGTCATTGGAAGCGCAACTGCAAGGAGTATCTTGAGCAGTTAGGAACTGCAAAGGGTATGTTCTATATCGAAATAAACATGTCACTTAATACAACTTCTTGGGTATTGGATACCGGATGTGGATCTCACATTTGCAATGATTTGCAGGTGATGACAAGAAGTCGCAGGCTTAGAAAGGGTGAGACCCAGCTGAGGCTCGGGAATGGTTCCAGAGTTGAAGCTACGGCCATTGGAGATGTTTGTTTGATTTTGCAGAATGGTTTTAAATTATTGTTGAGAGATGTTTTATTTGTGCCAGATTTAATTAAAAACATTATTTCTATTTCTATGCTTGATAGAGATGGTTATTCTTGTAATTTTGTGAATGGGATTTGCAATATTTACAAGAATGAATGTTTAATTGGAAATGGACAACTTGAAAACTATCTATACAATTTAAAACTAAAAGACGTTCCAGTGAATTGTATTGACAAACCGGCGACAACAAACAAAAGGAAAATCGATAGTCAAAACCCGGCAAACCTTTGGCACGCTAGACTAGGTCATATTTCCTCAAGGAGGATGAACAAGCTAGTGGGAGAGGGCATGTTTGATATGTCTGATATTAACTCTCTACCTACTTGTGAATCCTGCCTAAAAGGAAAAATGACTAAATCTCCTTTTAAGGGGAAACCTGAGCGTAGTCAGAATCTGTTGGATTTGATCCATACAGATGTTTGTGGTCCATTTAGAGTAGGGACTCAACATGGCCACACCTACTTCATTACCTTTACTGATGATTATTCAAGGTATGGGTATTTATATTTAATGAAATATAAGTCTGAAGCATTTGAAAAGTTCAAAGAATTCAAGGCTGAAGTAGAAAACAAGCTAGGTAAAAGTATTAAAGCACTTCGATCGGATCGAGGTGGAGAATACTTGAGTACCGAGTTTTTGGACTATCTAAAAGAGAATGGGATTCTCTCTCAGTGGACTCCTCCTATGACACCACAGCTTAATGGTGTATCGGAGCGTCGTAATCGAACTTTGTTGGACATGGTTCGATCTATGATGAGCTTCACTGAGCTTCCACCTTCGTTTTGGGGCTATGCGCTTGAAACGGCGGTATTGTTGTTGAACAACGTCCACACTAAAGCAGTGGACAAAACACCATACGAGTTATGGAATGGCAAAGCTCCTAAGTATTCGTACTTGAGGATTTGGGGATGTCCTGCTTACGTGAAGCGGACAGTGGGAGATAAGTTGGATAGTCGATCCAGCTTATGTTATTTTGTAGGGTATCCGAAGAATTCAATCGGATATTATTTCTATTATCCTGCTGAAACAAAGGTGTTTGTTTCTAGGAATGCCACCTTCTTGGAGAAGGAGTTCTTATTGGATAAGAAAGGCGAGATGATGGAACTCGAAGAAGTTCGAGAAGAACCCGAAATACAAAATAACGATCCTACACCTCAGGAACCATTGCTGGACACGCCTGCACCTAGAAGATCCGAAAGGACTTCTAGACCTCCAGTTCGATATGGTATTTTTCTTGAAGGGGATCAAGATGAACCCGACATTGGATGTGATCCAAGAAACTTCAAGGAAGCAATTTCTGATGCGGATTCGAATTTATGGCTTGAAGCTATGCAGTCAGAATTGGATTCGATGCATACAAACCAAGTTTGGTCTTTAGTAGATCCTCCCGATGGAATTGTTCCGATAGGGTGTAAATGGATCTACAAAAGAAAGCTTGGGCCTGATGGTAAGGTATTGACCTACAAGGCGCGATTGGTGGCTAAAGGTTATACTCAAAGGCAAGGAGTTGACTATGACGAAACCTTTTCACCAGTTGCAATGTTCAAGTCCATAAGAATCCTAATTGCCATAGCTGCATGGTATGACTATGAGATATGGCAGATGGATGTGAAGACTGCTTTTCTTAATGGAGACATTAAGGAAGAAATCTATATGAGGCAGCCTGAGGGGTTCACATCCATGGGAAGCGAGCATAAGGTATGCAAGCTTCAGAGATCAATTTATGGTCTAAAACAAGCATCAAGAAGTTGGAACCAGAAATTTGATGAAACAATAAAAGATTTTGGTTTCATCAAGAACCCGGAGGAACCTTGCGTGTACAAGAAAGTAGTTAAGGATGCGGTGACATTCTTAGTACTTTATGTTGATGACATCCTACTCATTGGGAATGATGTAGGGATGTTGCAGTCAACGAAGATATGGTTATCAGGTAGATTCTCGATGAAGGATTTGGGTGAGGCATCCTACATTCTTGGGATACAGATCTATAGAGATAGGTCTAAGAGAATGATAGGACTCACTCAATCAACCTACATCGATACCATATTGAAACGGTTTTCAATGGATGGGTCCAAAAGAGGACATCTACCCATGTGTCATGGAGTTTCTCTATCCAAGTCTATGTGTCCCAAGACTGATGAAGAGATAGAGAATATGACACATGTACCATATGCGTCAGCTATAGGTAGTATCATGTATGGGATGATATCTACCAGACCGGATGTAGCATTTGCTCTGAGTGTCACGAGCAGATATCAGTCTAATCCTGGTCAAATGCATTGGAAAGCCGTGAAGGACATTCTTAAGTACTTGCGAAGGACTAAGAATATGTTCATGGTTTATGGAGGACGAGAACTCAAATTGGAAGGCTATACCGACTCTAGCTTCCAAAGTGATGTGGATGACTCGAAGTCAACCTCTGGATTTGTGTTCATGCTCAATGGCGGTGCTGTCTCTTGGAAGAGTTCCAAGCAGGACACCACAGCGGATTCCACCACTGAGGCTGAATACATTGCAGCATCAGCTGCTGCTAAAGAGGCCGTTTGGATGAGGAAGTTCGTCCAAGAGTTGGGCGTTATTCCTGAATTTGTTGGTCCAGTCCCGGTGTACTGTGACAACACGGGTGCCGTTGCTCAAGCAAAGGAACCAAGGTCTCATCAAAGATCCAAACACGTACTGAGAAAATACCACATAATCCGGGAGATTGTGGAAAGAGGAGACATCATTGTCGAACGAGTGGCCTCTGCAGACAATATCGCTGATCCGCTTACTAAGCCTTTGCCAGGACCATTGTTTGACAAACATCGCGAAGCAATGGGTCTACGTAGTATGACTAGTTGGCTATAGGGCAAGTGGGAGATTGTAAGAGTGGGTGCCCAGTGAGCCAACTGTGTGGCTATGGGCTTTGATGACTCTTTGTATAAACAATCTTTTGTTTAATATTATTTACACTTTTATGGCAATGACTTTATATTACTTCATATTGTTATATTGTGATATACTATTGTTGTTTTGATAAAGACCTTGAATATACTATAGTGTATGTAAGATGTGGTAGAACATGGGGATGTCTATCATAAAATACATCTTATAGTCACTGTATATTCTAAAACCGTTCCTAGTCGATTGAGCCGTCCGATAATAAGGATAAGGATCGCTCGAGTTTGAGACTAGCATTTGCGATGCGGAGTACCACGTTTCATTGGTAGGGAACATGGAGATGTTCGAAGCATGCAAATGGATATTCATAGGATGAATAATCGAACTACCCTATCCGGACTTTCCAAGTGGTTATCACTTATCGAGTGGATAAAGTCCGCGGTTTTGGTTGTACACCATTAGTCCTTACGACTTGAAACATCATGGAGACTCTATATACTAGTGCTGTGCTTTGACTCGTTTACCGACTCTATGGGGGTCATCAGGTGTCGAGATTGGGTACAGTTACGACACATATAGGAGTCAATGCATTGTTGTCAAGGATTCACCACATACTTGCGAGTGTGGATATCCTATGCGATCTGAGGAGATATTAGTGTGATAAATCTCTGGCCAGAGTAATTGATGTGATTTAAGAAATGGTTTCTTAGTAGCACATGCGATGTCACTAATTTGATCTTCAAGATGTATTGCATAGTTATCGAATCTTGAGCGACTCTCGATATACCAATGGTTGTTGATTCGATCGGGATATATGGATGAAGGGACCGTACTGTACGCTAACCAAAATCTACTGGTTCTTGTAGGCACTATCAGTGATACCTAGGGAATCATGGGGCGATGTTGCTAGGCGCTTTACCATGATTCGATGGGCAAGTCGGAAAGTGTTGTTCCGAGTCACAAGGAGTTGTGAGCCCACGGCTAGCTGTATCCCTGAACCATTGAGGGTCACACAGTGTAATGGAGTTTTAATCCCCGTTGAGATAGTTAAATTTAAAGAGTTAAATTTAATGAACTAAGGAGTTGGACTTCTTAAATAAGAGTAAGGGAGTAGGATTTCCTAAAATGACATAGGGATGGACATTTTTGGAAACCACTGAATTCGGATTCAGGAAAATTTATTTTGACTTTAAAATGTGCAGAAATGGTTTCTGTGCACATTGGTGAAATCAGTTCATCAATCGGAGTCACGATGAATTTTATATTAATTTCTGAACGAGCGGGCTTTGCTTGTCGGGCCCCAGCTTATGACTAATGGGCCCTAAGGTGTTAGTGGCCTGCATTATAAATAAGTTATTTCAGTACAGAAATTAAACACAACAGGTCATAATTTTGAGACAGGATTTTCGAAACCCTAGCCCCTCTCAAAACGTTTTCGGCCGCCTCTCCCTCCCTCTGCCCGAGAAAATTCCGGTCTGTGATTTTGAATCGCAGTAAGGAATAACGAATCAAATTCGTGTATTCTCTTCGCAGAAAACTTCTGATAGATTTTCTAGTGCAATCTATCAGAGGGATTAAACCTCTGTTCGTGGACCTGATTGAAGGAGTTCATCGGTTCCAGGGAGAGACAACAAGAGCAGAATTGTTCTGTTGGTGTCCATTAATCTCGTTGCGAGATTTGAGGTAAAATTTATTTGATTGTTATTTAAATTTTACACACACACGTAATTCAATTGATGAACGGTTGATACCCATACCATGGAAACGTTCCATGAAAAATTTTTAAACTTCCGCTGCACCGGGTATCAATCGTAATTGGTCTGGGAACTCGCCAGTTTTCCAACAATCCCGACACCTGATGACCCCAATAGATTCGGTAAACGAGTCAAAGCACAGCACTAGCATATAGAGTCTCAATGATGTTTCAAGTAGTAAGGACTAATGGTGTACAACCAAAACCACGGACTATATCCACTCGATAAGTGATAACCACTTGGAAAGTCCGGATAGGGTAGTTCGATCATTCATCGTATGAATATCCATTTGCATGCTTCGAACATCTCTATGTTCCTTACCAATGAAACGTGGTACTCTGCATCGCAAATGCTAGTCTCAAACTCGAGCGATCCTTATCCTTATTATCGGACGGCTCAATCGACTAGGAACAGTTTAGAATATACAGTGACTATAAGATGTGTTTCATGATAGACATCCCCATGTTCTACCACATCTTACATACACTATAGTATATTCAAGTTCTTTATCAAAACAACAATAGTATATCACAATATAACAATATGAAGAAAGATAAAGTCATTGACATTAATAAAAGTGTAAATTATATTAAACAAAAGATTGTTTATACAAAGAGTCATCAAAGCCCTTAGCCAAAAGTTGGCTCACCGGGCACCCACTCTTTCAATCTCCCACTTGCCCTATAGCCAACTAGTCATACTACGTAGACCCATTGCTTCGCGATGTTTGTGAAATAATGGTCCTAGCAAGGGCTTAGTAAGTGGATCAGCGATATTGTCTGCAGAGGCCACTCTTTCGACAGTGATGTCTCCTCTTTCCACAATCTCCCGGATGATGTGGTATTTTCTCAGTACGTGTTTGGATCTTTGATGAGACCTTGGTTCCTTAGCCTGAGCAACGGCACCCGTGTTGTCACAGTACACCGGGACTGGACCAACAACTTCAGGAATGACGCCCAACTCTTGGACGAAATTTCTCATCCAAACGGCCTCTTTAGCAGCAGCTGATGCTGCAATGTATTCTGCCTCAGTGGTGAAATCCGTTGTGGTGTCCTGCTTGGAACTCTTCCAAAAGACAGCACCGCCATTGAGCATGAACACAAATCCAGAGGTTGACTTCGAGTCATCCATGTCATTTTGGAAGCTAGAGTCGGTATAGCCTTCCAATTTCAGTTCTCTTCCTCCATATACCATGAACATATTCTTAGTCCTTCGTAAGTACTTAAGAATGTCCTTCACGGCTTTCCAATGCATTTGACCGGGATTAGCTTGATATCTGCTCGTGACACTCAGAGCAAATGCTACATCCGGTCTGGTAGATATCATCCCATACATGATACTACCTATGGCTGACGCATATGGTACATGTGTCATTTTCTCTATCTCTTCATCAGTCTTGGGACACAGACTTGGATAGAGAAACTCCATGACACATGGGTAGATGTCCTCTCTTGGACCCATCCATTGAAAACCGTTTCAATATGGAGTCGATGTAGGTTGATTGAGTGAGTCCTATCATTCTCTTAGATCTATCTCTATAGATCTGTATCCCTAGAATATAGGATGACTCACCCAAATCCTTCATCGAGAATCTACCTGATAACCATATCTTTGTTGACTGCAACATCCCTACGTCATTCCCAATGAGTAGGATGTCATCAACATAAAGTACTAAGAATGTCACAGCATCCTTAACTACTTTCTTGTACACGCATGGTTCCTCCGGGTTCTTGATGAAACCAAAATCCTTTATTGTTTCATCAAATTTCTGGTTCCAACTTCTTGATGCTTGTTTTAGACCATAAATTGATCTCTGAAGCTTGCATACCTTATGCTCGCTTCCCATGGATGTGTAACCCTCAGGCTGCTTCATATAGATTTCTTCCTTAATGTCTCCATTAAGAAAAGCAGTCTTCACATCCATTTGCCATATCTCATAGTCATACCAAGCAGCTATGGCAATAATGATTCTTATGGACTTGAACATTGCAACTGGTGAAAAGGTTTCGTCATAGTCAACTCCTTGTCTTTGAGTATAACCTTTCGCCACCAATCGCGCCTTGTAGGTCAATACCTTACCATCAGGCCCAAGCTTTCTTTTGTAGATCCATTTACACCCTATCGGAACAATTCCATCGGGAGGATCTACTAAAGACCAAACTTGGTTTGTATGCATCGAATCTATTTTCGACTGCATAGCTTCAAGCCATAAATTTGAATCCGCATCAGAAATTGCTTCCTTGAAGTTTCTTGGATCACATCCAACATCGGGTTCATCTTGATCCCCTTCAAGAAGAAGACCATATCGAATAGGAGGTCTAGAAGTCCTCTCGGATCTTCTAGGTACAGGCATGTCTATCAATGGTTCCTGAGGTGTAGGATTGTTATTTTGTATTTCGGGTTCTTCTCGAATTTCTTCGAGTTCCATCATCTCGCCTTTCTTATCCAATAAGAACTCCTTCTCCAAGAAGGTGGCATTCCTTGAAACAAACACCTTTGTTTCAGCAGGATAATAGAAATAATATCCGATTGAATTCTTCGGATACCCTACAAAATAACATAAGGTGGATCGACTATCCAACTTATCTCCCACTGTCCGCTTCACGTAAGCAGGACATCCCCAAATCCTCAAGTACGAATACTTAGGAGTTTTGCCATTCCATAACTCGTATGGTGTTTTATCCACTGCTTTAGTGTGGACGTTGTTCAACAACAATACCGCCGTTTCAAGCTCATAGCCCCAAAACGAAGGTGGAAGCTCAGTGAAGCTCATCATGGATCGAACCATGTCCAACAAAGTTCGATTACGACGCTCCGATACACCATTCAGCTGTGGTGTCATAGGAGGAGTCCACTGAGAGAGAATCCCATTCTCTTTTAGATAGTCCAAAAACTCGGTACTTAAGTATTCTCCACCTCGATCCGATCTAAGTGCTTTAATACTTTTACCTAACTTGTTTTCTACTTCAGCCTTGAATTCTTTGAACTTTTCAAATGCTTCAGACTTATATTTCATTAAATATAAATACCCATACCTTGAATAATCATCAGTAAAGGTAATGAAGTAGGTGTGGCCATATTGAGTACCAACTCTAAATGGACCACAAACATCTGTATGGATCAAATCCAACAGATTTTGACTACGCTCAGGTTTCCCCTTAAAAAGAGATTTAGTCATTTTTCCTTTCAGGCAGGATTCACAAGTAGGTAGAGAGTTAATATCAGACATATCAAACATGCCCTCTCCCACTAGCTTGTTCATCCTCCTTGAGGAAATATGACCTAGTCTAGCGTGCCAAAGGTTTGCCGGGTTTTGACTATCGATTTTCCTTTTGTTTGTTGTTGCCGGTTTATCAACATAATTTATTGGAACGTCTTTTAGTTTTAAGTTATATAGATCGTTTTCAAGTTGTCCATTTCCAATCAAACATTCATTCTTTTAAATATTGCAAATCCCATTCACAAAATTGCAAGAATAACCATCTCTATCAAGCATAGAAACAGAAATAATGTTTTTAATCAAATCCGGAACAAATAAAACATCTCTCAAAAGTAACTTAAAACCGTTCTGCAAAATTAAATAAATATCTCCCACAGCTTTAGCTTCAACTCTGGAACCATTTCCGAGCCTCAGCTGGGTCTCACCCATTCTAAGCCTGCGACTTCTTGTCATCACCTGCAAATCATTGCAAATGTGAGATCCACATCCGGTATCCAATACCCAAGAAGTAGTATTAAGTGAAACATTTATTTCAATATAGAACATACCCTTCGCAATTCGCAACTGCTCTAGATATTCCTTGCAGTTACGCTTCCAATGACCGGGCTTCTTGCAGTAATGGCAAACATCCTTGGATTTTTCCATGTTTGAAGCCTTTGTCTTGTACTTCTTCTCGGGTTCGATTTTCTTGGGTGGGGCAGAACGTTTCCTACCCTTTGTACTTGGCCCCTTCTTAGCAGAAGAAGAGGAGCCCACCAAGAAAGCCGGTTTATCCTTCTTTAATGTGGATTCATATGTCAAAAGCATATTGACCATCTCTTCAAGGGAGGCCTCTATCTTGTTCATATTGAAATTCACCACAAATCCGTCAAACGAAGAAGGAAGAGATAGAAGTAGTAAGTCCACGTTGAGTTCATGCTCCAACACCAAATCAAGGGTTACCAACTTCTGTATGAGCCAAATCACTCGTACCCCATGATCATGGACCGAAGTCCCTTCACGCATGCGATACGTCATTAGCTCCTTTACAGTAGCGAACCTTTCAGCCCTCGATTGAGCCCCAAAAAGTTCCTTGAGTTGTACGTGAATGTCAGCAGCATTCACGGTGTCCTCAAATCGCCTCTGGAGTTCATCAGACATCGAGGCTTGCATATAGCATTTGGCCTTGATATCATGGTCCCACCATGTATCAAGTTTGGCTAACTCTTCCGGACTTATTTCAGCTGGTGCTTCCTTCGGAGGAGATTTTTCTAACACGTAGAGCATCTTCTCCGAAGTCAAGACAATCTTCAACTTACGGAACCATTCCGTATAGTTTGCGCCAGTCAATTTATTTTGTTCGAGGATCGAGAAAAGTGGATTACGCGAATTCATCTTTATGAAATACTGAAAAGAAACAGACAAATATCAGTGATTGTTTAAGTAATTTACTAAGACATAAAATAGGCGAAATTTATTTTATGAATCTCACTCCCACTATTTTAACGATTTCACTACCCTCTAGTGAAAACGGGAAACTATTTTCCTTAGTGAGAACATGGAGTCCAATTGACAAACTATGGTCCCGAATAATATCAGCCAACCATAATTTTCAAAAGGTAGAGCCCAATTGCTTCCAAAGCAACCTCCACGTTTTTACCTCATGTCCAATAAGGGCCCAATAATATGACGCCGTTTATTGTGACATGTCAAGATGACCCATCAATATTAAGTTGTGATGGACGGTCGCCATGTGGATCCCCCAATAATATGAGCCGATCCCATGGGAGTTCCACCCAACTTACAACATGTGTCGATCCAATGTACAGCTTTCCGACGAACGGGCCCCCCCAATAATATGAGCCGGACCGTATCCGCGGGTAGCATCTCATACATTGATCGTTGATGGAAGGTAGGAACATTTAAACAAATTTAAATTTCCTTTATTTATCTTGATATCAATTTTAAATCATATTTAAAATGAGGGATTTTAATTTTGAAAATTTGTCTCATCATTTTAAAAATTTTGTATGCTTGCCGGATTCACACAATTTTGTCTAAAACATGCATACAACAATAATATCACATATTATATAGGATGATCGATTCCATTTCTAATCGACCCGTGGTTGCCAATCACGAGTCTTAGTCCAATCCTAGGTAATATGCAGTATGCAATGCAATCCTATTACATTGAGCTTCCAATTTACATTTCTTCTGTCTTTATTGTCTGCTGGGCCCACCACCGTCTTCAAATCTTCATCTCCCACTAAATCTAATGTATTTACAATAAATAACAATGACAAGTAGGGGATACATTTTTAAGGGGTGGGAACGGGTCATAAACCAAGCCCACTTTTATTACATATGACAATTCATATTGGGCCATAAACCAGGCCCATTAATAAATCCAACAACAATAAAAACAAATGTAAATTCCTAACATACATCTACAAAATTGGCCATGGCAATCGATCATCCTTATCCAATAACATTTAATTCAAAATTAATTTATTGGATAACATGCAATGACAATTTAAATTTAAAAGGATAAAATCATATTTCATATATAAAATCTTATTTTACATACAAAATCATATTTTATCTTTTTATCAAATAAAATCATATTTTATCTATAAAATCAAATTTTATATATAAAATCATATTTTACTCAATATATCCATAAGATCATATCTTATCATCAATCGTACCAAAAATTATTAATTTCAAATTCAATTTAACGGATTAAATATATAAATTTTCCAAAAATTCAAATTTATCCAAAAATCAATTTTAAAATTTTCGGACTCGAACAATTCGATCCGACGCCTCGTGGACCAATCAAAAACAATTTTCGATTGGACCAAAAATAGAATTTTAACATATTAAAATTTAATTTTAAAATTAAAAAAAAAATATATATTCGCGGGCCGCCCGGGACATTCCCGGGCTGCCCGCGCCCCAAAGGGCTCAGGCCGGGCAGCCCGGCTGCCCTTAGGGCAGCGACGATCGCTGCCCTGGGCAGCGGCGTGCGCCGCCGTGCGCAGCACCTAGCGCTGCCCGGGGCAGAGACGATCGCTGCCTCCCCCGGGCAGCGATCCAATCGCTGCCCGGGTTTTTGCACGAAAATTTTTTTTTTTTTTATTTTTAAAATATTTATTTTTGTTTCAAAAAACCGAGGCTTAAAAGATTTTGTACAATCGATTAATTTAATCGCTTGATCTGAGCAACCTGGCTCTGATACCACTGTTGGAGAACGCGGCGATCAGATCAATCAGAATTGATACCACTGTTGGGTATAAAAACCTTACGATTAAATTGTGTGTGTAAAAATTAAATAACAATTATAAATTTTTACCTCCAATCTCGAATCGAGATTATGGACACCAATAGATTGCTCTGCTCTTGTTGTATATCCCTGGAACTGATGGACGAACTGTTCTTCAATCAGGTCCACGAACGGATAATTAATCCCTCTGATAGATTGCACTAGAAAATCTATCAGAATTTTCTACGAAGAGATTAACGAATTTGATCCGTTAAACCAGACTGTAATTCAAAATTCACAGACTGGATTTTACCGAGCAGAGGGGAAAAGGGGGCGGCCACTTCAGAGGAAAAATACTAGGGTTTTTTCGAAAATTTTGTGACCTGTTGTGTGTAATTTCTGTACTGCAGTAACTTATTTATAATGTAGGCCACTAACAGCTTAGGGCCCATTAGTCATAAGTTCAAGCCCGACAAGCAAAGCCCGCATGTTCAGAAATTAATATAAAATTCATCATGACTCCAATTGATAAACCGATTTCACCAATGTGCACAGAAACCATTTCTGCACCTTTTAAAGTCAAGATAAATTTTTCTGAATCCGAATTCAGTGGTTTCCAAAAATGCCCATCCCTATGTCATTTTTGAAAATCTCACTCCTCTACTCATAATTAAGAAGTCCAACTTCTTTGTTCATTAATTTAACTCTTTAAATTTAACTATCTCAACGGGGATTAAAAATCCATTACTCTGTGTGACCCTCAATGGTTCAGGGATACAGCTAGCCGTGGGCTCACAACTCCTTGTGACTCGGAACAACAATTTCCGACTTGCCCATCGAATCATGGTAAGAGCGCCTAGAAACATTGCCCCATGATTCCCTAGGTATCACTGATAGTGCCTGCAAGAACCAATAGATTTTGGTTAGCGTACAGTACGGTCCCTTCATCCATATATCCCGATCGAATCAACAACCATTTGTATATCGAGAGTCGTTCGAGATTCGATAACTATGCAATACATCTTGAAGATCAAATAGTGACATCGCATGTGTTACTAAGAAACCATTTCTTAAAACACATCATGTACTCTGGCCAGAGATTCGTCACACTAATATCTCCTCAGATCGCATAGGATATCCACACTCGCAAGTATGTGGTGAATCCTTGACAACAAAGCATCGACTCCTATATGTGTTATAACTGTACCCAATCCCGATACCTGATGACCCCAATAGAGTCGGTAAACGAGTCAAAGCACAGTACTAGCATATAGAGTCTCAATGATGTTTCAAGTAGTAAGGACTAATGGTGTACAACCAAAACCGCGGACTATATCCACTCGATAAGTGATAACCACTTGGAAAGTCCGAATAGGGTAGTTCGATCATTCATCGTATGAATATCCATTTGCATGCTTCGAACATCTCTATGTTCCTTACCAATGAAACGTGGTACTCTGCATCGCAAATGCTAGTCTCAAACTCGAGCGATCCTTATCCTTATTATCGGACGGCTCAATCGACTAGGAACATTTTAGAATATACAGTGACTATAAGATGTGTTTCATGATAGACATCCCCATGTTCTACCACATCTTACATACACTATATTATATTCAAGGTCTTTATCAAAACAACAATAGTATATCACAATATAACAATATGAAGAAAGATAAAGTCATTGCCATTAATAAAAGTGTAAATTATATTAAACAAAAGATTGTTTATACAAAGAGTCATCAAAGCCCTTAGCCACAAGTTGGCTCACCGGGCACCCACTCTTTAATTATTATCGTTTATATTTCGCTTCTGCTATTGTCATGTTTTGATATTGTAAAGACATTTCTGGATTTGTAAAAGACTGGTTGAAGGCTATTTATACACTACATGGCTTGTTGTTTTACGATTTAAAATTGTTAACAACGCCGATGCTACGATGTGAAGCCCCGTTTTTGTCATAGGGTAGAATTGTAACAGCCACAATAAGTAGGCAGATTAATGTTGCATGTATCAGCCAAGGATTGTAATAGCTAGAAACCAAGAGATTGTAACAGCTGAAATAATGAGGAATCATGGCTGTTAATGAACATTATTGGCCATGAATGAGGAGACCCTTCACCTGTTGATTTTCTCCTATAAATAAGTGGCAGAAACCTCAAGGAAATCACACAAATTTCGACCACCACCACTTCACATTTCGGGTTCCAGCTCTGTCATTTTCAAGCAGACTTCTGTCAAAGTGCTGGAGCATAAACTCTGTCCAAATTCGAGCATACTTCTTGTTCCAGTTTCAAGAAATCACCTACAGCAAAATAAGCCGAGAAGCAGTGCCAAAGTTGATCAGGGAACCGCATTTTTTGTCCAGAACCGAGCAACTCATACTTCTGCACGATTTGTTTATAAATCGAATACTGTAAGAGGGCTTATATCTATATATGTTTTAAATGCGTTGATCTTGTTTGTGAAAATTCAATCGTACATGGCCTGGTTCATAGTTCTTTGAAATTCGTACATGTTTATTCTATGAAACTCCTTGTTATGCACTGTTAGAATTCGACTTAAGAAGTGGTAAGGAATTCTGAAAACATGATAAGCTATTATATGGCCCTGATGCGGTGGGTTATAATAGCCGTTTAAGGCCTCGCCCCCTTAGAGGAGTAAAAATTAGGGACTGATCAGTAGCCATGATTAACGAGATGAATAACAGTGCTATGTCTAAGTTTATGTTTCATTCATGATATGTGTTGATACTCAGTTTCAAGTTTTGCCTTGTTCTGATTTATGTTGCGACATGTGTTGGAACGTGCTTCCTTTGAACTCCTATATATATGTATATTCGACATTTGCATGTACGATTGGCCCCCTCTTGCTGACTGTTTCCCAAAACACTCATCCCCCTTACTTCCCTTTCCAGATACCGAAGAACAGTTGGATGATGATGAGCAACACGCATTCTAGGGTTGGTGATCAAGTCTAAATTATGGAATTGCTAGCAGTCTTACTAGTTTTATTATCGTTTATATTTCGCTTCCGCTATTGTCATGTTTTGATATTGTAAAGACAATTCTGGATTTGTAAAAGACTGGTTGAAGGCTATTTGTACACTACATGGCTTGTTGTTTTACGATTTAAAATTGTTAACAACGCCGATGCTACGTTCCGATCATGGGGCGTGACATGGGCGCCAGGGTGCTGGACGCCAGGGTTCTGGGAGGCCAGGGTGCTCGAGGCAAGGGTGCTCCGGGAAGGGTTCTCTGGCAAGGGGAGGGAAGACAACCCTTGGCAAGGCAAGGCAAGGCAAGGGAGGACATCCCTTGGCAAGGCAAGGCAAGGCAAGGCAAGGAAGGACAGCCCTTGGCAAGGCAAGACTCCTTCCTTTTTCGCTTGGGTTCTATTTCTTCCCGGTCTTCTTTTACCCATCAATCTAGAAATCATTCCGCATCCGGGCTCTTGACAACCACTCGGGTTTGGTGATAACCCGGGATATTTCACCGGGGTATCACCACTCATCCCAAAGATAGTCGGGGTAGGACCTGCTCCGCTGTCCCGAAAAAACTAGTCTCCAAACTCGAGTGACATGCTAACTCTCTAATCTTGAGATTTCAAATAGATGCCCGAGCTTCAAAACTCCGGGACTTATAAGATAGGTGCCAGAGCATGGATTGCCCTGAGCTTTCAGTAGGTTCCATGGGGCTTTAGGTGCTAGGGTGGTATATCGCCTGGGCTTATGAGCTCGTGAATTACCATGGGCCTCGAGTACCAGGGTGGTAAATCGCCTGAGTTTAAGTGACTTGGGGCTGCCATGGGCTTCGATTACCAAGGTGGTAGATCACCTGGGTTTTAAGGGGCCAGGGTGGTGGATCACCTGGACTTATATGGCTCATGAATTACCACGGGCCTCAAGTACCATGGTGGTAGATCGCCTGGGTTTAAGTGCCATGGGGCTGCCATGGACTTTGAATACCAGGGTGGTAGATCACCTGGGTTTTAAGGGGCCAGGGTGGTGGATCACCTGGACTTATATGGCTCATGAATTACCACGGGCCTCGAGTACTGCAGTGACCCTGCATGGAATCACCTACTAACTAGCAACTAATAGCATGCATTAAACTTAATACAGCAAAATACTTAACAGAGTAAAAACGTGCGGAAACTTAACCATAATTTACATATCAGCTTAGTAATATAATCCAGGCTTAAATCTGTAGTGATACAACCATATCGAAATTCTTAAAAGTAAACATTATACAGCTAATAAATCATGCTGTATAAAAACTTTCAAAGCTCCTGCTCCCTAGTCCTGCCTTGAACTACCAGTTCCGTCCATCCTGCGACCTGCCCCATGAAATAGGGTGTCCAAGATAACAACTAGGACGTGAGCGCTACGCCCAGTACATAGACATGAGTAAACATATGTATATAATGCATGCAACATGATGATTGGTACAGGGTCATCTGAAAAGTCATGCTCAGTACCGGCGCCACATGAGTGCTGCCACCGCACGGATCAACCTCTGGGTGCAACCACACTCGTCTAGTACACCAGAGTAGACAGACATAAATGCCCCCGCGGTCGCGGTACTCTCAGTGACAGACTATCGAGTATAGAGTTGAGCGGCTCTATAATCAGGTATAACAAGGAATAGGCTCAACGTGTATATGCACATGACATATGTGTTGGAAAACCGTGTTCAGATCAATTGAATCGATACCCGGTGCAGCGGAAGTTTAAAAATTTTATTTTTCTTTGATATGAAACAATTTCATATCATGGGTATCAAAACGTTTAACGATTAAATCACACAAGTAAAATAAATAATAATCAATTAAATATTTTACCTCCAATCTCGAAGCGAGATTATGGACACCAACAGAATTTAATCTGCTCTTCTTGTATATCCCGGGAACTGATGGCGTCACGATCAATCACCGAAATAAGGTCCACGAACAGAAAACAGAAACCCTCTGATTGACTGCACTAGAAATCAATCAGAAGTTTTGCTTAGAGAATAAACAGATATGATCTGTTAATTCAGAATTGTAATTTTTCACAAAAATAACAAGTCTGAATTTTCTCCGGGAGGGACAAGGATTTCGAAAAACCCTTAGAATATTTAGAGTGTAATTTCGAAAATTATAAGACACAAAGTGTTTGATTTTCGAACCCAACACCTCTATTTATAGATAATTTCTAGTTATAATTGTATCAAGACTCTAACTCCTTAAAGCCCACAATCCATAACTTAAGCCCAACAAGCCAAGCCCGTTGTTATAGAAATTAATATAAAATTCATCGTGACTCCGATTGATAAACCGATTTCACCAATGTGCACAGAAACCATTTCTGCATCTTTTAGAGTCAAGATAATTATTCTGAATCCGAATTCAGTGATTTCCAAAAATATCCATCACTATGTCATTTTAGGAAATTCCACTCCCTTTAGTTGAGAAATCCAATTTCTCTTTCATTAAATTTAACTCTTTAAATTTAACTATCTCTACGGGGTTTTAGTAATCCATTACTTGTGTAACCCTCAATGATTCAGGAATACAGCTAGCCGTGGGCTCACAACTCCTTGTGACTCGGAACAACAATTTCCGACTTACCCAACGAATCATGGTAAGAGCGTCTAGCAACATCGCCCCATGATTCCCTAGGTATTACTGATAGTGCCTGCAAGAACCAGTAGATTTTGGTTAGCGTACAGTACGGTCCCTTCAACCAAATATCCCGATCGAATCAACAACCATTGGTGCATCGAGAGTCGTTCGAGATTCGATAACTATGCACAACATCTTGGAGATCTATTAGTGACATCGCATGTGTTACTAGGATAACCATTAAC